>NW_008795938.1:252413-298381 GCF_000699145.1 Aptenodytes forsteri
GTAAAAGTGAGAAAACTTGTGGGTTGAGATAAAGACAGTTTAACAGGTAAAGCAAAAGCTGTGTACGCAAGCAAAGGAAACAAAAATTTCATTCACTCCTTCCCATGGGCAGGCAGGTGTTCAGCCATCTCCAGGAAAGCAGGGCTCCACCATGCGTAACGGTGACTTGGGAAGACAAACGCCATCACGCCGAACATCCCCTCCTTCCTTCATCTTCCCCCAGATTTATATGCTGAGCATGATGTCATATGGTATGGAATATCCCTTTGGTCAGTCGGGGTCAGCTGTCCCGGTTGTGTCCCCTCCCCACTGCTTGTGCACCCCCAGCCTACTCGCTGGTGGGGTGGGGTGAGAAGCAGAAAAGGCCTTGACTCTGTGTCAGCGCTGCTCAGCAGTAACGAAAACACCCCTGTATTATCAACACTGTTTCCAGCACAAATCCAAAACATAGCGCCAAACTAGCTACTATGAAGAAAATGAACTCATCCCAGCCAAAACCAGCACACTTATTGAAATTGAAATGATTTTTGTGAACTTGACCATCACTGGCAAAAAAAAAAAGAGAATCTAATTTATGGAATTGCTGATACTGACCTCAATCTTATGTTAGGCAAAATCAAACTGAAGCAATTTTTACTTGCGCTGTGATGTGCATCCTGAAATTATGTTATCTTTCTTTATTTTGGAGAAAATTATTATATTAAAAAGAATCTATTTGAAAGACAAAAACATTGATTCTTTCACTGGCTCTGAAATTTGATTCAAGAGGACACTTTTTGGCAGAAAGTATCTTTCTGTGAAAGACACACAAATATGACCATTTAGTAGGTCAGCATTTGTTGGATGCTAGAAATGCACAGTACACCTCCTTTATGCCTTTCTTTACTGACACCAGGAGTAATGTGTTTGAACATACTGCTTGGAAATGGCGATTGGTGCTAAGGTCTTCAGCTTGTGTTGGCTGTCACAGATGTAGGCAGCCTCCCCCACTCCTGCCACCCACACGTGTAAACAGAGGCGAAAGAAAAAACGTAACTGGCAAGAAGATATAAAAAGAGTCAAGGAAAAGCAAACACTCAAAACAAAAGATGGCCTCTGTGAAATGTCCCAAAGGTCACCGTTGTTAGCACAATGGAGGAATGAAATCTCAGAGTTAATTTGTTTTTTAAATCTTTGGCCCTCAGTGCAAATTGATTCTAGATACTTCTGTTCCTTGAACTGTGAAAAAAGCTATTTTGGGTGTTTCAGAAGCCATTATTAAGCTGTAGTCAAGCACAGCATATCAAGGTATTCCTAATTTCTTATCTTTGACAGCACTACAGAGTCCTTGCTGTTCAGAAAATAAATGTCCTGTGACTTCTTTTTATTGCTTCTTGGGCTAAGGACGAGCGTTGCAGTTTCTTTTTTAATTGAACCCAAATGTTACACCGATATATAATTATTTTATTCATACTAAATGATCATTTTAAGCTTTAAAATGCTCCAGGCATTATGTCTAGTTTGTGAGAGGAAGCAGGTTGCCTTCGGTTTCGGAATGGTGCAGTGGGGTTGCAGTCAGCGATGGGTACTTGGTGTGGTGCGGCTAGAGCCCTGTTCTCTCTTCAGTAACAGACTCAGACACACTGGCATTGAACTTAGGGATCTGTCTAAAGGTTTTGGAGAAACAAAGCAGAACAAGTAACAGAAGTCCAAGACAATATAATAAATCTTCACATAAACATAACTACCCTGATGCTGTATCTGAGCGCAGTCATTTAAAGCCAGTTCAGGTATTTCTGCCCGGCTCTGTGTCGTGCCATGTGGGTGACTCAAGCTACCTCTGAAGCAGTAGATATGAGCGTCACCTAACCAGGATGATGAAAACCCCAGGTTACAGGCAGGGCTGAGGTGTCTCAGATACTGGCAGTGCCGGGAAACAACCTCTGCTTCTCTTCATCAGTCAGGACAGGGATGGCTGGAGGCCTCAGCCTGCAGAGGCTGATGGACATGTAGTTTCTGTCTTTTTAATTAAAGATGTTTTAAGAGAGCACGGTAGCTGAATTTATACTTATGCAATCACTAGATTTAATTTATACGAAGAACCTCTCTGTCAGGAAAAATCTAGCAGATAAAATAGCAACCAGAGGGCTTTTGACTGCAAGATGTGGTGGGTCTGGATTAGAGTCTACAAACCAGAAATGATTGGGAGCTTCTTTTTCTTGTTTTGGAAAATATCCTTAGGAATTGTACAGGTTGGTGTGAAGACATGGAAATGGAGTCCATCGGAAAATGATGAGAGTCCCAAAATCTCTGCAGGTCTGTCTAGGGAAAAGGGCTTGCAAGTTCTTCTATTCAGAGCAAAAGGAGGCCAGAAAGAGGGGAAGGAGCACGGTGCTGGTAACTGCACCCAAACCATGGAGCTTTTTCCAGAGAGACCTCACTTGGTGGGCCATGTCTGAGCCAGAGAAGAGAGGAGATAGATTGCTGCATGCTTCATCTATCAGGAGCCAGCCAACATCCTGGGAATAAGACCGGGAAAGCTTCAAGCAGCCAACAGCATCTCTCTAGGGCTTAGTCAAATAAGCCAAGCAAGCAGGGACTGGCCCTGCTCCAATAATTAGGTGTTACAGAGAATAGTAGCAGCATTGCGCCTGTAGTTTTCCACCCCTCCTCCCATCCCACATCTATGGGGTCCGGCTCAGACATGGTGTGAGCTCAGACAAAGTGCATCCTGGCCAGCTCTCAACTCTGCCCACTGTATGAAATCAGTCCAGTTTTCAAACTCCTATGCAGACAATAAATGGAGTCACTTATGCTATTATGATAATTCTTTTCTAGTGGAGCAAGGAAGGAAAATAATTCAGAGTGATACCTGTGCTTGGGTACCAGAGGGTATCAGCCAGAAAGCATCCTGCTTTCAAGTGCTGGAATGCAGCCTTCTGAAACCTAATGCACAGCAAACAGCATCACCACATGAAACTCTGGCAGATAGCAATTTGATGCGTCCTTTGAAATTTCATTGGCTGTTGTGGGCATTAAGAGAAAAATAAAATCAGTTAAAGCTGTTTTCTTGGCTTCCTTCCAACTATGTTAACCTTTATGGTGAGTCACATACTGTTAATGTTTCTTTAACCAGAATGGCACCGAAGTAAAGTTCTGCTTCCTGCTGCCACAGCAGAGTGCTTTCAAAGGCCAGATTTAAACCATCTATTCCCAGGACAATTATCCGAGGACAGTTTCAGTGGCAGTGCGGTGGCAGGGAGCTGATGCTTCTCTCCACGAAACTGTCAATGAGATTCCCATTCCCCACTTCTGAGCAGAGTCAGGCCTGATCCCATGTCAGATCTCGGTGCTTAGAAAGTACCATCAGCCCCACACAGCTTCTTGGCATATGTTCTTGCTGTGCAGACTGACTTCAGCTGTTTGACATTTAAGTTGAAGTATTTTGTAGCATTTATCCAAATCCAAGCACATTTGCATTTACCCATCCAGCTATTTACCCACTGAGAGCACTGCCTTTGGGCCTGCTGTATTTACCAAAATCCAAGATAACCCTGCTTCTAGAACAAGCTTATAAATTATCAAGGCTGATTTAAGAAAACAGCCTTAAATCTGTTTATACTAGAAACCAAAGCACACAACAACATCAACAAAATAAAAAAATCCTAAAGGGAAGTACTGCAACAAATGGTACTGATTTCACCGGTGGGGAGCTCTTCACGCTGATACCCAACATGATGTGTTCCTGGAAAGGTGCTGTTTCATAGTAATGTAAGATATCCAGAGTGTATGGGGTCAACTTGAAAAACAATATGCTTTTTCCCCAAAAAAAACTGAAAGTAAATTTACTTTTTTGACAAAGGAAGCCTTTTGTACAATCCCAATTGTTACTGTAGTTTCCATTAATATACTTGATTTTCTTTAGTTTCCAAATAGACCTACATGTCTACACAAATACCTTTGCAACAAAATTGAAACCATAATCATAGTATTTTTTTGAAATGGCATTTAAGTTTGTGCAAAAATATTCATATCTGTATGTGAAGAAAAAAGCAAATGCATTATGGTATTAAGACAGAAACAAATGTAATTACATCGCTCCACTTAATCACAAAAGAAACTGAAGAATTAATCTAGATCCCATGTAAAATCTGTTTGAGTCATGAGACTCCTAATAACTTCAGTGAGCATAACTCACACCTCAAAAAGAAGGGATTTTCAAAAATACCCAGGTTATACCAGAGTAATGCCTTCTACACTTGCTTTCAGCAAAGTGGAAACATTTGAGCTCTGCTAGTGCAGAGAGACGTACTCTACTACACCGTAAATATGAATACCACTTCTTGAACACCTACGTTTCCTTCAGAGATGCATCACCTCTTTAAATGGGAGATGCTGGGCATCTCGCAGGCTGGGGTAGGACAGCTGTTGGCTGGTGGCCTGGTGCCAGCACACTGGGATGCGGTAGCCCAACGGCAGGTGTCCCAGCCTGCCGCTTGTCACAGTGCAGATCTGAAATAACAACTACAAATGCATAGTCATGATCTTTTTCAATTGCAAAGAGGTATTTAGAGACTGGGGATCAATAACACCCTGTATTTACAAAGTAAAGAAATGTTATTCCTGCTGTACCAGGCATGTGCAGGATGTGCTTCTTTTTGGTGCTCATCTGAAATGGTTGCTTTAGTGCCAAGGAATAATGACCCTCAAAATGCACAGCTCTGAGTCAACCTCAGGTTAAGCTCCACATTGAGTTAATGTTACAGCATGAGGCATAGTATCTGTGTGGCTTAATATGAGCTGATTTTAGATACCGAACATTTCTTTCTCTCTGTCTTCTGTTTTTTTAAAAAAACAGATTCTTTCCCCCTGCAGGGGGAAAGCCTGCAGGGCCTGACTGGCATGTGCTGAGGAGCAAACCCTGCTCATTGCCATAGAAGGAAGGAGATGGAAAAAAAAGCAAAAATAGGAGACAGAAAAGCAGCATAAAAGAGGAGTAGGAAACAAAAAAAACAAAGGAGTAATGGAAAAAGGGATTGGCCAGCACCCCACATTCCCTTATCTTTGCAACAAGCAGTTCATAAACACATGTACGCACTTCACACGAACAAGGAGAGATCCGAAATAGAGATGCGGTAAACAGTAAAAACAACATCCCACTCATGATGCTCTCAGGGACAGACGCCGTAAGAGCAGTTTCCAGTGACTTCAGGGGCATTTGCTTGCACACAGCTGATGTGGACTCAGGGCCCCTCGGAGTCTGAGAAGGAGAAACGTGGCAGGCAGAAAGGAAAGTGTCAGCCATAACTTCTCCAATTATACAGCAAAAATGTCTATCTGAAACCATGCCAGGCTCCCTAGAAACCCTCCCCCTCACTCCCCCCCGTTCCTGCAATAGCTCGCGGCATCACCCACACCCCCTTGGGCTGCCTCAGAAGCAGAAGCCCCCAGAAACAGGCCTGCCTCCAAAACAGCTGCTTTTGGTATGTACTGCAGCTCTTTTAAAGGGAAATGCTGTAATTCAGCTGCCACAAGAAAGGAATAACCTGAGACCTGTCCAGTCTTTCAGGCATGGCCTTACGAAGGGGACAGACCTTCATTCTGTTGGGATGCTGGGATGGGTACCAGCTCTTGGTCCCCTCCACTGCTCCTGGCCAAGAGCGAAGGCCACATCATTACAGTGCTGCTCATTAAACTGCTCCTCACTTCAGTTCCCTTTTTGAAAGCTTAGCTTACCTGTTTTGCTCGCTTACCAAATTAAAGGGTAAAATAAATGCAATTGAAGGAAAAGTCAGTGCTAATGTCCCTCCTGCACTAGCTACCCATGTCTTGACTGATTACGTTATCACTTGCAGGGGGATGAAAGCCCCTTTCTGTGGCTTCAGTGAACACAGGGGAAGAACAATATTGCCGTAAGAATGGGATTAGCTATTCCACTCCTTCATCTTATACAAAAAAATGTAAAATGTAAACAGTTTTATTTCTTTTTTTTTGGTTTCTTTGTTTAAAATAATGATGAACAACCTTCTTGTTCTTGTTCTTGTTCTTGTTCTTGTTCTTGTTCTTGTTCTTCTTCTTCTTCTTCTTCTTCTTCTTCTTCTTCTCCTTTTCCTTTTCCTTTTTTTTTTATTAGGAAAATATTCCTGTCCAGGGGCCTTTGTGCAGGAGCAGAAGCACCATGATTAGCTGGCCCAGCTTCAAGAGTTTATGGAGGAGCCCCACAAGCAGGCTTCACTGAGAAGAAAGGTTGATGCTCCTCCACAGTTCTGCTCAGGGCAGGAGTGAGGGTCCAGTTATGGTATATTGACTTGTGATGCTCAGCAGCAAGAAGATGTTGGATTGACATGTGTGAGAGGGCAGAGGGGGAGGTAGACTCCTTGGTAATGTATTCAGAGTGCAAAAAATCCCCTTTGCTACAGAGTCATTGCCGTAAGCAAAACCCAGCTCATTTATTCACCTTAGGCTTTGCCTGCACGTGTGCTATTTCACTGGTTTGGTGTTGGTTTGCCACACACGCAGGACCAGAGTGTGCTTATACACTTACCTCTTAAGACAAGATTCAACCTTGAAAACCAGAGTCAGTACTTGAGAAGATGTCTTGGTCTTTTCAGGAGCCTCTCACAGAGGGCAGATGCTTTGATGCTTTCAGTAACACTCTCACTCCTTACAGGTTTCTGCAGGATGTGTTCAGTGAATCTTTCAGTGATAAATGACTCATATTGCTCTGAACTGAAAGTAACTGGCCTTTCCTCTGTGCAGCTCCTGAAAAAGTGCCAAAGAACCTCACTGCTCCACTTTACATAGCTTGACTATATTTAGTATGTGCTATACTACAAACTGTAATACAGCCTGTGAATCTTGCCTTTTGTTCAAGAGATGCAGTGATTGCAGGCTATGGTCTCAATCAGGGGCAGATTAACATGTTTTCACATCGCCTGGTTGTCCAGCTTCATCTCTTTCTTCCTAAACCTTCAGCACTGTGTCCTGCATAAGAGCAAGGTCACTGGTTTATGCACTGCATGGCAATACAGGAGAAAACTCTAGTAAGATTTTTTTTTTAAAAGACATATTTCACATAGTAAGCACTTTGGCAGACTTCTTCCCCACAGTTTTCTCCCTTTATTCAGAGGAGATAAGTCAGCGTTTAAAATGTGAATTAGTTTCTTCATTGAATGGAGATAGTTTTTGAGGGCAATCACTACGTGCTGGTTTACTACCACTTGCTGTTTTGTGGTCTTTCATATTAAAGAGATTTCGTTTTTGAAAGATGAAGAAAGAAATGTGCTTGAAAAAATGAAAATTGGGGGATTTTTCACCAGCATGCTTTTATTTTCAATTACAATATATTTATTGGTGAAAATTTAAGCATTTTGTGGGAATGTGTTCAGACTCCAATGGAACTCCAATGCAAAGCAGGCAGTCTTTCTGTTTATTTAAACGTCTGAACTTGACTTATCTCTTGCCGTATTTTGGAAATCTTGGTGTGGTCATGCTGTTCCTAAGCACCGCCAGGTTCTCTCGTCTTTAGCTGGGTTGTCCCAGAGACCAGTGATCCCAAGTTCACAACTTAGCATTTCAGCAGTCTTGTGGACGTGGTCTAGGAATTTGCAGGCTCTTGCGCTTTACTTCTCAGAAGCTTTGAACCTTTCAAAAAGATGGAAAGGAAATACAATTGTGATTTCTGGAATCTGGGAATTTTCAAATGGCAGTTCAATGGAGATACTTTGCATGACCTTGAGTAGGACTGTTGCTGTTGGAGTCTGAACTGTCCTTCCAGCTGGAAAGCCAAGTTCCAGCTGACTTTGATTAAAACCTCATACTACTTTGCAGATTCCCAGACCAAGCAATAAAGGCTCATGGGTTACAATCCACATTTTTCAGAACTGGTCTCTGAGTTTGTTTTTTAACTGCTCCATTTAAGAAGATCAGATTTTCAGAGAACAGTTGAAGGCTTAGGAGAATCCCTTGCATCTATAGCAGCTTTGAACTGGTATATTCAATTAAAATGACAAACTGAGGCACATGAGTTCAAAAAGTGTGATCTTATGTAACTTTTTAAGTTCATATATTAGGTATGACCAAGAGAAGTCCTGGAAGGGTGGACCACATGGTGCTGGTTTTTGTAGAAAGGGGGAAAGCTAGTAAAGTGCTTACCTCAGCACACTTTAGGGCATTTTACAGTTCTTACTGTTTGTACCTGGAATTTATGCAAGACCTTCCCAGAAATGGGTTCACAGAAACAGATTCCCAAAGTGGTGTATTTGGAAAACACCTTAAAAATAATTACTGTGACAATTTTAGGAACTCTGCTAAGAAACTTAGCAGCTTATTTCAGTGGCTGGCACTGTCTTCTGATATAGTGGAAGTTCAAAACCTCAAAATTATGCTCACAGCGGGAAGCTGATCTCTACCAGTCACTCCCAGTGTCTCTCTCTGAAGCATGACCATTGAAAGGGCTGCAGCAGTTTCAGCACATCTGCGCTTAGGATTTTAACACCAAAATCTCTCTATTCTAGTTTTATCTTTAGTATCTGAAGAAATGCACAAATAGAAGCAGATGTCTTTTGGGAAAAAATATTAGTAAAAACTTAGGAACCAGTCCAGATTCTTTAGGAATCCATATTTTCTCTGTTGAGTTTGGAAGGTCCTGCTTTTTGTGCAATCCTGTTAAAGGGAAATCACAATTGCTTTTGAACCAGAAAATGTTAATGCATTTGGAGCCAATGCAAAAATTATGCCGCAATCAGGAGACACATGTTCCTCTTCTGGAAAATGAGATCTTGTCAGTCTCTGGGAGAAGGCGGTGGCAGCTCGCTGCCGCCTGGGAGAGCGACAGCTTTGACTTGCCCAGCAGCCACCCTTCTGGGTGACTCAGGAATTTTGATGATGGGTTTGGGATCAAGCCATGTTCATTCCTTGGCTGGTAGGAGAGCCTGCATGATGCATGAAACTACTGAAGATGGAGAAGATAAAATGGAAAAGGCAAGGCTGTTTAAAAGAGGCTACAAATAAAAGTGTTCCTGTAATCATCAAATAATTGTAAGGCATCAGAAATTCCAAAAGCTGAGAGAAGGACATTAAAGATGGCACTGCTCAATGAAGAATGACATATGCTTTCCAAAATATTATTCACTTTCTTGGTGTGTATGGAGCTGGGCATGCATACTTCCTCCCATTCCATCTCGCCTCTTTCTTACTTTCCTGACTGTATGTAAAAATCATTAAAAAGTTATGAATTAATGGAAATTACAGAAGAATGAATTAATGGAAAAGCGCTCTCTGTGGACTTCTATTTCTATACACAACCATGCCATCTTAGCGAGACGTGAGTTATTCTGATTTATAATCTTCATCTTACTAAACAGAATGAGTCATTTAAATATAAGTGTTTTCAAATTAATGTTGAGCCTCTCTGTACATTGGGCAGCGACTCATGAGGGAAACTCAGTATTCCAAACAACCTTGTATCCAGTGAGAAAATGGAAAGGGAGGAACTCTGCAGAGTAAAGATTTACTGTTAAATTACTATTTTAGTGTATTTGTATGACTAAATTTGATAGAAAAACTAATTTATTTTTAACTACGTGGGTAGGGAGTTCTTTCTGTGTATGCATTACCAGCTTTGTTTTTCATTCCTTGTTTCAATTTCATATATAAAGAGCTTTGTACAAAACCCTAGTGATCTTTCTAGCCTCCTTTATTCACAGTGATGGGGTGCTTTGAGAGATTAAATAGAAATCCTTGTTTTGTGCTAATCATAATGAAATACAGATGTTTGGTGTTCTCCATTTTTATCAGTGGCTGCATTTCAGAAAATTAGATGCACCAGCAGAGCTGTTAAAAGTATAACTGTATTCCCAAGGGCAGCCACTTCCAAGCGCATTTGGTCTGAAACAGTGTTTGTTTCCATTATTTGTTCACAAGAAAGCACACAGTCAAAAGGCTGCTCATATTTGTGTTGTATGATCATTTGACATTTCCCTCCCTGTGCTTAACTCAAGTATCATTTTTAAATTAAAAACATTTTTGCCCCATATTCCTAATTCCAGATCCTGTGAATGAAATGATAACATATCAGCCCACCATGTTGCCATGCATTTACCCTAGGATTTTCATTAGTAATGCCCTCCTAGATAACTAAATTATCAAGGGTTACTGACCCCTCAGAAATAGCAAGCTCTCTTTTTAAGAGAGCTGAGAACAGAAGGTCCTGAGAACAGAATATTCAGCTTTAATTGACCTCAGTGAAAGTGGTTAAGTGCTTAGCTTAAAGTCAAGTTAAATGACAGTTAGGCACCTGATGCTATTCCTATAAAGCTGATGAAAATTTGCAGCTGGCAGGAAGAGGAATAGGACCAGATTGATCTGGTAAAGGACTTTCCTTTATAAAATGATGTTTAATAGCAATTTGGTTTGTAAGAGGAAGGACTTGCACCCAGACATATTCCTGCACATCAGCAGTGTCATGGCCATGTCCATGTGCACGCCTCTTGTCTGTGGCAATGCACAGGAATTTGTATGAGCTTGGTGTTTTTTTCACTGAGGCTGAGATAATTTGAATTACTTCACCTCCACCTGGGGCAGGGAGCATGCACACACACAGTTACCCCAGCTCAGCCAGCAAATGGTAGCTTGCTAAAGCATGACAGTGAAATCTGGTTACTTATGGCCATGTTTCTATGCGTAGCCACAACTGCACCAAAGCTTGCCTCCACTCTGTGATTTTACTTCTGAATTAGACCACTGCAAAGAGAAGAAAATGTTTGGCACAGAAGCCTGACCAGACCTGAACGGTAAAATACCTTATAACCAGGCCATAGCGATGGCTTTCGTCTGGGCTGCAATGTCCTTATATACAATAATTTCCTTTTCTCATGTAGGATTTTACTTATGTATCAAAAAAGGCACTTTTTGCTTGAAACAGCACTTACCTGACATGTCAAAGCTCTGTCCAAGGTTTGATGAGTCCATGACAACAGTTAAGGCACAGCTTAACCTACAGCTGATGAAGTATAAGAAAACAACTGAGTTAGCATCAAGATATTGCTGATCTCCCTACAGTGTTTCTGTGTGGAGATGGGTTGAGTGGGGGCATACATGTGCCTTGTACTCCTTAGCAAGTCCCTGGAGCAGTTCCCTTCTCTGGGCTTGCTGCCAGTGCGCTCTAGGCAAGGGGATCCCCAGCTCCCCATCTGCCAGCACGGTGTGCCTGCAGAGTCCTGGGAGCATGAAGGCACTGTGCTGCTGCTGCTGCTTCTCTGGACACTGCACTGTCACTGGGAACAGCACTGCGAGCAGCACCGCCAGAAAAGCACGGTCACTGCAGTCCCTGATAACTGTGAACCTCATGCTCCTGACACAAAAATATAAGTGTTTTTAGACTTATTTTTAGAGCCACAAGTGGGACAAAAGTGCTACTTTGCATGTATGCACTTAAGAGGCTTTCAGGTCATAGGACTGATATGCAGTGCCACAGCGTGTTAGCGAAGACAGCAGCTGATTAATCTCATAACAAATCTGTTACAGATAAAACACAAAACAAATCAAAGTGACTTGTTATGTAAACCTGGGATTTTTCATGCTTCTTCTTGGCCTGCTGTTACCCAGCTACTGCCTGATGAGAGAAACACAGGTGAGCGTGATTTCATCCAGCACCTTAATTCACTATGCATATAAAAAATATCACTCTTAATTTAGATTCTGGGAAGTTGGTATTGTAGTTGAAAGTTCATGGTGTTTTCCTGTCACCCACACCTAGATACGTATGATCCAATTCAAACACATATGCTGCTTTAGTGAGTTACTTGTCTTAAAAAGAAATCCTTCCTTAGCACGCGTCTGGTTGTGCTATCTTTCTGCCTACATCTACCAAAGAAAAGATTATGCAGCTTTGCTCCGGAAAGTGAGCTATACATTGTTCCTTGCTGTCCTTTCTTGTTGCACTGACTAGGGGTAGGGAGCTACGTCACGTACACAGCAGGAGCTCTGGGTTCACTGATGTTTAACTAATCAATAGCTTCATTTGGCTATTGCCTAGGATTCGTTTTCTCTGTTGATTTTCCATATTTCCTTGCATTTGTGGTATTGTTAATCTTGTTAATCTTAGGAATGGTTGGTACTGGAAAGGTTGGAAGTAAAAAAAAAAAAGTCTGCAGAAAGATAAATACCTCTGAAGGCATGCAGAAATCTTCAGATAATTTTCAGATTTCCAAAATGAAAATCAACATAAATCCATAGGAATTTTCCAGCATAAGGTGAAATAAAAAGTAGGAGGGACTCATGATGTGCTTTTTATGGTACCAAGAAATTTGTTCTACATATTGCATTATTATCTCAAACATGTTGGCCAACTTTACTACACTATATGCTATTAGGTGTAGATTTTCATTAGATCACTTTTCCTCTCTCCCTTTTTTCTTCCTCATTTCACAGTCTCTTTAAATTTAAGACTCTGTTCTCTCTCAGTTCAGCCAAGTCAGAAAAATTTAGTGCAGCTTTTCATCTGTCACTGGTAGACAAAACACCCTAAAATATATATTACACAGCGGAGCTGTTTAAAATGATCTCATATGCATGACATTAGTGTGCTTGGATTTTTCATTAAAATTCTGTTGGCTAAGAACTAGATCACTTCAATTTGCTTCCTGGATGAAACTTTAGGGAAAAAAAAAAATCTGTATTGAAATTGAATGGAATTTGTAACTTTGCAGAATTCCCACTTTGAAAGGAGTGCTGCAAAATGTGTGGGACTTCCACAGAGAGAGAAGCCCAAGAATACTCTCTGTGATCTGCACAAAATCTTTCTGTGTAATACAGAAAGAAAAAATACTTTTCTTTTTGTAAGACAGAAAGTGAGAGGCAATGCACTGTCAGGCTCTTGAGAAGTCTTACAATGGCTTGGTAATGCAAGCCCCAGAGTGCCTTAATACAGTTATAAAATGGATCTGTGTAGCTATAAAAAGAATAAGTAAAAAGAATAAAACCTCTCTGAATAATTTCCAAGTCTGCATCACAATGAGCTTATGTCATTCCCTATAATTATGAAGCCATAATCGAAGAATCATGATTCACCACTAGGCCATCAGACTTCCTCAGTTCACAGGGCAGTTAGCAAGAGAAAAAAGGATAAAGAAATTTAGGAACTGCCCCACAAGAAAAAAATATCCTTCTTCTTTTCTAGTGTTCTGGGTCATGGGAGTGTGTAGTGCATGATACTTATCATAGAATCATAGAATCATTGAGGTTGGAAAAGACCTCTAAGATCACCGAGTCCAACCGTCAACCCAACACCACCATGCCCACTAAACCATGTCCCTAAGCGCCTCATCTACACGTCTTTTAAATACCTCCAGGGATAGGGACTCCACCACTTCCCTGGGCAGCCTCTTCCAATGTTTCACCACTCTTTCAGTAAAGAAATTTTTCCTTACATCCAATCTAAACCTCCCCTGCCGCAACTTGAGGCCATTTCCTCTCGTCCTATCACTTGTTACTTCGGAGAAAAGACCAACACCCCCCTCGCTACAACCTCCTTTCAGGTAGTTGTAGAGAGCGATGAGGTCTCCCCTCAGCCTCCTCTTCTCCAGGCTAAACAGCCTCAGTTCCCTCAGCCGCTCCTCATAAGACTTGTTCTCCAGACCCCTCACCAGCCTCGTTGCCCTTCTCTGGACACGCTCCAGCACCTCAACGTCCTTCTTGTAGTGAGGGGCCCAAAACTGAACACAGTATTCGAGGTGCGGCCTCACCAGTGCCGAGTACATACTTCAAAAGTCTCACAGTACACAGTTATACTTAAGTTTAAAAAATATAATTCTAAGCAATTTTATTCTGACTCAGGAAGTTTTATAGCTGAGTAAAACACTACTCATTCTTATTTTTCAAAATTAATGTTACTTGCTTCAGCAGAAAATGTCTTTGCTTCCAGAAAACATTGCACGTTTGAGAGCAGTTGGCTAGTATTGTGTTGCATGAAAGTTTATGACCTGTTCTGTTCTGTTCAGTTTTTACTGCATCGTTGGTATACCATCCCTTAATCTTCTCATCCCTTTTAGAATAAATACTGTGCCTGAAAAATCTCCCTGGTGTATATTTCTTCTTATCTCTCAGGCCTTTCTCAAGACTTCCTGAGGCTTTTTTTTTTTCTTGAGATGAACTCTTCCCACTTATTTCCAGTGAATGACCATTCCCACTCTAGTCATGCAATCTGTTTGATGTATTTGAGGCACATACATGTTCCTGACACTGCATTGTTCAAATCCTCTCACTGCCTGTTTAATTTAATTGCAAATAACTCCTGTAATGCATGGAATACAGTTTTCACTAGTTTTACAGAAGTCATACAGAGTTTGAAGTCCAGGTTGAGATATTTGGTGCCAAAATCCTTCTCCAGAGACCTTAACCACAACTGGTTCAAGCTTTGAACTTAATTGAAACTGATACCAATGCAAAGATATCCATAGAAAGGAAAATGTCTGAACATATTTGCATGAAATTTGGCTGCAAAATGACAGTGTTTAGCAAATACTAGTTGTTCACTGGAGTGATTTATCTAGGAGTGAATTCTGGTTCCCCACATGCTGGACCCCCCTGTGCAGCTGCCGGCTGAGCTGCACAATTTTGGGAGACCACTGGGGGAAGATGTGACTCCCCTGGGAGTGCTGCTTTGGGTTTGCTGGGAGTTGTGTGTAATGCAGCATTTCATGCTAACGTTTGATTCCTTCTCGTGTATCCAGCAAAATTCAGAGCCATGACAATTGAATGAAAACACTGGCAAGTTTGTTTTACACAATTTGGCCACTGCTGGCCTTTGAAACACTTCCATGTGTCAACAGCAAGAGAGTGGGGAGAGAGGGAACACTTGTTAGGCTTGCACAGGAGCACTGATGCTAACAAGGAGCGAGGGAATAAACTGAGAGGCAATTGCAGAGGCAGCAATACAAGAAGGATTTGTTATATTACAGATCACCAATTCCCACCCTGATTTACATGTCATTTATACCATTTGCCACTTTTAATTAGCTTCTAACAGGAAAGAGGAGTACTTGTTAGCAAGAGTGCTAATTCTTCAGGCTGTAGGTACTTAAGGCTTCACCAGTACCCTGGAGTAATATCCCTTTTCTCATGCATCTATTCTCTGTGACACTATCTGTAGGTCAGCAGTCTGTGTGTTTGGGGGATTTTCCTGCCTCCATTTACAGCACAGAATTTGCCTAATGGAAGTATATTTGGGCATAAAGAGAAGTATCTGGGCTATGCCTTTTTTTCAAAAGAAGCATTTGCTAGAATGAGTCCTCCACAAACACCCTGCAAAAGTGAAACAGCGCTTTGTCCCCTCAAGCAGGTTTTGTCACCATGTAACTGCTGAGTGTGTTAAGAACAGGATGGTATTGACTGGTATTGTTTAAAATACACTGTTATTAGTTCTAAGTGGATTTATCCAGCATGTGGAGAAGATAGAAATGAACAAAATTGTTGGCTAATTGAAAATAACATGATTGATTATTGACTTTCATTGGCTTTCCCAGGGGGCATTTCCTTCCAGTAAATGCTCCTAGCTAAATGAGATTTAGTGAATTTTGTCTGTGCTGACAAACATTAGTAAATGATTTAAAAATGCATATTTATTTGAAAAAAATAGTGGCGGGGGGGGGGGGGGGGGGGGGGGCTGGGTAAAGGAATGAAGTCCTCTGTCTGGAAGAGAACGCATTTTGGCCCTGATTCTGCTGTCAAGGAAGTCAGTAAAAGCAGGATCAAACCATGAAGGACCCTTAATCAAGGAAATGTGTTCCTTACAAGAGGTTTCTAAAGTCTTTTCAAAGTAGAAAAATCATTGCAGTAATGGCTGTAGATAATTAGTATAAAAACGTGTGTTCCTTTTTGCCAATGTCACATTTACTTCTGTATTGTAACATCATTGCTCTGTTTCACAACATGATTTAGTAGTTACTTTTCTGGAATGTGACTTCTACCGTTATGAGGAAGTCCTGAGCTGTGAGTCTTCTTTCAGGGAACTAGACATTTTATATTATCAGTCACTTATGGAGAAGTAGAGGGAAGAATTTCAAGACCCTTCTTCCTCTTCAGTTAATCATAGAATCATAGAATCATAGAATCATAGAATCATAGAATCATTAAGGTTGGAAGAGACCTCTAGGATCATCGAGTCCAACTGTCAACCCAACACCACCATGCCCGCTAAATCATGTCCCTAAGCGCCTCATCTACACGTCTTTTAAATACCTCCAGGGTTGGGGACTCAACCACTTCCCTGGGCAGCCTGTTCCAATGTTTAACCGCTCTTTCAGTAAAGAAATTTTTCCTCACGTCCAATCTAAACCTCCCCTGCCGCAACTTGAGGCCATTTCCTCTCGTCCTATCACTTGTTACTTCGGAGAAAAGACCAACACCCCCCTCGCTACAACCTCCTTTCAGGTAGTTGTAGAGAGCGATGAGGTCTCCCCTCAGCCTCCTCTTCTCCAGGCTAAACAGCCTCAGTTCCCTCAGCCACTCCTCATAAGACTTGTTCTCCAGACCCCTCACCAGCCTCGTTGCCCTTCTCTGGACACGCTCCAGCACCTCGACGTCCTTCTTGTAGTGAGGGGCCCAAAACTGAGCACAGTATTCGAGGTGCGGCCTCACCAGTGCCGAGTACAGGGGCACGATCACTTCCCTACTCCTGCTGGCCACATTGTTTCTGATACAAGCCAGGATGCTATAGGCCACCTTGGCTACCTGGGCACGCTACTGGCTCATATTCAGCCGGCTGTCGACCACCACCCCCAGGTCCTTTTCCGCCAGGCAGCTTTCCAGCCACTCTTCCCCAAGCCTGTAGCGTTGCCTGGGGTTGTTGTGGCCGAAGCGCAGGACCCGGCACTTGGCCTTGTTGAATCTCATACGGTTGGCCTCGGCTGATTAGTCCAGCCTGTCCAGGTCCCTCTGCAGAGCCTTCCTACCCTCGAGCAGATCAACACTCCCACCCAACTTGGTGTCATCTGCAAACTTACTGAGGGTGCACTCAATCCCCTCATCCAGATCATTGATAAAGATATTGAACATATAATGCTACTGATCCACATGACTGGTTTCACAGTCCCCAGACTGAGAATCCATTATCTGTTCCTTTAATGTTTCTAATGGTGTTATTCTTCTCAAAGAGGCCAGTTAAAGCCTACAAAATAACTGGACACAATTCTTAGTTTTTCAGTCTCATGATCTGTTAACAAAAATGACAGCTGGCCATTGTAATTTTATTTTTCCTCTGAGAGAAGCCATCATGCCAGGAACCAGGGCTGATGTCATTGTAAACCTTTCTGGGTGGGCGGTCATCTTTTTTTATGCTTTATGCAGTGTATGGTATGTGGGAGTCCCTGTTGGTGGCTATGGCTTTTAAGTGCTGTTGTTACACCAAATCTAAATAATGATTGAAGCTGTAAGCAAAGGTAATGCCTTTTGGTAGGAAAGGTGGGGATGCTGCTGGTGTGGAGGGGAATTAACGTGATATGAATCGCCCCAAAATGGAGATGGGACTTAAAGAAGAAGCACGTCCTTACCTGCTGAGCAGTCCTCTCTGACTGGGGGCACTGGAAGGAAGTTGGCATCATGCAGCAGCTGGGACTGTGGCTCCACATGCCTCAGGAGGAAGAAGTGAAATGGAAGGCACAAGGGACCAAAGTACATCTGGTGTAGGTGTACCTGTGCTGAAAGTATACACCCGGGAGCAGATGTAGCCACCCACATATAAGCAGATTACTGGCATCTTTATAGTGGAATTTGTAAATGAGAGGGGTGAAAGTAGTTTACTTATTTATGTATATGTCTGTGGACATAAGAAAATACGGTGCACACATGTGATACACTGATTATTCCCAAAAATTTCCCAGTTGCCTTGAGAAAGGGAATACTACTACCTCAGTACTTCTAGTATTAATAGCAGCAATATCTTCTAACCAATGTGACAGCCATGAGCAGAAGATGAAAGGAAAATACATTAAGAAATCAAGAGTTGACTGCAGGAGGTAGAATAATGAGTCAACCTTATGGAAAATTAAGGACATGAAATGCTTGCCTGCATCTTACTCAGGGAGTTGCCTGGAAGGTTAGCAATGAAACTTGAAACTATATGAAACTGGCTTGGTTTTATACTGCATTACGACTCTGAAAATCACAGCAGATTTCTCAGAACAGGCCACAAAAGGCCTGCAGGAAAGCTGTGTGGTGCCATGACTCTTTCAGCCAGCGGACACCAGAGCTGTAGGTCCAATGACTCAATGCAAGCACAGTGTGCCTCTGCTCACTGGGGGCTGGCCGCTGTACAGCTGCATTTGTAGAGCCTGAGCTGGGAGGCCCTGCTGATAGACCACGGTGCTGTGTGCTCATATCCAAAGAAGTCATGAAACAGGAGCCTGCAACTAGACAAAAATACAGAGTAATGAAATACTTGCATAAGTTTGGATGTGAGGCAATAAGACAAACTCAATAGTTTTTTTGTTCATTGGGTCCTACACCAGCATCTTCCAGTAACCTGCATCTGTTGGTTTCCAGTTTCTGGCATGTTTTTTTGGCAGACTCAGTTTCCCTTTCACTCATGAGGAATGTTTTCTTTCTGGTGAGACCAAAAGACTCTACCTTTGATGGGATATGAAAATTGAAATAAAATAAACCCCTTCTCTTCCATGTTCAGAACAATCCTTAAAACTTTTCCTTTTCATCTTCCTAGCATGTCTCTTTGAGACCCAAGTCTGTTGCCTTCTTCAAAAGCCCTTGTTAGAACTCAGCAAACTCTGGAAAGATGCAGAAGGTAGGGTTCATTTTTCATATGCTGGACATTTCCAGCAAAGATATCTACCTCTAAAGCTGTTGTTTAGACTGTGCTCAGAGGGAAACCAGGCACTTCATGGGAACAATTAATTTCATCCTAAAACAGGCAATCTGAAATAGGTCAAGTGAATCATGGGCTGGAAGCATCTATTTCTCTCAGTTGACTACAAAGGGTTACTCTCTCTCCAACCCAAGAGATGTTTGCAAATGAAACCCACCTGCTCTCACTCTCTCTGGATGTATCTGTATTAGAAGTGTAGAGAAACCTAACCTGTCTTGGTGCAAGCCACCTTTGATTTGAAATAGTATAGATATGATCTTGGGACTCTGTGCCTGTTCTTTGAAGGCTTTCTAATCTTCCCCCCCCCCTCCCCCCCTGAATTTATTAGGTTGGGCACAGAAGTGCACAAATTGGCTTTTTTCAGGTGTACATAAACTGGGCTTTTGTACTACTCTGGGAAGATTTACCAGCACAGGTTGGCAGTAGTTTGAGAAATCTCTGCCTAGCATTTCACCTGTAAAACATAGACCTAAATAACCTCTTACTGCGTTCCTTGATTGTCCCTTCTCTGAAGACAGGTTAGAAGGAACATATCATAGCAGCCTTTAATTCTCCTGAAACAACTTTTCTGATCAGGAGCAGCAGTCCTTTCCACTGAGCTCAGGAGTATGTCAAGGTCAGACTTTTAGCTTTTCACAGATGTCAGCTCTTTTTGCAACAAACAGAGGACAGTTCTGAGCCTTCCTTGGCCATGGTTATGTTACACTTTTTATTCTTAAGCAGATTTTTTTGTCTGAGTGTTTTCTTGTTAGGAGAATTAACTTCATAAATAACAGGTAGAGAACCTGCTGGCAATAAATTCCCGAAGGCCCTGCTGAATGAGCCATAGTCTCCTATTATATGCAGACTTCCTACAGATTTGGGCTTTTTCTTTGGTTGGTTAGCTTATCCATTTCCTTTTTCATCTGTGCTAATAGTGTGGGAAAATAAAATCTCAGAGCTCGGCAGTTAGTTGCATTAGGTGTCCTGTTAGTCTCTTGCCTGGGCTTGTCACAAGGCTATAGTCACGCAGGGAAAAGATTTCAACTGTCCCATTACCTTCAGCCACATGCTCTCTGCACTGCCCAACTCCACAGCTTCATGATGGGCCTGGTCCAGCCAAATGGGCGCTCCCTCCCAGGCACATCCCAGGGAGTAGCTTTTACCCTGGGGGGCTGCTGTGACCCTCCAATGCTTGCCGTATTCCTGGGTAAAGAGAGCTCTGTAAGCTTGGGTACAGCATGCGGGACACAGGTTAGACCTTCCCGCACCAGAACTCCCACACTACCTGTCTGGAGGTGGATGAGATGTGTGGTACCTTGTTCGGATGTTTCACTTCTGAAAAGCGGTCCCTAAGCTATGAGATATAATTTCTTTTCCTTCTTGGGTGAGAGTATTGCTTATTTTATATCTTACTACATTCAATATATTTTTATACTCTCTCATTGCCTCACTGTCAGTTCACAAAAGGAAAACTTCTAATGTACTCATGTCAACACAGATGCTCATGTAAATATCTTAAAATAGTACATTCATGTATAGGTCAGTCACTCTCTGAACAGCAGCATCTGAGAGTTGAGTAATCTGGCACTTCCAGTACTTTCTGCAGAAATTGAATGCACAAATATAGTCACTGCCTGAAGATTCAAAACATTTAATGCCAACATCAAAGTCCCTCAAAGTCCTCAAAACACCCTCTATTATTCCCTAGTTTGAGAAAGACAGTTTAATACAGCTTAAAAGTCTCCACCCTTTCTAAATCTATTATGTCTTTAATGTGACTGCAAGAATAGTTCAGAACCTGATTCTCACTACTGGGTCAGCATTTCTTGTTCTCCTGCAAACCACGTAAAGGAAATAAAAGTGTTTACCAATATCACTCATCTTTTTCAACTCTTCATCTACTAACACGACCAAGAAGTAACATTTCAGATTATGCACACAACTGCATTTCCCCTCTGTCAGTAAAATAGACGCTTTCTGCAATAGCTGCTGACAGACACCTGACTAGTGTTTACTCATAATGACCTTTCTTGTATGCATGAACCTCTATAACAGCTCATATAAAAAAGAAGAAAAGGTATAATCACACTCCCCACTAGTAATCAACTGATTAGAAATGCAAAAAACTTTTCAGTTAACAATTCATCTTGACTACTGGTAAAGTTTTGGGTCAAATATTCTGGGTTTTGGTGTTTCTTCAATTGCAGAAAGACCTTATCGCTATGACTCTCCCCCTCTCCTTCGCGTTCCCTCTTTTTCAGAGGAAGATGATTCTTAAGTGCATTTTGGACAATTTCTTGGCTGTAAGTTTAGCCAATCAAACTTCTCACACACAAAAATTCTGTAGAGTTTTGCCCTTTGTTCACAAGTACAGCTGCAAAGAAGGCTTTGATGCCAGCATCAGGAAGCATGAGATCATATGATGTTTATAGACCAGAATGGCATCAAATGTAGGAAATTGCCTAGTTATTTCCTTTACTATGTACAAAACATTGTATTTATTAGTCATTTAATTATGATTTCAGAAATGAATTTGTAATGATGGAGGGAGGACAGTATTAGTTGTTAATTAGGGAAATGAGAAAGCTGTATTTATTCAAATAAGTCCAGCCCTTCTGTTTCCTGGATGATCAACATTAAGGAAATATGATTTCATAAGGTATGTTATCTTGTTTTGGAAATATGGGAATGAATTGTCCAACTGGGCATGAAAAAAATTTGGCATTTAAGTGGAGCTACATTATTCTGTTTACAGAAA
This sequence comes from Aptenodytes forsteri, assembly GCF_000699145.1. NCBI lineage: Eukaryota > Metazoa > Chordata > Aves > Sphenisciformes > Spheniscidae > Aptenodytes > Aptenodytes forsteri. Next base: position 274,010 of record NW_008795938.1, read on the forward strand.
TTCTCCATCCTGAAAAACACAAGCATTTTGACCATGATTCACTAGAGTATGTGCTTATATTTTTACTTGTAAACGTATTAAGTAACACACTACAGACAATGAAACAAATGGAATATAAAATGCAAAAGCACATTTCATTGAATTGGACGCTTTGAGCAGTTAGTGAATACCTTACATTTTCTCATAAAACTTAACAATGCATTAGAATAATGCAATTTCAGTTCTTCAGAGTGCTTATAGTTAATACTTTATATGGAATATTTGCTATTGGATTTTAAAATGCTTTCTTAAACCATACCTTTTCAATTAAATGGTATTTACATTTTTTGCTATATGATATTGTTATTAATTATATTAGTGCAGTTACTTTTTTAATCCATTCTTGTACCTAATGCTCACAAGACACATTTTATTTCTGTTTAGTCCCTGTTGGTCTAAAGTCCTCATTGTTTATCATCCTCGATTCTACAAAAGTCATGCTTATCACAATTAATAAATAAAGTTAACAGAAAAAAAAAATTAAATTTTGTTGCTGGTATTGTCATTGTTCAAAAAGGGTGATAAAAATGATGTTACAGGTAACTAACTGTGTCACTTCAAGAAATTCTCTCTATAATACAAGTATGGAAGTGAACTATAATTGTCTGCAAATATAGATCAGAAAAATCTACATAACCAAATCCATTCATTGGCAATCACAAGAAAGAGTCCAAGCTAAGCAGTCTCAAGAGCTTCATTATTTCTACACTGAATACAGAAACAGGAAATGAAGGGGGTGGTTATATAAATGAGTGTCATACTTTGGGCAGAATGAAATTCGCATGATTAGGCCAAACATTATACAAGTAGATCTACTGACTTCATAAATGGCATACAGACGTAATTAGGATTTCCCAATCCTTGTTTATTAAACTATCCCCAAACTAGAGATCTGTAAACCAAAACCCCAAATGGTGAGATGCAGTCTGGTAATTTGTATGTGCAGTTTATATGCATGTTAGAAAAAGTCATGTTTAAATTTAGATTTTGAAAGGGACTTTTTTAGAGGTTCTGGAGAAATTAAAGGTTTTTAAAAACTTACACATTATGATTTCATGTGTGTATATTTATATCACCTATATACATCTTTTAATTAGGTTTTATAAACACATTGTCACTGTGGTAAAACTTTTATACACAAATAGAAAGAACAGTAGATGAAGCAAATTGTAATTAAACACTATCATTGCTGAACTATTTTCTTTTTCAGGGATGTTTTCTGAATTGTGGGATTTTTTTTGAAAACTCCAAAACTGTACTTCGGTAATCCAATCCACAGTGGGATTGCTCCCATCTATGAACTCCATAGAAAATGCCTATCAAGAAATATATATTCAAAAGAGTAGTCAGATTTTCTGTCATCTCTGACTTGGGAACAAACAGTACAAAGTGCTCATTAGTTGGAACACAAGGATTCAATAAAAAAGTAGAGTTGGCCAGTGGGCAGCAGTTCCAGTACGTAACAAAATGTTGAAGTTTCAAAATTTGTTTTCATTCTGGGTTAGAATGAAAAAAGAAACCATGCAAACATTTTGGAAAGCAATTCTGTCAAAACACTCCTTTTTAAATTGAAAAGGTCTGTTTTCTTAATTTCTTTTTCTTTTTCAATGAAAATGAGCCTTGGCTGCTGTTGAAAACTGTAGTGACCCAGTGACACCTCTGCAAAATGTGGGCCTTGGCAAAACATTATAATTCAATAAAAATAAAATAAAAAGTAAAAGTATATGTCATCAAGTATTCTAGTGAATTCTAAGACAAAGTAACCAGCAACATCTCAGTGATTATGCTTATAAAATGGCAACCATTAAGTGTTACAGCATCTTTGGTTAGGACTTTAAATTAATGACCTAAAAATTACAAACTTAGAATCCTTTTCTTCTTTAAGGAAAGGGTGGACACGTCTGGTAGCACAAACATAGTTCATAATTTCGATTCAATTATTTGGCAGTGAAATCTGCTCACCATTAGGTATACCTGCTCAGCACCCTTCTGTAAGGAAGAAAGCTTTCCGCTAATATGTTCCAACAGTTTGAATGCTTTTCATGGTGTCAAGCAGCATATGTCATTTTTCATATTTCTTATCACTTTTGAGCAATGACCTGAGGAGCATGGTATCTGTATGTGTGGATTCAGCTGTAAGACCCACGATCTGGTGCAGCCCTTGGTGATGGCAGAGCCCCACAGTGTTTGCTGTACATGATGGCACTCAGGGGTCTCACGCCAGCATCCACGTGTCATCATGTAAACAGGAGGTCCATAGCACTGTACCAAAACTGCAGCTGAACATCTCATGGCAAGGATGTTGCTGTCCTCAGGTACACCTTGGTACCCCATAAGCAGAGGAGACCTCTCTCCACAGGGGATCCAGGAACGTGGGGAGACTCCCTCCTAACTTGGGAGTCTAAATTAGGTGCCTAAACCTAATCAGTGAGACTGTAATTCCTAGCACTTAAAAAAAAAAAAGAAATGTTGCATATTTCCTTTCCTGTACCTTTCTGTTGACAGCCATTGTTGGCCTCTGACTGAAACAGCAGAAAGCTAAGTAAGCCCTTGGCTGACCCCATGCAACCATTCCTTCATGCTCTTTGCCAGTGGACATCTCCTTTGTTTTCAAACCAGAGGCACAGGATATCAATACTCAATCTGTTCTGAGTTCTGAGTAATTTATCATCTTCTCTCTGCATGCATCTGCTACCAAATGCTTCAGAAGTGCAATGCTCCCTGCCACTGCAGAAATTTCTTCCTAGGCTTTCTAATCAGATGTGGCCTTATATTCTCAAATGTGGGGGGTAACATATTTTTAAACTATTTTTTTGGGATGAATCCTCTCAACTGAGGTTGGTGGTGTTCACATCTTGTATATAAATCATCGTCTTTTAATCCCATTGTCCTTTTGACCTCAGTCACTATACCAGAGGAAGATACATGAAGAGGAATACAAGTTTAATTATGATCACAGCTAAAGCTCGCAGCCTCAGCAGCGGCTCTACAGAGTGTTTTACAAGAACCAGAACTTCAGAATAATTTCCTTTTCATCCTTTAGTTCAAAGACATTAAGGGAATCAAACCTCAGCTCTTCTTTCTAACCACATACTCTTGTGGGCTACTTTGAGCATTAATGTTTCCCTTTGAAATTGGTAGCCTTCTTTGTATGCATTTATGTAATTAGTAGCAATGATTAGACTTCACTTTTTTTAAACCAACGATACTTTGAAATGGACCTTCATCACATATCAGACATATTTTAATGCATTTAGTGGATTGCACAGTCCTTCCCAAGGCTTAGCCTGAGAATGGGGAGTGTAAGGTGGGTTCTTAGCAGTTCTCTTTCAACATATATGTTGCAGGTATTATGCTTGTATAAACCACATAAGGTATTTGATTTTGTCTGTCCTACGGAATAGGAAGATATTTCAATCTGTGCAGAGCTGAGGTGAGCCGCAGTCTGCTGCGAGCTAACTGCTACAAGGCGAGGAGGTGTATCTGGGTGGCATCTGGCCAGTGGGAATACATTTGAGACAGAGTTTGGAGTTGTTGCCCATATGAGCTACAAATCACTTTCTGCTAAGAGAAAACCACTGAGCAGCACAGCATGAAGCTAATATACTGGTATCTGATTAAGTTATGCTTGTGGAAAGATGCTGGTACCTCATGGAGGTTGGGCCCTAGGGAATTCCATCACCAGACTGGATTTAGACTAATTTCTGTATTTAGCTGCGAATGACAACACCAGTTAGCCATTTTTCCATGGCTGACATTGCTAGCAGTGTTGTATGTCATCTTGCTTCATCTTTGTATTCGTAAAAATACCATAAGACAGTTCTCACCTGTATCTTATAGTGCATTTCAAAAAATGTATACACCCTGTGCTCAGAGGTAACACATCACTAAGAACCAACTCCCATATAATGAAAATGCTCAGGCCCAAGAAAGGGATTTAAGATATTAATTGACAGAGTTTAGATGGCTGTAGCTACCACCACTGTACCCAAAATCTCAGTTCTGAAGAAAGTATTTTCATGTTTACAGTTGTTGCAGACAAGCAGTATCAACTCTGTCATAAAATCAAATAAATTAGGAGTGTAATGGCTGTACTAACCCAGGCCAGGCTTGAAAGCAGGGTAGTGCCAAGATGCTCCTTGAAAGTTGTTTGTGGAGGAGGGAAGACTGCCTGGTGTTGAAGGAGAGCTAGGGGAGGACCACAGAGGCCATGGCTCTTCCTGGAAAGAGACATAATCGGTCCCTCTCCCTGCCTCATGTTGGAGCATATAGCAGGAAGGGTTGGTGGACTTACGTGGAACTGGAGGAAAAGAATCCTCAGGAATACATAGAATATAACATATTAACATATAGAAAGCTTGGATTAAAATGAAACATTCTGAATTTAAACATGCTATTTCAATTTCCACTGACAGGCCTTTAAATCATTGTCTTCCGAATATCATGTAATTAAGTCATTGCTAATATGCTCAGCATTTTTAATCTATTTTAAAAAACTCCATGCAGTAGTATCTGCTCAGTAAGAGTTCAGTTTATCCTACTTAGCCAGATGATACTCAGTTTAACTTTACTTCATTTCTGGTGGCTCTAAATCAGGGCAGGAAAGAGAAGGTTTCAAATGAAAGGACTGACTGTAATTGCAAGTCATTCCCTCATGTCTTTGTCTTGCGACTTTTTAATACATTTAGGGAGGGGGGACTGTGCTGAAGGATTAGTAGTGGTTGAGGATGACACAGGTTGGAGGCAGGAGGTGGCACAGATCAGCAGCTCTCTGGGTGGTGGCTGTCCTGCTGTGCCAGTTGTGCACCCTGGCTCAGAGGGGTTATGGCTTCTGAGTCACAGGGGGCTGGTAAGCAGTTTGACTATGGTGTTCAAGCCAGGGTTACACCACAAGACAAACGGTAGGTCTGGCATAGATGCTGCTGAGGAATCAAAACTCTCGACAGTGGCAGAAGATGATCCCACCAGATCTGCTGACGCAAACACAGCTGGGTTACTTTGGGTATGAGCTGTCCTATGGCCCCCACAGCATCCTGCGGCAGTGTGCAGGGCTTGCTGGGAGGTGCTGTCAGCAACACCAACAGCACCCCTCCTCCTGTGTACATGGAGGGCAAAATTCGTCTTGGGTTCATGGCCATTAAGACATGGTTGGTAGGGCCATGGCTTCCTTTTGGGTACATGGGACTCTTAAGCAGTAATGCCAGAACAAGGCAGTAAATTGTGTTCAGGAGCTACCTAAATGTTATGCAGACTTTTAGAAACGAGATCATTCTTTTGCCAATACCCATTCAGAATTTGTGGTGGTTTAAGTCCTGCTGACTGCATTATGTGACTAAATGACATCAGAGGCTACTATCTACATAAATTGTAAAAGATCTACCACATTATCAATGTTACAATATATAAGGTATAGAAATGATACATATGTTCATATATATGAATATAAACCATAGAGGAAATGCATATATATGAAAAGAACAAAAAAAGAAATTATACAAGGTCTTTGTTGCATCCACTCCAAGTTCAGGAATGTCACACAGTGTTAGGCATGGAGAAGACAGTAGCTATATAAACGATTTTCATAGCTTAGTTTGGAATGATTTTGTAATCAGTGAACAAACATAATGATCTTAATAGACACATAAATGTCTGTTTAAGCCCGTGGTTACTGCAATCTTTTAGGTAATCAGCTTAATCCATGATCGTTGCAAATGGAACTTGAAATGTGGTTAGATCCTAATAAGGTTATGGATTTGGCTTCCCATCTGGAAGCAAAACCAGCATGGTGCTCTCTTGAAGGCATTTGATTGAGCAAGGCTTCTGGTTTTCTGCCTGTGCATACTGCTAAGCTTCCCCCCACCCCCCTTGGTATGTATATTCTTCCTTAAATCCCAAAAGAAATTATTTAAAGTACTTCCTATGTGAATAGTAAATCTTTTTCCAAGGAATTTAAATGGCACTTTTAAAGCACTTTTTCCATTCAGTTTCCATGACCAGATTAACTCGGACATTAAAATATACAGTGCCAAAAACGACATAGATTCCCAAAGTAGGACTAAAGCAGAATTAGATGCCTACATATAGCATCATGGTCTGGAAACTCTTCATTTAATTGCCATTTAAAGTAAAATATTTTTAACTCTGTAGTTACCTTAATTTTGACCTTAACATTCTCCAGATGCCTAGAATTGCAGCTCTCTCCATTCCTAACACTGCAGCTGTGTCCATAGCACTAAGGACTTGGAAATTAATTAATGTCCAAGCTTAACAGGAATCCCGAAGTGAAGCATTTCTCTTCTTTGAGGCCTTGAATGGATTTAACCAGGAGGCATTTGGAGAGCAACAGAACTGGGCACCTGACAAAAAATATCTGAGATTGTCACTGTGAGACCTCACTGTGTTTGAAATTCAGGTCTTCTGTTCTTGACTGAATGCACTGTTAAGCAAGACAGTCCCGCCTGCTCTCACACACATACTTTTTTACAGTCATCAGTGGTATATCATAATTTATTTTTTTTCAGATTTGCACAGCCTCACCTGGAAGTGTCATTCACTCCTGCTCCAGAAGAATTTGATAGCCTTTGGTTAGGGCATATTCCTGGACAGTGGAATACATAGGGCTGAAGAGCCCCAGGCAATCCCTAGGCATTTCAGACCTGTGTTTCATCTATTACTAGGATGTTTGGTAAAGGTGACAAGGTAGGAGAAACACTGAACAGACGTCTCTTGTAGCAGTTGCAATGCTCTTACAATAAGGCTGATTGGTCAATAATATTCAATGTGTCCAGTTTCATTGTCTACTTTTATTTGAGTATTTTACCACTTATGTAGTCCATGTGACAATATTGTCAAATACGGACAATTTATTGTATTGTGAACAAAGGCATATAAGAATTTTCCTGAATGTTGCACTGGAAAACAGCAGAATAGAGTAAATACTGCTTGACTTCTGGAAAAAAGACTCGTGGTACCTACACTGGGAGGGCACCTGGGCTGTGAATGTGCATGGATTTGGACACTTCCCAGAAAATCTTCTGAGAAGCATCTTGACCTGAGCAGTTTTCATCACATGCTCAATCAGGGTGACTGCTCTCTGAGAATAACATTCAGTACATTGCGTGTTCTGAATGCAAGTTTTAGGCATCGATTTTTCTCAGATGTCATACAAGAAAGCAAAAGGTTCTGGGTTCACTAAGAGCTTCTCTTTTAAACACCTGTTTTTTTTTTCTTAAATTAGATTTTTACATCGCTTGTCCTTTCTAGTGAGACAAAACTCCTAAGCTTCTTTTGACTTGCAATCACAGAATCATAAAATAATTTAGGTTGGAAAGGACCTCTGACGGTTGTCTCCTGCAATATCCTTCTCAAAGCTATCTTCAAAGTTAGATCAGGCTGTCCAGGGCCACGTCCAGTCAAGTTCTGAATATTAACAAGGATTGAGAGTCCACAGCCTCTCTGGGAAACCTACTCACCTGCTTAACCACTCTCACTGTGAATTTTTTTTTCCTTGTATTTAGCTGGCATTTTCCTTGATGAAACTTCTGATGAAAGGTATAACTCTTTTCCTGTTGATGTGCACTTTTGAGATATGTCTGGCTCCTCCTTTTTTCTAAGTTCCCTTTTCCCTTTATATGGTTGAAGACAACAATTAGATCCTTTCTTAGTCTTCTCTTCTCCAGAGAAGAGAGCTAAGTTAAGCAAAGCTAGCTCCCTCAGGCTCTCCATAAAAGGCTTTTAGCCCCTAATCACATTAGTAGCCCTTTGCTGGACTTTCACCGTTTTGTCCTTATCTGTCAGTATCTACTGGGAAAATCAAAGCTGGACAAGGTATTCCGGGTGTGGCCTGAAGAGTGTTACATGAAGGGGAATAATCACTTCCCTGATCTGCTGGCTGGATCCTTGTTAATGCAGCCTGGTATGCAGCTGGCCTTCAATCTCCAACAGCACACTGCTGTCTCATCCTTAACGTGTTGTCCATCAGGGTTCCCCAGATTCTTTTCTGCAAAGCTGCTTTCCAGCCAGATGACCCCCAGAGTGCACTGCTGCATGGGGCTGGTCCATGCCAAGGGTAGGACTTGGCATTTGTTCTTGATGAACATCATGAGCTTTTGGTCTGTCCATTTCTGCAGCCTAAGAAGATCCCTGCCTATGAAAGGCAGCCCTGCCCTCCTCTGTGTTGACCATGCTGTGCATTTTGGTGTCCTCTGCACTCTTGCCTAGGGTACATTCTGTCCCTAGGTCCGAGTGGTTCATAAAGATCTTAAAGAGTATCGCACTCCTATTAGCCCCTAAGCAAGACCAGTCACAAGTAGTGAGTAACCACTTGGACTTCAAACCACTGATCACTACACTTCGAGTCTGATGATTCAGACAGTTTTCTACCCACCTGGTAGTCCACCCATCCACCTGATAGTCCACCCATCCTGTCTGTACCTCCCCAGTCTGGCTATAAGGCTATTACTGAAGAACCTGTCGAAAGCCTTCCTAAACTCCAGTTGACTGATGCCTGCTGCTCTGCCCTTGTCCACATAATCTTCTGGCTGAAGGCAATTAGGTTAGTCAGGCATGATTTGTCCTTGGGAAGTCCAGGCTGGCTGTTCCTGATCACCACCTTCTTCCTCTTGCTGTCACCTCAATGAGAGCTGGCTTTGTATTAATTTCATTAATGTCTAGAATTTCAATTGTCTCTTGAAGGCTTCAGTTAAAGATTCCCCTGTGATTAGTTTATTTCTCTGTCTCAGGCTCATCTAAGTAGGAATCAGGCCTTCTGTGTGAGAAAACTTGCAGGACATAATTGCACAGGCTGCTTTACCAGAGGGAGCTATGAGGTTCGTGAGGCTGCTAGACATTTTCTGACCAGAATGGGTTTATTTTGCTATGATGTAAATAAGGATGTAAGGTGAAGGGCATTTGAAACTCTGACCCATAAAGCCATTCACCACTTGATGTAATGCTGCAAAAGTAAAAATGGATGAAGCCGCCCTGCCAGGGTCAGTATAATTACCTATTCAGATTCACATATATGCAAATTTGCAAGCTGCAAAGCAAAGCTTGAAGACATTTCTGAGGGAAACTCATATGAGCAATAGGACCTGAGCAGACTGAGGAAGCTCAGCTTTGTTCTGATAACTGCTGTACAAAATGCTTTTCCAACACTGGCCAGGCTGTGAACACATTAAAGATATCAGTAATGTAGATTGGCTGCAAATCAAACCATTTCATCGCTCATTACCTTTAGTAAATCACTGAGATATGTGCTAAGTAAATCTGTTGCTAGCAGTAAAAGATTTATGGGGCAGAGGGAAGAAGGCTAATAGGACTAAATCCCCCTTAGTACAACTACCCAGTATAATCTGTCATCGCGGAGTGGAGGAGAAGCTGTGCAACTCCTTCCCTAATCAGCCCTGAAATCATGCCCAGACCTGTCTGGCACATATCTTTAGGCATCCCTCTTGTCTTTTGTCATGAAAAAAACAGATTATTTCTGATGATTTTTATTTCTTCATGTGGGTAATTTGTAGTCATTTATCATTTTGCTCTCTCCCTTACCAATTAAGCCTTACATTAAGAGCAGTACACACTATATTTTATATATTTCCATTGTCTCCATCTATTTGAACGTCTCACCTGCAATACACCATACTCTACAGTGGAATTCCTGGCAAAATAGAAATGCTTTACAAGTGCAAAAGTTACAAGATTTGCTGAAGTTAACAGCTGGACGCAATAACAAAGATCTAAATGTTGACCTCCCACAACTTCACATCCTTTCATCCTTCCTCTAATTTGCTGGTCCATCTGTAGATGAAAAGAGAAAATGTTGGAGGAGGAGGCACTAATCTGTTTTGACATTTTGCTATGCTATTGTATTTTGACCCTTGGCAGGTAGAAGGCAGAGCACTAGGCTTGTTGGAAAAAAAAAATGCTGCAGTCTGACACAAGCTGCACACAGAGAGCTGGCAAATACTGTTACTTTACTGCTAAGGAACATATCAATACATTTCTTTTTATTGTTTCTCATTATTAGGGGAGAATTCAGTGTGATAGGACATGTGAAAGTGTTGTATTTTATCTGAATGGTATGTTTTAATTCAATGTGTTTGCCATTACATATCGCTATAAAACTCCATTTGATGGTATGGTCTAACAAGGTCAGCTTATGAGGGCCTGGATTTATTAAAATTAGTTATACTGCCAAACACTTTGGAGATATATATTATCTTTTGATGGACTAAAGCTATGGTTTATTGATGTTTTTTATTGCCAGAAAGTCTGCAAATTCAGTACTGGATTTACAAATCCAAGAGAGGACTTTGGTGTACCTGAAGCATCTAATCAAAATACCAGCCGCAGTCCCTCTCTCTGCTCAGGGGACACCCAACCGTAGCAGGACCTGAGTTCACACGCTGCTTCCCTGTACAACTTGGCCCTTCCCAAAATGTCCCCAGTCCTGCTCTTGTGCCTGTGCAGGGCTTTCCCACACTGGGCAGGGTGGTGCCTAAGCCTAACAGGGATTCAAACAACAGTGTAAGGGCAGTTTTCAAACCTCCCATGGGGGCTGCGCCCCTGTGCAGAGTGAGGGACAAAATGCATGAGCCTCCAGGCTGGTAGTTTCAACATGCAGCAGGGGGCAAGGAAGCGAGTTTTGGTGCTTCCCAAGGTAGCTCCTGTAACATCCCATGGCTACTGGATGCAGCAGAGATGGATGGGGAGGGACTGGGTGGCTGTGCTGATCAGCTGGAGGTGAGAGGGATGGGCTTAAATCTCCTCAGTCTAGGAAGGCAATAGGTTTAGGCTTCCCAGTTCCACAAGTGCTGCGAGGACTCGGCTATCATGCAAAGCAGAGGCTATTTCTGACTGTCCACAAACAAACCAGCCCATCCCATTTAGTCCTTTCAATGAAAAATATCAGCACCACCCTTCACAAGAGGAGTCAGGGCTGCAGCCCCTGAGCATCTGAACGTGTAGCCTGTGAGAAGTGTCTCAGGCTGAGGGCAGGACGCGGCGCTGGATGTACCCCTGTGCTCAGCAGTTTCTGCTGCTAGCCCTGGCAGAGCCCTGCTCAGTGTGCAGGGCTTTGCGTCATGCTTCCAAGGCTTCCAGCTCTGCCCGTGCCCTGCAGCACCCGGGCACCTCACAGAGCGGCTGGATTTCACCTTATGGTCAATGTGCTTAAAAGCTACCCCACCTATTTTTATTTTTTTTCTTTCGCTTAACTGGACAGAACCTTTATGACCTTTGGGAATCTAAATTGCTCCATCCAGTAAATTGCTGTTCGTGTGAGAACATTAAGGACTTTTAATTATAAATCAAAATTACCACAGGTTAAGAGAGAGAGATGAGGAAGCTTTGATGATTCTTCTGCCTGCTTCATACGTAGGGATAATCCTGATTCAGCAGCTGGTGGTGTCAAAGACTCATTTACATGAACTTCAATATATTAAATATCCATTCTTGTAATTTTTCCAAAGATTATCTGAGCAATGCAAGAAGTTTGGCTGGTTGTTTTTCTTTTTCTTTCTTTAAAGCTGTGTTTGCTCTTTGCCTATTAAGAAGCACGTCCATTTGTTTTGGACATGTCCGCACAGAGGTACCAATAGCTTTGATTGAAGTGCTAGTCAGTCAAAACCAGGTAAAAACTTAAGACTTCCCTCATAGAGGACCAGGAGTTGTAGTTATATCACAGCATTACCTGACTTGATGATAGGGTTTTTTAATATTGTGACCATGGGTATAAGTGATGAGTAACAATTACTGCAGTTGGATGGCACTCCTTGTAGCATGAATTTTAAATCTGAGAATATTAAATACTTTATGCCTCTGTTAAATTTTCCCTTGTAATTGTTTGGAACACACAAAGCAGAAGACTGTTGTCCAAATACACTTATCATAATTTTTCCAAACAGGCAGTGCTGTTGTGTTATAAAAAATGAATTATGCATTGCAAGTTTTAACTGATGTTACCCCAAAACAGAGCTATGGTACTCCAAAAACTTCAATGAATATCAAAAAGAGAAAGAGAGCATTGTCAGGTGTCAAGGAACTGCTTGGTATCACTCTTACCTTCCTTCCTGTATTTGGTGGTAAAATACAGTGTATATGGCTGCATATGGACCACTGAATATGCTCCTGTCCCTAACTAATGCAGCTACAGTTGGCATTGCCATTCTGTCAGCAATAGCACAGCTATGGAAACACCTCTCTCAAGTTGTGACATGACTTACAGATCACAGGATTATTTTTGAAGAATACACTTTTTCTCCCATTAGTCTCTTGTTTCTGACCCATGGCACCACAAGACTGGCTCTAGCTGCCGACAGACATTTTGCTATTTACAGGTAAACCTCATGCAAGTTGACAGCAATAGAGTTTTGTAGAGACAGGGGCCAGGTTAAACAACAATGATTGAGCTACCTGTACCTTATGCTAATTTACTAATGAAGACAACCACAGGCTGTAAACCCAGTGATTCTTCTCCTGACCACACAAAACAATGTCATGGTTATAACTGGGGAAAGATTTTGGTTGGTTTGATCAGTGAAAAGCATGGTAGTCCTCCGTGGACAGAGGTCAGGAGTGGTCCTGCTGTCCTCAATCTCCTAGGCAGGGTAAGTGAACAGTGGGGAATAGATGATAAGGGAGATGTGCTCCAAGTCCACACTCCTTATAGAAACTGGGAGAAAGGGCTGAGCCACTAGCATAAATCCTGTGTGGGACAGAATGATGGGAAAGGGGAACAAAGAGGAAGACAACCAGGTTGACTGAGAGATACACACACACACACATATGAATCTGAACCCAGGATAAATGTTAGGATCTCTCAGTTCAAATTAGGAGCAAACCGAGGGTGAGTGAAAGGAAGAAGACACGATGTATTGTGGATGAAGCCATGTACTGACAGAGGTGTGGATGACTCAGTCAAGTAAATGACTCAGGTGCTGGGAACTCTGACACTGACTCTTCACCATGATCCTGGGCAAGTCCCAGCTTTTCTTTGGGTCATGCCTGACCTCTGAGTAAGCAGGTTGAACTCCCACCACAGTCAATGCAGTTGTATTTACATTTGTTGGCCTCATATTTCACAGAATGCTTCATTTTATAGATCTGCAAATATCTGTTTTATTTGAAGAGATGTCAGAATACCAACTTCTATAAAGAATTTCAAGCTGGAAATGCCAAGTCCAGAAGGGAGTGAGAGACAATCACCCAAATAAATGTCACTATCAGAACTAGCTACAGGACTTTTAATCCTGGTTAAAATCACTGATCCTGTTTTCAAATATACTGAGCATCAGTTCCCTACTCTGAAGTGAAGTGCTTCAGGCACTCAACACCTCTGTAAATCAGACCACATGTTCCCCTTCAAGGATGTTAACAGGTTGTTAAACCCCACTCTGTAGTCTCAGATCAGCCAGCTGTTCTGCTTTAATTAGTTAGTTCCCTCGAACACTAAAGAAAATTTTCTTTTATTTTTTTGGATGACTTTTCTATCTTCTGATGATAAACCATAAATTTAATATTTTTCCAAATAACACTTTCCCTTGGGCCTCTGCATCCGTCTGGATGTCCAAGACAGCACTGATCCCAGCAGAAACCTAAATCTATGCATGACAGAGCTCACCAGTGGGATTGTACACTGAATTGATGGGGAAGTGATAGTGTTGCTATCATTCCTCTACCTCATTCCCCAAGCCAACATTTATTTGTGCCAGCCAGGGCATTTTCATGTAACAAATTCCCTTCTGTAACAGGGACCTAAGAGAGAAAAAAAATTCTTGGTCTCTCCAGCTCTTTACCTATCTCATATAGTTTTTGTAGATTTGGGTCTTAAATTTCATTGGCAATGTTGGGTGTGTTTCCTGGCACATGGCTATATCTGGCGTGTGTCTGTTCAGGTGGTCATGGAGTTGCAGAAAGCTGGACTAGACAACACAGGCATCCTCCAATCCTAAAATCTGTGATTAGCTCAAATTAGCCTTTTTTTTTTTGAAAAAAAGCACGTAGTGCATCCTAAATAATACAAATAAGTAAATTTCTAGCTTTCCAAGCTTAATTGAACTAGATGCAAATATTTCCAAATCCAGGGCAAGATCCCATTGGCATCTGAACTCATCTGTGTTGCATAAATAGGAGCAAACATGTTACCTTGAAAAAAGAGAGGCTAAGACAAACAAATAAAATAAAAAAATCAACTAAACTCAAACTGTAACAAGTTAGTGTGCTTTTCACAATTATCTGAACAGCAGAGCAAAATGACTGTATTCCCAGAAACTAAGTTCACATCGTTATAAGAACGCCATCACAGAAATGACTAAGTGCTATCTCAGTGTGTGAACACTACACAACAGTGATTCCCAAATTGACCATCGGGGAAAAAGGATATCAGAAAGGAGGCCACTTGGCAAAATAAGAAAGCATATAAAGCAGTGAACTGATATGCTTGAGTCAATGAAACACTGAACACAGCTGACTACCATGCCCAAGGGACTAGCAGGAGTCTGGACGGTTCTGGTGACTCATTCTGCATATGTAGAGGGTTGACTTAGGTGGAGATCCAAGAATGTTAATGTTTCCCCATCTTTTTTAATACTAAGATTTGCTATTTTTTGTTGTCTGCTGGCTTCCTTTAGCACTGTATAAACTTTAAGTGCCAAATCCTAAAGACAACAGCAGTTCAGCTTTTACCTCTGTAAAATTTCTCTCATTCAGTAAACTTGCCAATTTACATGAACATCAGTATATGTAATGTTAACATGAACTAAAGTGTTGGACTTTCAAAGAATTTGAGTGATCACAAAGTAATAGTGCTATTGAAATTTTCATAACACTAACTTTAAAAACAAATAAGGCTTGCCTTCTTTCAAGTTTGATACAAACCTGAAATTCAGTCCAGACAGTCTCAGATTTGCAATTCTTATTTGTTTACGATGAATAAGCACTACTTCTTGGAAAGTTTCAAATAGAACAGTGTTTCTAAGATTCATAAAATAATTCATGTTTTTTTGGCAATCAGCACAGGAAACTTACTGGTTTTACACAGGTTATTCTGAAATCAAGAAAGACTTGGAATTTTTGGCTGACTTTTTAACTGAAATTTGCATTTGTTCAATCAGTTTCAAATTCACATCAATCAGAAGAGCAACTGGACTACTATGGAAAAAGCACTATGTGTACTTGAGAGTTACTTGTGGGGGATAATGTGGTGCTGCATGAAATTACAATGGTAAATTTAATATTTTTTTCTTCTAAGACCACCAGTAAGGAGAGCAGACTGTTTGCTCAGTACATAAACATTTTCGGGGGACATTTATCACTGCTCGCTGCATGTTGAAAATCATTTTATGCTGCAGAAAGCATACAGTTTTTGACTTACATATCAAAACTTGTCAATTCCTGAAAGAAAGAGAGAAACAGGTGGGATTTTCTGAAGTACAGAAAGTTCTGCCCTAGCTGCTCCACTGCAGCCTGCAAAAGCCCACTGACATGCAGGGACAGAGAAGTAAGCCAATGCTGAATACGTTAAAAATCTCACCCAGCTTTGCACATTTGTGATTTTGACACACTGACAGCATCCCTTGTGGTGATGGAAAGAGTGAAGAGGTCGCCAGTATGTTACAAGTTTATTTGTGTAGGTGTTTTAAGAGGGTAAGAAATCCTGCTGGCACACAGGGAAATTACTTGTTTTATTTCATCTTGTAATGTTATTCCTTAAAAGTGAACTGAAAGCTGTTTTGCTCTGGCAGGACATACTTCAGGACTTGGTTTTTTTGCTGGCAATCATTGAATTCAGTGCTTCACATCTCTAGCTGCTCTGGGAGCAGTGCCTTTTACAAGTCTTTCTGCTCTCCAGATAATTAACTTAGTGGCTCAAGTGTGAATTGGAAAAAACAAGAACAACAAAACAATCAACCAACCAACCAAACAACCAAACAAATTAAAACTTTAGTGCTTGCCTAATGCAGCTCTGAAGGATTTCAGGTAGTTTGGGGGAATCATTTGAAAACCACAGTTTGAAGACAACTCTAGTAATGAAGTTCCTGGAGTGAATACATTAGTCTGAAATAGTCTATATGCACCCTTTTTGACTGTGTTTAATTGGAAAGAACTCAGAGAATTAAAAGGGTGACATATACAGTCATGGCCTGGAGGGAGGAACACCTTGAATGCACATTGTCTTAGTCCCTGTCAAAGCACTCAGGGCATTACAGAACAGAGCCAGTCTGCCAAGATTTGGGGCTGAGTAAGAAGAGAATCAGCAGGAATGGCACTTGTTTTAGGTGTAAAAGAAATCACACAGCCCTGAAAGAGGAGGTTGGTAATCATAAAGCAAACCGCAGAAAGGTCTCCAGCAAGTCTCACCTGTAAAGCCCTGTCTCCTCCCAGGACCCCTTATCTTCTCTCCCCGAAGCCCCAGCCTGGGCTGGAGTCAACCCCTACCAAGGATCATTTTCTGGCCTTTATCCTCTGAAGAAGGGCACCACATCGGAAGTGCCTTTGGAGAATGGTCTCCATCCTGTCTGTCTCCTTGGATTGTACCCAGGATTTCCTTGGAGACTAATTGGCTTGGGACGAGGCCACCTCAGAAGTCATGGAAGTGATTTAACAGTATGGGGATCACAGTGACCAGTTTCAGGTCACTTTCTGGACCTCTTTAATTTATTAGTATAGATATCCTAGTATGTCACGTAGATGGTACAGAGCTATCTCAGAAGGTCTCTGCCAGAATAGTGAAGGGTGTCCACATAGCAGAGTTTTTACATAGAGCTCCAAACTACCAGTGCTTCCTAAGCTGGATTAATTTCTATATTAGTATTAAAGTCCAGTAATTGGGGTTTTTACATTTAAAATGTAAAACCTTATTGGAGGCTGTCCTGTGCAATTTGTTGAGTGGCCTACTGCATGCTGGGTAATTCTGAAAATGCAGGAATTTAGGAAGCAGCTCTGCTCTTCTTTTCTTTCTGAAAATGTCTGGTTTATCGCCAGGAGAACTGTGCTGAAAGTCAGGGAATTCTTGAACATCTTGGCAACAAAAAAAGCAAGTGGACAAAACACTTCTGCTTCCACTCAGCTGGCAGTGGATCTGAGCAGAAACATGAAAAAAAAAGGTGAAATCCCACGTGGAAAATAAAAGGTAGAGGTTGAAAAACAGAACCCCCCTACATTTGCTGAATTGGCCGAATAATAACTGAGCAGAGATGAAGAGTTGAAAAGTTTTAGGATTTCTTAATTGAAACATTATTATTACTAAAGTTAGAGGCAAAATCAAGTAATCAGTGAATCAAAAATTGCAGCTAGAAAGCAGGGAAAAATCCTTCACGCTGAAAATGGATTTAAATGCTATACAGTGTTTCGAAAAAACCCAAACCCCAACAACCAATTTACATTCCATGGATTCCAGGGATGGGCAAGGTCTTTTTTTCAGTGACAGTGAAATCTAATTTTAAGATAATTTACTTGTTTATGTTACATCAAGCACTGCTCCCTCAGCATAATAAGAGCTGTTCCTCTGTGGCACATTGCTACAGAAATGGCTCAGAGCAGAAAAATACAGATACTTGTCACAAGTTCTATGTAAAATGATGAAGGTTATAGCAGCTGTTTGTGTACTTTGATTTTCTTCTTGTCTGGAAAAAGAAGAAAGTGAGAACTACAGTTTAACACTGTATAAATGCTGAAAGTCTTGCTGTTCAGCTCTGTATTTCCTCTTGAGGCTGTATTGTGAAATTGCAGTCCAGCTTTTAAGTAACAAAGGCCTATCATCTCCTGTGGTCAGGCTAGCTCATAGTTCATACCCTGTGGATTTTGCTATTCACCTATTCAGTGTGGTTACGGATGGAAGCTGAAGTTGTTCCAATCACACACAAAAAATTTACAACAAATATGTCCAAGTAATTTTAATTCTAGAGGTTTTGAAAGGAAATTAATTTGGGAAGTAGGGTGGGAAGGTAGAGTGGCTGCATTTTTTCAGGAAACTTTTTAATGAAAGTGCCAAATTTTCTTTTGGCATTTGGTTTTAAACTTTTCCTGCCTTCGCCTTTGCTTTTTCTCTTCTTTCCCTTCCATTTTCCTCCTTCCTCTCCTCTCCTGAAAGAATAGAAGGGATGGAGAAAGAGAAAGCCAGTAAGAATTGGCAGAAGGAGGAAAGATGTCTACCTGGAACAAACTGGACCTGTTGACTGAATATTTTTGGCGGATCACTCCAGAGTGTGTTTCAGTTCTGATTAATTGCACAGTGAAAATTTCAGCTTTGTAAAAGACCTGCATGTTCCTGTGAATGCCCATAAGATATGCTGTTCTAGTGTGGTCAGTTTTGGAAAACCAGATTGCTTGTAGTGTGACAGAGCTTTCCCCTTGCAATGTCTGTTCCTCTTTTTTTAATGTGGATTTTTTAAAATCTCTGTTTTCATGAGAGGAAATACATTTCAGTATTCAAAAGAACAGGTAGTAGTCAGACACACACAACCTTTTGTTTTGTAACACCTCTTAAAGACCAGGCTCCTTCATGCCAGAAAACAGACTGTGAACTTCTTTGTTCTCATTCTTGATACTGAGCTTTTTTTGGCTCGAGTTTATTTTAGGGCTCTTGATGGTCAATATTCTACCAATTATGATGCCAGCAAGAGACGTCATTTATTTGTATGATACTTTGTATTATTTGGCTTGATAATTTATTAGTCAGTTTACTGTAGGCTTCAGTATTATCTAAGTGCTGTAAAGTTTAATTTGGTGCCATTTCCTGTACACTTTCTCATGCATGTTTATGAAAGGAAGTTCCATCTTTTCATAAGTGCAGAAACATCCCTTGACCAGTTAAACATGAAATAAAGCTGCAGGTAAGCAGACTGCAGACTCAGAAATTATAATTTCCTACTGTTTTAACCCTTATGTGCTTCCATAAATTACTTTGGCTCTTCTCTTTTGCTTACTAGAAGATGAAAATTATCACACGGTAGATTAGCCAAACAAAAAAACCCAAAATTACTTTACAGCCGTGACTGTGACATATTATAGTTGCAGTATAAAGCAGGAGCTTCTCTACTGAATTCAGTGACAGTGGAATAAAACAGCAAAATGGAGGCACAGGAATCTTCATTGATTTGCACAGTGAAAACTGTGTAAAATCAGTATAAAAGAGATTTGATAAAGGATTTGTTAATGGCTACATATTCTACCACATGTGGAGCAGCAGGCTGTCGTCTTTGAAAAAAGCAGCAATTATCAAGGATGCTTTAGATTCTAAATGGAGCAAAATCTGCCTATGTTGTCACTTGAATACATTTGGCTTTCCAAAGGTACCTGGGATAGCAGTGAGATCAAGAGCCTCTCAGGTGAGCAGAGAGATTTTGTCTCACAGATGGAAATAAAGTCTGTGCAGGAGAGGCAGTGGTTAGAGTGAGGTGGTTAGAAATGGCTAGATAAGAGTAACTGAGTCAGTGTGCCCACTCTCCATTGTAAATTAACATCTAAACCAGGAAAAATCCTCTTCGCATATTTTCCATGTCTGACAGACTCACGAGTCTGTGCTGCATCCAGCCAGTAAGGCAGCTTTACGGCTTCCTCCACTCCTGCTGTCACAGCTACATGGCTGTCCATCGTGCTGCTGCCAAACAAAACAAATCTAATTTATCTTCTTTGTGGTTAATGGAAATACCTTCTCGCATTAGGGTTTCGGGAGGTCAGCCGTCCAGTGAGAGCGAGCAGTCCTCTCGACCCTACCACCTCTGGTATGACCCTGGCTGCTCCTCCACTGCCATTGTTATTCCTGATTTCTCAAAGGAGCAATAGGCAACTTGTAAAACAGTCTGTTGGCTTCGAGCTTGTTGGGATGAGACAAGGTGAAGGAGCATGTTCACCAGGGCTGCAGAGGACTGCCAAGGAATGCCAGGTATCTCACTGACAGCATAAAACTCTATTCATGGGCAATAAGCCTGTGGGTTAGATAATGTATCAGGCCTTTTCCTGCTAACCATCCTCAGCACTGCTCACTTCGGGTCTGGAGGATGATCGCTTTGCAGTAACACCATGTTCATTTACTCATTTCCATGCAGTGCTCAGGGAATTCCTCAAGAAAATAACCATTTCATCGTCAGTGTGGGAATCTGCTGTGAGTCCTTTGGTCTGGAAGTACACACGTTGCTTAAAACTGACAAAAGTAGTATTGGAAGAAAAAAGTGAAGAGTTAAAATTATTACTTGTCATATTCCATTAGGCACAGAAGACTCATGTTTGCAGCGATTCTCACCACTCACGTCTCTTAACCTGGCATGGTGTGTGGGATGAGAAGAAATGATGTGCTTAAGTTACAGGAGGTTGCTGAAAGTGCTTCTACGTGTCTTTAAGTTCATTCAGCCAGAAAATAAATAGGATTTAACCTACCAAAGAACAATGTTTGATAGCTTCTCTGATGTGTGGCAGCAAAATAAAGATTGATTGTTTTCACTGCATTTTTAAAACAAATATCTGTGACTTGGGGGAAAAATAAAAAAGCAGCAGTCCAAAATGATAGATTATGGATATTTTGTAACATTTTGAAGAATCTCTCCTAATCTCAGTGGTTATTTAATATTTACAGAGCTGCAAGAGAGCTGATCTTGTGCTGGAAATAGTCCTGCTTAGAGGAGGAGGTTGGACTAAATGTTCTTCAGAGCTCCCTGCCAACAAACATTTCTATGACTATGACTTTTTGCTCTCCCAAAGCAGCTCAGAGCTGTGCCTCACCGTCACACACCGGTTGTGCCAGCTTTCCTGGCTGTGAAGAGAAAATCAAACATTTACTCCCCTACCCTACAGGGGCATGGGGAGGAGGAGTATATTTACACAGTGGTATGAAAATGTAAACTAGGTGTCACAGGACTGTTGCTGAGTAACAGCCTTTGCATTTTGGAGGGGCTGTGTATGAGGAAAATCATTCTTCCCTTCCTTGCTCTGTACGGGGCCCTAAGATAAATATGGTTGAATTATTTATTTGTTTGGGCAAAAAGTGGTTTGCAACTTGAGAAGCTGCTCAGGCACTTCTTTCCAGCTGTCCTAAGGCCAACCAGCAGATTAAATGAAATAAAGTGGAAGGGATCCTGCTGTGAAGTGCAGGTCTGGGAGTGAAAAGAGATCCAATTTTAAAGCAAGGTCTGCCACACACCCTCTTTGGGTTTTGGTGAGCTCCTTCAGGCTTTTTTTCCACCTGTGTTAGGAGCAGACTGTGGAACACAAGGGATGTTTAAATAGCATTGATAGTGTGATATGTCTTCAAAGATTACTCAAGACTACTTAGAGCAAACAGAATTCAAGTGTTTCTATTCCCACGGGGCCTCTGTTAGGAGGGGGTGCCCTGGGTGATTTCAAGGGGACCATGAAAACCAGAGCCACGCTGCTCGGCTGAGTTACCTCACCGCACTCATCTCAGCTCTCTGACTCAGGTGGCTTTTAAGGGTGGGTGCAGACTAGAGCTACACTGGAAGCCCAAGAGCAGGAGTATGATGCTGAAAAGTGTATTTCCAAGTTTTTGAAACCGTGGACCTTCTTTACAGAGCTCTGAGGACCTCAGAGTCTGGTTCCCCCCATAGTTTTTCAAAGTAACTAAATAGGGCTTTGGACCAACATACACTGTCGTCCCATTTATATTATCATTTGCAGATGCATGTTTCCCCATGTCCACAACTCCATATGAAGGATACAAGGTTTGGCTCTGCAGGAGACTTCTAGACAAGACAAGGGGATAACACAGGTGGTTTTTTGAGAGCAATTCTCATTGTTTCCAACAAGGAAATGAAATGGACATTCAGTGGAGGAAAGTTTAGTACTAGGTATGAGGAAACATTGTTCTAATAAATTCCAACCTTTAAACCCTCCTTGACTCTGCCATTTCTCATGATAGTTGTTTATTGCTTTTTAGACAAAAGGGCAAGCTGATGCCATAAATACGTTCCTGGAGTGTTCTCAGCTATAAGCAAGTTTCTCAGCCTAATTCTGTTCTTGTTCTCTCCTAAAGCAAGGTCAACCACAAGGATGATTATTCCTCTGCACTAAGATTTTCTGAGTAAATGTCTACATTTCTACCTGGATTGTTTTTTGCTAGAAGGGGAGAACATCAGCTTCACATACAGAATGACTATAGCAATCTCTTCTTTCATTTCACTCCCCTTATTCTCATTTATTTATATTGCAGCAGCACCCACAGGCCTTAACTAGGGAGAAGTCTCCATGGCACTAGACAGCGTACAAACACAGAGGAATATACTGAAGAGCTTGCAATCAAATAAAGCAATATTATGGTGCCTTTTCTTTAGCTACAGGAGAAGACACTAAGGACCCAATTAGATTAAGATCATGCTTAGCCCAAATCTACGAGATTACATTTGCAGTCTCTTCCTGACACTATCTCTTAGAGAGCACTTGCATTAAATAAACCACATTATGGATTATGAGACAATATCAACTATGTTAATTCAAGTGAAAAAAAAATCAATATGAGAACTAAAGAAAACATTGTGTTTGTCTCTGTCTTTTGATAAATCCAGTTATTTGTTTAATCTTTTCCAGGTGTGAAGGTTTTTTGTTCATCGCAGGTTTTCCTCATGTAGACATTCTTTCAGAAAAATTAAAGTGAACTGGGATGAGCTGAAATGAGGTAGGCCTGTGCTTGGTTCTGATGATGCAGAAATCATAGTGAATATTTTCAGAGTTACATGACTACTATTTTGGCTGTATGTGCATCTGACCTAGTATCAACATCATGAAAGCAATCCTAATGATGCATTTTGAACATCTCTCATGACCAAAACAGGTTAATGGGATGCAGGACTAGCTGCTCTAGATGTCTGTGAGGAAGGCCACACTCTATCCTGCAATTCACAGTAAACTTGCCTTTGAAGAAAGTATCATGAAATCAGGGATGCAGATTTTTGGCACACTTCACCTATTAAGCATGGCATTGTATAAATAATGATTATTGGATATGGAGGAAAATGAATTAGCTCTTTTATCCCAGAGGTCCCAATAACAGAGAAAAACCTGTTCTGTGTAAGCCAAGTGAAAGATGTGCCATACAGGCATTTTTTATTATACACATCCAGTAAAACATAAAAAATGCACAGAAAGCTAAGTGTTAGCAAAACAGAAAATGCCCTGAAGAATCAGTTAAATACATTCCCGGTTACCAGTAGGGACTGTATAATTTGTCTTCATAAACATTCAAGGTGTTAGCAAAATTTTATGTCAATTAGGAAGAAACAAGTTAAGGGAGATCTAAAGATACATTCTGAACTTGATATGTGGCAATTAATAACGCAAGAAAACTATGTTATGGCAAAAAATTAGGAGAACCAAGAATGAACAAATTCTGCTTTTCCCTAATCCTTCCCAAATGAAACCTGAGGCTTTCAGTTTTCTGTTAAATTGCCAGAACTGGGAATAAGGGAACAGCAGTATAAAAGGTCTTTGCTTCGTTTGTTGTTAAGGATTTTAATTAAGCTTTAGCTTTTAATTTATTGCTGGGACATTTAGAAACCCACCCTGTGCACAACCAGTGATCTTCAGAGGTGATGGAGAGCCAGCAGAGACACATCCTACTTGCCCGACTCTCCTCTGTTCCTATCTGCAGCTTCAACAGCTGTCTATGTCAGATCTTCAGCTGCTCGTGCAACCCTAACTGCCACACATGTGCAATAGTGGCACAAGCAGAATAGCCACAGCTGTTACAGTCAGGAGCAGAAATACTTTTGACAGCAACATTGAAGAGACCTGCCTAATGTTCCCATCCCTGTCAATGATGACACAACCTATGTGAACAATTGCAACCCTATGAATAGGACCTTCAAGACCTTCAGACAATTTGTCATTGCTCCTGTGCGAGACAGATACGATCATCTGCTCCAGCTGGATGCACATAAATCAATGGAATTCACCCCAGGGTACTAAAAGAGCTGGCTGATGTCATCATGGGACCTCCCTCCATTTTTTTCAATGGTCTTGGGAGTCTGGAGAGGTCCCAGTTGACTGGAAGCTGGCAAACGTTGTCCCAGTTTTCAAGAAGGATAAGAAGGAAGACCCTGGTAATTACAGGCCTGTCAGTCTCACTTCAGTGCCTAGTAAAATTATGGAGAAGGTTATTCTTGGAGTTACTGAAAAACACTTGAGAGACAACACAGTCATTGGTCGTAGCCAGCATGGGTTCACAAGAGGAAAGTCCTGCTTAACCAACTTAGTTTCCTTTTATGACAAGGTCACCCATCTAGTTGACCAAGGGAAGCCAGTAGATGTGATGGTTTTGGATTTTAGCAAAGCTTTTGATACTGCCCTCATGGCAGTCCACACCCTCCCCATTGAGGGGAGGGGAGG
>NW_008795938.1:299293-307426 GCF_000699145.1 Aptenodytes forsteri
CCCTGGTAATTACAGGCCTGTCAGTCTCACTTCAGTGCCTGGTAAAATTATGGACAAGGTTATTCTGGGAGTTACTGAAAAACACTTGAGAGATAGTGCAGTCATTGGTCATAGCCAGCATGAGTTCATGAGGGGAAAGCCCTGCTTAACCAAACTTAGTTTCTTTTATGACAAGGTCACCCATCTAGTTGACCAAGGGAAGCCAGTAGATGTGATGGGTTTGGATTTTAGCAAAGCTTTTGATACTGCCCTCATGGCAGTCCACACCTTCCTCATGGAGGGCAGTGGAAGGGAAGGTGCTGATCTCCTCTCTCCGGTGACTAGCGGCAGGACCCAAGGAAATGGAATGAAGCTGCATCAGGGGAAGTTCAGGTTGTACATTAGGAAAAGGTTCTTCACTGAGAGGGTGGTCAGTCACTCTCATGGCAGTCCACACCTTCCTCATGGAGGGCAGTGGAAGGGAAGGTGCTGATCTCCTCTCTCCGGTGACTAGCGGCAGGACACAAGGAAATGGAATGAAGCTGCATCAGGGGAAGTTCAGGTTGTACATTAGGAAAAGGTTCTTCACTGAGAGGGTGGTCAGTCACTGGAACAGGCTCCCCAGGGAAGTGGTCACGGCACCAAGCCTGTCAGAGTTCAAGGAGCATCTGCACGATGCTCTTAGTCACGTTTTTAGTTTTAGGTAGTCTTGCGAGGAGCAGGGAGCTGGACTTGATGATCCTCATGGGTCCCTTCCAACTCTAGGTATTCTGTGATTCTATGATTTTATCTTTCATTTGGGAGGCTTGCAGCCCAGTACTGCCTGCAAGAGGTGCTCAGGGGGCAGTGATGGGCACAAGACAGATCAGAGGAGGAAATCCTTCCCTGACACCCAGAGAACAGCCCCCCTGCAGTTTCAGTCTGAAAGACAGGGGGATGGCTGTCTTGGTCTCTGCCCTGTCCTGTCCTCTTCTCCTAAGCCTAGTCCCACCTGGGAGCAGGCTGCTTGCAGACCCTCCTGTGAACACTTCAGACAGCAAAAGGCAGGTGAGGCAGGTGGAGGGAGAAGCAGCCTGTTCTTGCAAAGAAGAGGACAGAGCAGGACTGATGTGGTGGCAGGATCCTGACAGCCGTGCCGGGGAAAGGAGGTACTGTGGGATCTCTACCTTCCCCTAGGCAATAGCAGCAATGTCTGGTGGCCTTGAGAATATCTGCCCCTGTGTTACCTCGACCCCCAAATGGTGCTCAGCGCAGATATCTCTCACACTGCCTCCTTGCAGATCTGCTGGTGCCCCCTGAGCTTCCTCCAGCCTTCCATGGTGTTTGTAGCTGCTGTCACTGCTGCCCGTGTTGGAGAAATACAAGGGACAAAGGGAAGCATGGCTGGGGATGTGAAGAGGTGAGGGTATAACATGAGTGGGAATGGGCTACAGGTTGCACTGCTGAAGCAGGGGAACATGGGGCCCAAGTATTTTGTTCCTTGGCCAAAGAAAGCTCTTGACGGTAATGAGTTATCTAGATATGTGCTATGAGGTTGAAGGGGAAAACTAGCTCCCAAAATGCCCTACTAGACTTGTGCATGTCCTACTCCTACCGTTCCCTCAATGTCCTATTTCCAAATGTCCTATCTCCCTGCCCACAGAGAGCGTGTTGGACTATAACTCATAGAATTGTCACAGATATCTCTGCCTTCAGATGCTAAGGCCATATTTGGAGAAGAGTAGGGTGGCTTTACTTTAGGTTTCTGTGTCTAGCTATCTAACAGCTGTTTTAGATCTTGTTTTCATGATGGCCCTCGCTGGAATTTTTGGAGTGACATGACTCAGCAAATACTGATTTTTCTCTTGTGTACACAAATAAATAAAGCAATATCATGTTTCACCAGGGAGTGAACTTTCTGCTAAAGTCAGTAACACCTCCGAATCTGTTACAGTTTTGTTACCAGCTTCACTTCTTAGACAGCTCTTTAAAAAGGCATACAAGAAAAGACAAGATGATGTTGTCAGTCAGATTGCACTGGTGTTGGAAGCAATACTCTCATTAGATTTTTTTTTCATAACTTAATTCTTCAGTTCAAGGTTTGCTTTTTTAATAGAAATTATTTGCACATTCAGGAGGATGTTAACATCCTACGTGTCTTGGTATAATGTGTAGTGCCTGGCTGATTAATTGTTGTGGAAGAGTCAGGTCAAAGCTAATCAGTAGGCAACAAGGAATTTCATTCATTTGCAGGAAAATGTCACAGTAAGGTTTAATTAAACAGGAAGTCAACGAATAGCTGCTAATTCCCCCACTCCAATCTTTTTCACTGTTTGTCTGCAAATCTAATGTTTAGCTGCTATAGACATTCTAGGTCTAAAAAACATATTGTGAATTGTGATGTGAATCACAAAATTATAGGAGACTTCATGGATAGGGTGTATATTCATCATGTATGTCTGTATATGTGCTGTGAATATACAACCAACTGAATGATTAGGTGTAAGGTAGTCATTACAATCCTGATCTTCTGTGTGTTGGGCGTCCTGACCTAAGATCAATATGGAAACTAGAAGCCAAATCCAAACCAGAACATAAGTACCCCTGGTGTAGGTACAGAGTTCTTGGTGTACAATCTGAGGTCCCAGATTCAACACCTGGTGTTTACAGCAAGAACAAGTTGCCTCAGGACAGCAATACAAAAATCTGTGCATTGACTAGGTAGCTGCCCAGAGCTGGCCAGCAGGAAAGGCTGAGGATGTGGCTGTGCTGGGTCACCCCACCTTTCTGGTGATAAACACCTTGGCTATACAGTCCAAGGTCTTCCTCCGTGTGGGATGCAGACCATAGCATTATCTTCTGAGGAAATGCCTTCAGCTATTCTTTGAAAGCACTAAAGCAGGCCAGAAGCATGTACACCGATCTTTTCTATTACAGGAGACTGCCTGGGGTATCCGTTCTGTTAGTGGACCCAAAGGGCTCAAGCCTGCTTTCCTGCACTTGAGAAGGATGTTCTACAGCAGTCTGCGAGGTTGCCTCGGCCAGGGGATTTTCTATATATCTGCTGGTGCTTGTTGTGCTGCTGAGCGAACGGCTCAAGGTGTACAGAAAGGAATATTCACAAGGAACCCAGAGGTCCTCTGTGGGGACATGCTGAATTCTACAGGAGCTTAAACTAACTCAGAAAATATTTTGGTTTTAAATAGAGGGCTACAAGTAGGTGCTGGTGCTGATTTTCGGGTACCCCTTATGCATTACAGCTACTGACTTCTGCATGTAAAGTGTGCATGTAAAAAAGCAGCATCCAGGGATCCCCCTTCTCAGATGAATGCCTCAGGTGTCTGAATTACCCTTCTTTTGGCTTTTTCTTTCTGTGACCTATTATCAGTAGCTCTTACCTTATTGATTGTATTGCCCCTTGGGGATGCCATTCTCAGACACTGAATTGTCCTTGAAAACTTATCTTGGCTCCATGAACCCAGTGTACTAATCTGGAGTCCACCTGAGGGGCAGGGAGAAACCATTTAGAACTGTCTGTGAAAGCAAAATTAAAATATCCATTTAGTTTTGGCTGAAGCTGCCAAATTTGAGACAAATTCATTAATAATTCTGCTCTACACAAAACTGCACATTCTCATAAGTAAAATGTTCTTTTGACCATGGTCCACTGTTTGTTTTTTCCCTGGCAACCCCATGGAAATGAGTAAGTTTGGTTCTGAGGTATGATGCTTACAGCCTAAAGCAGAACAAAACACCCACTGCAACTTATCCTCTAGAGATTTTTGGAAGGGAGGGAAGATCAGATGGGAGGAAGGTGGTGAAGATCCTGCCAATCAGTTGACATCTGATAGAAATGGAGATTAAATTTTAAGAATCAATGGGCAATGTTGTAACATGTTTATTTTACATGTTGACATTGGGGTTTTGGTTAAAAAAGAGACGTACCATAAATTGGATAGATGTTTCTAGTTGTATAGTATATAGAAAACTGGACCAGTATCACCATTGTATAGTGTATCATGCTAATACAAAGCAATAGCTTCTAGCACAGGGATGCAGAAGACGATAGCTTAGAAAGAGAAAAAATACATGACTCTCTCTTGTAAGGTCTGAAGTACAAAAATCTTCCTAAGAGTCTCATGAGGGCAAAGATTCAGAAGAATTTACTTAAGGTGATCCTGTGTGCAATAGTGTCTTGGTTCACAATGTTACATTCTTTCTAAGTGCTAAAATAAAAATCTGTGAGGAAAGCTGGAATAGTTTGTCAGAGCTGCCAATGGAGCGAAGAGCAGCTGGCAGGAGGGGAGCATCTGCCAGAGCACACGCCACTTGCATGCTAAGAATGGCAGCATCAGGAACTGGTAATCCTGGCAAGGGATTACAGGCTAATATATAAATTCTGGAGGATTATAACTAGGGCCCTTGACTCTGGGTGATCAAACACAAAGAATTTTTGCTATGTTTGAGGCTTAAAAAAGGGGAAAAGATGCTGACAATTTTGATATAAAACCAAACTTACCTTTCCATATTCAGGTTTATTTAAAATTCAGAATGGGTCTGCTGAAATAGCAGTGATCTGTGAAGGGGCACAAACTTAATTTAAAAATGCATTTTTAAAAGACACAAGAGCATCCAGCTATTCAGAAAGTACTGTGAAACAATGAAAAAGCCAACAGTATCTGCCAGCTACGGGATTCCTCACTACCATCTTCAGCTACTTTTACTATGAAAGTGTCAGTAATCTAAGGGGACATTGAAACAGAGAAATCAACACTATAGAGTTAAGTATGTTTCATGGACTGTTCCCAAGCAAAGATTTTTAATCCTTCTCTACACATAAAAATCAGGAAAAGATAACTCTCTATGGTCACACAGTAGCAAAAAATAGGACCAAGTCCACTGAAAAAGGGAGCAAGTTAAGGGACAGTAAATACCTGCCCCTTGTATTTACTAGTCTGAAAATAGTTTCTTACATCAGCTCTTAAGCAACTGAGAAATAGGCAAACGCAACAGTCCGCAAATAAAACATATACACAAAGACTCATATAACTCAGAGCATAAGTATGTTTTGTTTGTTTACAATAGGTCTATAGCATCACTTTCCTGACAAGACCAGTGAGGACTTTGTAGAAGTGTTGGTAAGGATAGAAATGAAGAAAATGTGGTTATCCTGCATGCAAGGTGTAGGTTTCCAGAGGCTGAATATGCTGGTGATAATTGAGGAAGCAATCTGACTACTTTTTTTTTTTTTTTTACGAATTAATTAATTTGAAAATTAGTGCTTTTAAATGACACAGGGAACTTCGCTTCTACCTCAGTGGTATGGAGATGCAAAAAACAGCTGTTGAGACCCAACGCATGCAGAGGCTGGGCATGTCCACCAGAGGAAGAGCATCAGCTGGCACACCTCTTCTACAAGAAGAGATTCACCAAGACCAAGGAGCAGTCTGGGGAAATTTCCACAGAAGCTGCCTCTCTTGTCACCCTTGTAGAAAAGACAACTGAAATCCTTATGATCATTAACATATTACCTTTTTCTGGGAAGTTCCCTCTTTCATTATCGTTTATACCCTTCCCTTGGTCTAGATTACCCCACTCCGGCTTTGCAGCATTCATTCATAGATTCTTCCAATGGAAAACCCATCATTAACCCCCAAATTATTAAGCCATTTCTTCTCCAGGAACTGAACAATCCCTTCTATTATATTTCTAAAACCCCTGAAATCCTGTAACTAAATTGTTAACTTTGAGGTACAGCAGCTGAATTTTACTACCACACCACAAGTTTCAGGATAACAATCCCCAAGTCTTTTGAGAGGGATGCCTGCCTGGTGAAGTCACTTGAGATCACTGCCAGAACAAGAAGTGAGAGCAGCTTGTGCAAATGTGTCCTCGCTTGTGAAATATCCCCTCTGCCCTTCAGACCCCAGTTCTGCTACAGCACGCGGAGCTTCAGTGCCTGGCTGGAAACACATCAGGAATCCCATCAGCTACAAAAGCTTGCTTTAGTGTAAAAGTGAGGGCAACCTGCACTTAGGAGAGACAGAGATCTTTAGCCAGTGTAAAGCATTCAATGGCTCCATATGGAATTGCCTTCACTCAAAATTTGGCACATGGTCTTTTTAACTTTCAAGAAAAAATAACAGGGAAAAAGGCCTAATGAAACTCAAAAAATTATACAGACATTGAATAATAAATGAGAAGGGAGAAGTTGTAAAAGAGGAAAACTAAGTTCTAGATATTTTGCCAATGGTGACTTCCCTTCCCCTCCCTGTCCTCTGCTCCCCACACACAGGCTCAAACACCCTCCTCTCTGCTTTCCCCAGGAGGGGGACAGATTTTGCAACACTTCCGTACTGTGGTGAGCTCTTACTGACACAAACAGTCCCACTAACATCTCACAAATACAGAGAAACTTTACACAATCAAGGGAGCAGGAGAGGCAAATCAGTTGAGCTAACATATGTTTGGGACCATTTTATTTCTTTCCTCTGAGTGCATGTGTACTCCATTTGCCAACTGGCCCGTGTTCACCTTGTTTCTGAACGATTTTCTGAACAGGGGTTTGACGGCTCTCTGGACTCTGTATCTCCATAGGTGACTCCAAGTCTCTGTAGGTAAAGTGCCACCTGACACAACTGATGTGATGAGAGTCACTAGAC
The DNA here is from genome assembly GCF_000699145.1 of Aptenodytes forsteri. Lineage (NCBI taxonomy): Eukaryota > Metazoa > Chordata > Aves > Sphenisciformes > Spheniscidae > Aptenodytes > Aptenodytes forsteri. The sequence goes on from NW_008795938.1 coordinate 305,914, forward strand.
AATCTGTAGAATACGGGTTTAAAGCTTTTGGGGATTTTGACCCAGAGACCTGGCAAAACTCATAATATACAAACAGAAAAAAATGCCCCTTTTTTCTTCTGATCCATGTAGTCACATGATATAATGCAATCAAAGATCTGCAGTGACCACAAGATCAGATGAACACGGTCACTTTGGTAATGAATTTAAGGAAGCCTTCCTGGTAAAAAACAAGCCCAAACCAAATGAAATCATCGAAGAGGCACTTCATGATTTTCTGTTAGCTGGTAACTCCTATTCATAAACAAAGAAACAAGTAAATGGATTGAACAGCCTATTAACCTGCTAAATTCCCAGAAATTTGAAGAAGTATATCTGTAGTTGCTGATAATAACATTATTCACAAATATTTATTGTTTTAAAATGAAGTTTATTCAGCTAAGCATTAACTTTGTGATATAATGGTGTATGTATTTGCTCCAGTTTCTGGGCAACACATTTTCCCAAGGGTACCCTGTTTAAGAAGGGGCTGTGTAATAAACAGCTATGACTTCCCCAAACTATTTCTCAAAAATTTTAGTAGTGAAATTTACTCAAAGTTTGCTATAAGAAAGGCAATGCAAAGAAAAAGTCTTGTAGCCTAAGCCATTTTGTTTCCTAATCATTTAGTGAAGTGAATTTTTTTTCGTTATGAACAAAGTTGGAAACTATCACATGCTCTTCCCAGACGTATAATAACTCTCTCCTGCCAGAGAGCCCTGGCAGTTTAGCTCATGAGAACCTACAGAGGGATTTCCAGAGGCTTAAAGATTCAGTTTTCCCCAATAAGCTCAATAAAGTCTCTCCCAAATTCTCTGAATTCTACAAATAGATAAAATCAATGTGCTAATCTCATCATCCCCAACCCCCAAAGATTTTTGATATTTCCTGTATTTTACTGGACTGGAAATATTGTCACAGAAGCTTCCATCAGAGTTTTCAACCACATCTATGCCCAGCTCCTGCTGCAACTACGAAATGTAGGATAGCAAAGTGACATTTTCCTCATTTTGGAAATTATTCACTCTAATACTTGCATTCCTCAAAACTCAAAATAGATTTGGTTCAGACTCATGTAAAAGACTGGACTGAAGTTTTGGAAAGCTCTTAGCCAAAACTGAGCTCTACCTTGTCCCTTTGCAGCTGAATGAAGGTAACTCAGGCCAGGGAAAGACTGTTGTACGCTGCTCAGTGACAGATGTGGGCTGCAGCTGGGGCCACTGTTTGCACACAGTGCAGGGGGATGTCCTCTCCTCTGGTCAGGATGCTTCACAGCATGGGAACTTGGCTCCTCAGGACACCGTAGAGAGGACAACCTCTTCCTGAAATGCAGTAGCTTGGAAGTGTGAAGACATTTCTTTCAAAATGTCCTGGTTTCGGTTGGGATAGAGTTAATTTTATTCCTAGTAGCTGGCATAGTGCTGTGTTTTGGATTTAGTATGAGAACAATGTTGATAACACACCAATGTTTTAGTTGTTGCTAAGCAGTGCTTAC
>NW_008795938.1:308108-339077 GCF_000699145.1 Aptenodytes forsteri
TGGTGCTCAGTTGCCAACTGAGGTTAAACCACGCCACAAAATCAGTGGTTTCTTGGATTTCTCCTTGTTTCATGGATTTATTGCTATCAGACTAATATGGCTATGTCTTTAGCTCTGCAGCTGGAGATGTACTTGATGATACCCACAAAGTAGGTGGTTGGGATAAGACTTCTTTCCAGGGACTAAAAGCAACAACATGAAAATCCTTTATCCCAAAGTAACCCCTCCTAGCCTTAATTTCTGTCCTCTTCAAGTCAGAGATTTCCACAATAATTTTTTTTTAAATACTATTAAACTGTTTCTGTTACATCTGCACATAATTATGTTTTTAAAGCTGCAGGATTCAATCCTTGGTTTCTCTGTTAGACATACAGAAGGTCTGTTTTTAATTTCTTTGCTGCATCTAGTACCTTATAGACATGAATCACATCTTTCACCACTTGCCATGTAATTGGAAGAGGATATGCTACATCCTCATCCATCTTTGTCGCATGATGCTAATATAACTTGTATTATGCAAATGCGAAGAAAACCATGGCAGGGTACAACACTGACAAGAAGCAATCATTCTACATCAAAGAGTTGATTCATAAATTTCAGATCCAAATAATTCCATTTCTTTTGCTCTAGTTCATCCACTCTGAAGAGATAAAATCAGTCCTTTAGGCTGACTGTAAGTATCAGAAGCAACAGAAGAAACAGTTTTTTAGCCTACTTCAGTGGTCACAAAAGGATGTGGATTGTTCCACAGAAATTAAAAAACTGGTAACTAGTGATTGTGATCTACAAAAAGTCTAAGCCTTAAGGGATTCATCTTGCGGTTCTTATACACCCAATGTGCTAAGTGCATAGGCTGCATCTACACAGAGATACCTGTATCCGGCCAGGGTAATCATGGAGGCTTTTTTGAAAAGCTTCACTTAATTCAGGTTACATATAGCTCTCAGTTGCCCTTACAGCAAGAGATGCTGATTCTCTTTGTAGATGAAGCCACGGTCACTTCATTGTACTGCAATGTTGCTGAAAGGATAGATGATACACATGGAAGTGCTAAAATACTGCTGCAGTCCTTCTAGGACAGTCTGCAATCCTGCACCTGCTCATCCTGACCACCCAAGCCAGGGAGCTGCAGGGTCACAGCCAGCCTCACACTATTTTCCTTCTCTGACATTTTGAACCATCAACCCTTTGCTCACTATGGCACATCCTCAAGGGGAGTGAGAGGTAACAAATACTCCTCCCCGACCAGTGTCCAGCATCCCTCCTGGGGATGCAGGCCATGGGTTTCAGTTCCCATAGACCAAGACCAGAGCTGAAGCTGGATCTTCCCCACTGCAAAAATGAAGGCTCTGAGGCTTTGCTCTGTTATAAAATGCTAAAGACGCTGTGACTATTTTTTAAAATGAGCCCTTTTTTGGGTTTTAGAGCAAAGGTACTGCCCTGGGAGCAGGTTCCTGGCTCATGATCCGAGGTAATCAGAGCTCCTGGCCTGGTCTGGAGAGGCCAGGTGCTCTCAGCAGCCACAGGCCTGCATATGCTGGTAGTAAACCAGGGGGTCCTGGCCTCTAGGTCTGGGGTTTAGCTTTAGAGAAAAAAAGGCCTAAAGGTTCAGGACTGCAACATGTATTTGAATCTAAGGGCTTTAGTTACTGTAGCTAAAGAAATTCACAATCATTATTTTCGAGCAGACTTCACATTGAAATCAGTGTTGCATTCTGAGCCTATATCAACAGACAGTCCCTTCCCACTTCCTGTACTTTTTTCTTGTGATAAAACCACTTTTGAAAGCACATTTGGATGTGTAACCCTAGAATACACGAGTGTAATACTGTTTCAGAAGACTGGCTCAAGTATCAGTATTGACAATCTCCCATTCCCTTAAATTTGGCCCTGTAAAATTCTGAAGAAAAGTGTAGAGTTTTTTTGTTTGGGATCATTTAATGTCTTGCTTTAAACAATGCTTAAGCCAAGAAACTGCTGCAACAGGAAGCTGAAAACTTCGGGGACGTGTCTCATTATTCGTTGTGATGCCTTACCATAAATAATTAACATATTTTAATGGCTTAAAAAGAATGCAAAAGCATCAGTTTTCATTCATCTATAATAAAAAAGGAGGAGGAGGAGTGAGCTGACAGGAGGATATGAGATAGTATGAATTAAAGTTAATAAATAATGCCTACAGTGTTAGTCATCAGTTTTGCCTTGCACATCCCATATGCTGCACACTGCAATGTCTTATAACTATTTTGAAATGGGCTTGTTTTGTGAGGAAAAAACCATGGATCATATTCAAGCAGATCTTCAGAAGAACTCACTTCAGATGGGAGTTAAATAGTGGAAAATAAATCTAAACATTATTTTCTCTCACAGTTTCTTTTTCTATTTTTATTTAATGTGATATGATTCATAAATATTTAATGGGCTGTGGCTCAGTAAATGTCATTTTCTTGGCTCTGGGGGGAACTTCAACTTTAAGTGTTGATCAAAATGATATATAGTCTCTCTGGAACAAGTAGGACAAGTACTATGTATCTGAAGGCCAGATTCTAGGTCTGTCAAAATAAATCACAAAACCTCAATTGTATTTCAAGATTAAAAGGGTCAAGCTGTTGGGGAAATCTAGGCCCAAATTTTAGCAGTGCTGCTACACTAGCAGATCTTTTCTGACTTTTCTTTAGCTCTTTACTTGCTGATAGAGCTGTAAGTTCAGCAATAACTTCTGTAAACTATAAAGGTGTGTCTTACATTACAAAAAATACTTAAAGTGACTATGGCATTTTTCACCGATGTTTTAAAACTTCATCCTGCCTAAGACACAAAATTCTTTCCCTCTGACCTCAGCGATGTGCTGACAATAAACTAGGGCAAGCCTCCTTCCGTGGCTTCATTCCCTTCCCTGGACCATGCTCAAAAGGTGAGAAGCAGCTCTGACCTGAACGAGGAGATAGCCACGAACTGCATGCATTTTATCAAGCCCTTTGTGATTTTTGGTGGGCTGTGCAGCAAGCATTGAACAGCAGCAGCTGGAATTGAGAGGGTGGAGGCTGATGCAGTCTGTTTCCAGAGTTTCATGGTGAACCACTCCACCTCTCTGTGGACTTTGGTCAGACAACAGAGGAAGATGCAGAAGATGTACTTGCTGCCTTTTTTGTTGCCTTCTTGTGCTAGCTTGTAAACCCCATCCCCCCTCCTCCCAAGAGATACACAAGTACTGTGGCATGGGACAAGCAGATTACTTGGGCAACAGGCAGCTGGGCAGCCTTCCCAAATAGAAATTCTTGGTTTTCAGTGGAAATGTTTTTGACTCAACATTTTCAGTTTCCAAAATAACAGAGCACTGATGAAGCATTTTCCCATAGAACTATGGCTGTCTCACTAAGGCAAACAAGACCAGAATTCAGTGAAAGCAGAGGAAGAATAATAGTGTTAGAGATATCAGCTACCATCCTATACACTTAAATATGATTTTTCTTTTATGACATTTGTTGGGACTCATTCTATGAGCGATGAGAGCAATTAGCAATGGAAAAGATCTATTTTAAGGCATATCATCTGGCTCCTTAAGACATGAAGTTGTCCCTACAATTGGGTGATTACTACAAAAATGTTTTGATTCATGCTTCCTGGGAACTGTAGCTGATACCCTGATACCATTGGAAGTGCTGATGCTTGCATTTGCTTTCTACAAAAGATTCTCAAACCAAGTGTCTTGTCATACTTGTAGATGTGAATTTTAACAACTTCACTCTGAGATGTTGAATCTAGGGCCCTCTACTCCTTCCTACATGAATCCTTCAATTACTAGACTATTATTTTAATGAGGAGCAAAAAAGAAAGGGATGCCAAAAGCACTTCTCCTTTTGCAAGTACTGTAAAAAAAAAGACAATGACTGCCCTCAATACATTTTGTAGGGAGCTTTATCCCATTGGTGCATCTCAGGTGCTGCCTGGGAAAGCTGCCTGAGTTTGGGCCCATGGGGAGCTCTGCAGGAAGGAGGCCAAGTTTGGGATGTGGCTGGGATTAGGTATGATGGTGGTGCCAGCCACCTCAGCCCTGTCAAGATGCAGGGCAGTTCTGGACATGCTCAGAGGTGCTACAGATGCTGAGTGGGTTGGCTATAAAATCACAGGTTAGGGCTATGGCACTTAAATTTTGCTGAAATGCCAGTTTAGAGCCATGAAGCTTTCTGGGAGTGGTGGGGAAGGAGAAGAAAAGCAAGATTTAACCCTGGTTTTCCATAGCTTTTCGCTAGCCAAAGACTAGACTATCAAAATGTATTGGTTGTTTTGCTTGGCTTTATGAAAAGTATCAGTTGGATTGGTATATGCCTGCCAAATTCCTTATGAATAGGCGATGACACAAGTTGATCTGGAAAGCTTTGTATTATAGGAAGGTGATTTTTCAAAATTAGTTTCCTTACGATTTACTTACAGTATTTCACATACTTTTCAGTGTAAAACTGCTTATGATCACTTTAACACTAATGTTTTTAAGCATCTGTTGAGCAGTGCAGTACATATCTTTGTCTATTTTGGATTGAGTTTTTAACAGTAGTGCTTTGCATCCAGCCTCTGGGACCAGACAAAGGCCATTTCTATCCATGCTTTTGCCTTTGGCAGAAGACAAATAAGTCAGTATTGCAGAAGAATGTGATAAGCTCCAGAAGTTGCTTTTGTTCAGTCATTAATGCCTCAGGAGAAAATTTTTATCCCTGGAAGCACAGACAGTTGTAACTAGATTAAGGAGGATGTCATTAGTATTGATTAAGTGCACAATATTTTTTTAATTGCCTGTTTAGCTTTTGTACAATGGGACCTTATATAAGAATGCACTTTGTGATATTGGATGACTGGTAAACAGAACCATCCTTTTAGCCTTCAACACCCGTTTCATGCTTCATTATCCACTACTGTCCTGAGCAAACTAAACGATCCCTTCTACTCACTTCACCTGGGAGTCCCCTGTGGCTGGTTTTGTTCTTTTTGGTGAGCTGAGCCCTGAGTTTTGGGTGGCATTAGCAGGTGACGCAGAGCAATTGCAGCCCCCTTACACAACTCTGTGATGACACCAGCTAAGCATTGTCTTTACAGCCAGCATCAGTAACGTAGCATGGAGAATGACAGCCTTTTCACCAGCCCAGCTTTCTCACACAAGGCAGAAGAATAAGAACAATAAAAGGAGGCCTAAAATCCCACCTCTTATGAGAAGGATATGTTAGTGCAAGCCATATGGAAGGCTGCCATGAGCCACCCTTGCAATGAAGACCTCTCAAACCAGGCGAAGGGTGTGTGCAGTGTATCCTGGGGCCAAGACATGTCAGAGGCAGGACCAATTCACACAACACTGCAGAAACCCTGGACTGTCTTGAAGCCTGTAAGGCAACGTAAAGAGACAGCACAGTCACAGTTAGGAGAGAGAAAAGATGGTTAAAGCATGTTAGCTATGCAAAATACATACAAAACTTTTCCAAAGAAGGACATCAGTGATATAACCAAGGAAACAACTAGGGGGAAATAACCACAAGATGTAAATGACTGATGATAACCTCTCACTTAACAGAGGTTTGGATCAGATCATCAGGAGGTATTACTTGGAAGGGATCATGGAAGTCAGTGGCACAGCATAGTCTAACATCAGCAGAGACTGATTTCACATGTAGACTGTACAAATGCCCTAAGTATGGCCATGAAAGACGGGTGAGTCACCTTGCAGCTGCTAAGGGGTAGCATAAGCATAAGCAATAACTGTGAAATAGAAATTATGCTGTGCATTCATACCCCAGCATATTTTACACATTGGCTTTATTGGACTCGTGTGTGCAAGGGACTCCTGTTATAAGGGACATCCCCTCACCTGGCTGTCAGAAGCATGTAAGATTTTTATTTCTTCCAAGGCCAAAGCGACGATCAAAAGGCATGCTGTACTATTGAAAGAAATTAGCTGGGAAGAATGGAAGAACAGGCAAGCTGAAGCTAATGCATTTCTGGCAGAGAAGCACCATGAGAGTGGTGTGAGGGTTGCCCATCTCCTCTGTATCAGAGGTAGCAGTCCAAGAGAAGGGGAATTTATCCCAAACTTGCAAGTAAATCATAATGTTAAGCTAAGACACAGATATATGGGCCTTTTGCTGTTTTGTGCTCTTCTGCTTGATGGGAATCATCAGGAGAAAAAAAATATTTCTGTTTAAAAAAGTTGTGGAGTTATTTTAAGCAGTTGCTGGTCATGGGAACACAGAGGAGGAGGGCTTACAGGAGACTTACCTGGCCAAAGACACTGTCCTGGTTAGTAATCAGGGATGGGTGAAAATGAGAGGCTTTGGGGACCCCCTCAGAAGAAGGGAAAGAACAGCAAATCCTTCAGTGCTCCAACTCTGCAGCAGGCATGCCAGTGGAGTAAGTAGCTTGTTCAGTGGCATATGAGGACACTTAAGTTTACTGCTTATGGAGAGATACTGGAACAAAATTTCTAGTTCAGACCTGCTCCCAGATTGTGTGTTCAAGCCTAAAGGTATTATTTAGTTTAATTATATAGATTGTTTTGTAAAACAGAACATGAAAAGTGGTATACAAGTGACTGTCAGAACAGAGTATGAATGACCATGTTGTTTTGATGGATTAATAGAAAAGGAAAGTTTATTTTGGATAACACTTTGAGAAGAGCTATCCTTCAATTTCAGGCAAATAAGGAAGGATGTGACTGTATCTTATTTAGGTACTCTTTTAAAAACTAGCCTCAGGTTTACAGGCCTAATCCAGATCGCAGGAAAGTTAACACTATGATTCCTATCCTTATCCATGTGCTTAGGAGAAGTTCCCAGGTCAGCACTATGGAGTGTGGTGCAGGAATATAGATTAGTGTGCCAAAGATTATTTTCAGACCGCACATATTAATTTTGCCTGGTGAATTGTCCTGAACTCAGGAGAAGTGTTTTATCTCAGCAGAGTTGTTAAATGTCTATTACAGAACATGGAGTCTTCTTTTAGCTGCTTTATTTTAATAAATGATTTTTAAGGGGAGACTGGAAATGTCAAGACTTTAATTCCCCAGGTGTTCATCTTCAATCATGTTATGTCATATTCATAACAAGCTTGGAAGGTGCACTGCTTACAATTTCAGTTTTGGGATTAGTGTGTTGAAAGCCTTTATCTCCAGCACTTTTAAAAACAGAATCTTAAAGAGTGGAGGAGTTGATAAAAATAACTGTTTGGGCTGTCCCAAACCTCCCCCAAGAGGGGATTGTTATAGGAAAGGTCTAGGTCCATATTCAGATGAATCATAAATTATACACTGTATCTAATAGTTAAAGAGGGAGAAATGCAGAAAAATGTAACCTTTTGACCCTTCCTTCCCGAAACAGCTAAAGTTCTCAAGAAAACATGAACTATTATAAATATCGGTAACTCCCCTTAGAGCCTAATTTGCTGCTGAAAATCCTATTACAGAATTTGCTTTTCGTGCATGAAAGAGAGTATATGGCAATTTGAAATCAGGACTTGAGGGAATGTATTTATTGGTGTGCAAGAAATTCTTGCCATAGAAGATCACACTCAGGGGCAGGAGAGACAGCTTAATTTTGAATCTGGATGATGACCCAAAAAATGGAGTAGCAAGTTATTATCAGCAGTAAAGTGCAAAGAAAGAATATATTCTCTTCCAACCTCAGGATTTCATTCTGAGTTCATAAAAGCAGCATGGTGGGAGAGGAGTGGAGGGGGTGAATATCAGTTTTGATATAGTACTGGTTTAAATCAAATTGAACTGTGCAGTACAGATTACATTTACAGCCAAGGTGAAGCCTCAAGTTAGAATTAATATTACTCTTAATGGCTGTTCTCACATGTACATAAAAATCAAAAAGAAAATTCACAGCAGGCACATGAGGGTACAAGTTCTGGGATGACATCCCTGACAACTTGACTGCGATGCTGGCAGTCGACAACGTGCCACAGGCACGCCCAGACAAATGGGGAAAGATTTCCCCTGTGTGGGTGGCACTAGCACAAGGGCAGCAACCTGAACTGTTGACATTTTGGACGACATTTCTCAGAGCACTTGAACTGGCAGCATGTAGGCTGCCTTTTTATGAACTACGGATCATATTAATAGAGAGGGACTTGGCTTAATGCAGGACTGGTAGAGTTTCTTCAAACAAGGCTAGCCGTGTAACACATGCCAGATGCCAGACTATAAACGTACATATTTCATCCAGATCATTTTCTAGCTTAAAAATATATGCTCCCCCTTAACATTCTGCATTTTTTCATTCAGACACTGTATATGCTTCCCCCCACTACATTTTCCATCTGTACATTTACCTTACTTATTTGTCTCCATATAATCTTGTATTCACTGTCAACATTAGTGTTACACTAGTGAAGTTGGCTGTTTCTTGGATGTTCTCAGCATCATATGAAAGTATTTCCTTCTAATGAATATAGAAATCAAATTAACTGCTTTTCAGATCAGCTCTGTCCTGCTTCTGTAGCAAGTTACAGGTATAGCACAGAGAGTTGTTATCTGATGCTCGCAAACACTCAGATGCTTGCTTTCTCAATGAACTGACCCCTTCAAAAACACAGCGAGTCACCCCATTAACTGAAGTGTCACATTTCTTGGAAGTAGTATAGTCATACATCTCTCGGAGAAGTAGATTCTGTCAGCCTTCTGTCAATTCACTATTTCCCATATAGTTAAAGATATTTTAAGCATTCTTGGAAAGAAACTGTTGGGAAAAAAAAAATTAATAAGTGATCATTCAACACAAATAAAGTGGAAAGCTACCGGTATGCATTTATTATTGTTTGGAATAACTTAACTTGCCAAAGGAGTTGACAAAGAACTTGAACAATATTTATCTTTAGGGAGTAATGCATAATAAAGCCATTCCACATTTTTCATTGCTTGGCTTTTTTTTTTTTTTAATTGGAAATGCTCAAATGTGAACTTCTCATAATATTTAGTGCTAGCTTTATATTGCTGAGGCTGAGATGCATGTGGATACTCCAAAAGATATAGCCAAATATGAACCTGATAAATGTTATTGAAATACATTGATTTTAAAAATTTTTGAAGCTAGAAATGATGATTCATATCTTTGTTGTTGAACCAAAATGATGACTATAAAGGTCTTTGAATTCAATGGTGGGAAGAAACTATCCTATTACTTTGCATATCTTTTTCTGTAGATTCCAGTGGACAAACTTCACATTTCTTCTCCCATGATGGAAAACCACTGCTTTCAAGTATTAAAATACCAGGTGCATAGATACCAGGAATTTCTGAATACAAGAAGTTTATCCTAATCCTAAGAATGATCCATAGACATGTGGAAACCAGCACTTAAAGCTTTCAGAGAAAATATCCTGGAGCCATTTTTAAGTCATGAATAACAGCACATAGATTAGAAATCTCTTCAGAAAGTAATCCAATCAAATAGGTCTAACTTGCAGGAGCAGAGGTGGACACAAGCCACAGAGTGAGAGGAAGGAGTTAACTTCACGGCTCATGACTAACAATGGGCTGCTCAAATCTGAATCTAAACATAGATTTTTAAGTCCCAATTACAGGTGTTCAAAGTAGAGATTTTTGTTCAGGTACACTGGTAATGCAAATAATGTTCCTTACTTATGTAAATAATGTATCTTACTTGATAGGCTTTGACTGGGGGGAAGTTTATATTGTTCAGCCTGTTCTTATCTGGTAAGTCTTTCCTTTCAGCTGGCCACAGCTGGGGACCTGCAGCTGGACAGGCAGTTTGAGGGGACTGGTGTGCTGGAGGGAATGCACAAGGGAATGTGTGGTGTACAATACTGCACTGTCTGTAGGAAGCCCCTGTAGGCATTTTCAGTTTAATGCATTTAGTATTTAGACAATCTCAGAAAATTGCAATTATCTTACAAAATTTATTTTTAAGAAATTTAATACATTTTAACAGAGGTAAGCTCCTCTCAACTTCAAAAGCACTTTAAATAAATGGGATGATTTGGCTTGCAAAATTCATCAGAACAGCAGATTAGGAAGGTAGTAAGGAAAGATAGTTACATTAGAAGGCACAGGACAGATTTTTACTCACTAGTTTGTTCAAAATTAACAGCTAGGAGATAAACAATTAGTCATGAAGTAGTGTCACAACAGGTTAATAAACCTAACCAGGTACTAACAGATTAATAACAGGTTTGTAGTGTCCTCTGATCAAACCTCTGCAGCAAGGTGATATACCAAGTCAGCGTGTACACTCGAAACTGCTCCTCATTCTAGAAGTAGCAATAAAAGAGAAAACGTATCATGCACCAATAACATAGAGTTATCATAGTCTAAAAGTACAGTGTAGAGCTGTAGCATGCCTGAGCAGTCAGCTCACTGCATTAGACCGGCTACTTACACTCACACCTGCATGTGTTGACCCTGGCCACCAGCACCTGAGGCTGGCTATGCCAAATGCCAGTGGAGCAGGTTATTAAAAAGTAAATAAAAGGGACTCTACAGAATAAGGGAAAGCAGCCAAAGTATTTTAGCTCTTCCATTGATTGAAAGCTTAGAATTATTAAAGCATAAAAAGGCTAGTGAGCTGTTTTTTGTCACAGATATCCATGGAAAAACAGTTTTCTCTGCCTGGTTTGATGTAGATCTCTATAAAACATACTGATAATAATTTTTTTCTATGCAGGCTTGTCTGCAGCAGCTGTCAGAGGCTATTCACGCAAAATACACTGACACACCCGTCACCTTCACTGATGAGGAGACAGAAGAAGGTTGTCCACTCCCATTCCCCAGCCTTTCAAAGGAATGCCTTCAGCCATCCCCAGTTCACCACAGAGCCAGACTGGAACCAGATACCTGGCATGAGATAATTTATGACAGCTTGAATCTAACTCTCCTAATCCGCATTTCTGCTTTCTTTAGGGCCCTCAGTCTGTTTTGGAGAAGTGAAGAATGGAATAATATATCCTGACAAATCTGTAACCTACTCCAGTCTGCTGACAAGGGTAGTGTTTTTCCCAGTTCTTCCAAAAGGCAGCAAGTTCAATTTCCAGAGACAGGATTAATTACTGTCCCTAAGCATACAGCAACAATTTGAGTTATCTAAAAACATATTGACTAGTTGGCCCGTCCATTGCCTTTCTCTGACTGCCACTCCCAGCAGAGGCAATACTTTTACTTTTTCCTCCCCAGTCCAGACAAAACCCTCTGAGGCTGCAGGGCTGCACACTGCTGCTCTGAACACAGATGGAGAGACTTATAGTCAGAACATACTGACTATACTGGGAATACAAATGTGCTGCAGCACTGCATGTGCATGCACATGCATACCCTGTTTGAGCAGCGTCTATCTAGAAATGAGGTGGGTATAAAGGGGAAAATGCACTGGAAGTCTAGATGCATATGTGTTTGTCTGGCTCCAAAAGTTTTGTGAGTTTATTAGCACAGGGCTGAAAAAAAGTTTTCCACTACAAAATTGCCTACAAAGAAATAGAATTTTTTTAAAATGTTGAATCATTTCTCCTTAACTGACTCTTTCAGGGGCTAAATTCAAGTCTTTTTTCCCATATGGAAAGAAGAAGGGAGGTTAGGTGATGCACCAGTTTGTCACTGGCAATGAGGTCTTGACAGGATGCATCCCAGGTGTCCTGGGCCCAGCCCAACCTCTGTCCAACAGGACAGCCCTTTCCAGCCTACCAGATGCAAAATGCTTTATCTCAGTGGTGAGGGATTGAAGGCCTGAGTACCCAAAGCACTGCTCCACTTCAGCCTGGGGGGAGCCCTGTAATGGGAAATTGCCATGCTTACCACTGTGCTCTGGTATGTACAACTGCATGTGCCACCAGAGTCACCAAGTCTAGACCCCGCAATTGCAGATAACCATGCTAAGTCAAGGGTCACTGACAATCCACTTCACTCAACTCCTGCAGACAGCAAGCCACAAAATACCTGGCATAATTTTATAGAGAATATATGGAATATTTCAACCTCTCCCCAGACCTCAACATTTTTATCAGTTCACAAAAAAGTCCACAAAATCTTGGACCCCTGCAATAGTAGAGAAGAATGCCCACGTGAAATGTGCCCTGATAAACCTGTGGTACAGACCACATTCTATACAACAGACAAAGGGGAAACAAGTGGAAACAAATGCCAAATTCAGTAATCCTTGCCTTTTGAACCTGGGGAAAACTTCGGAATTAAGAAGAAATCTGACAACCGTTCTAAGCATGCCAAGCAAAGAAAACCAACCCAGGTTGCAAGGTATCTCAGCAGCACCATTACAAACACAAACTTTTCCCTCCTACTACCCGCAGGTACAGCCCCAGTTTTCCTACACCTCTGAATGGGGGAATCCGTCTTCCTCCCTCTCTCTGGAGAAACATGTGAAGGGAATTTCTTCCAAAACCCAGATGGACAATCTCTGCTTATCCACTTGCCTGTAGTGCTTTCACACATACCTGCAAATGAGAGAAGAAAATTTGCCCCCCTACAGACTATATCAGAACAGTTTTAGGTCCTATCAGCTGGAAAACAAACAAACAAACAAACAACAAACCTCTTTGTGCTGAGTCACAGATGTAACATCTTCCATTTGCAAGTACTTTGTATTTTAGGGTAGTTTACAAGCATCAGCAGAGGTTTGCAAATAAACTCCACAGTCATACTATCTGTGTACACGTGATGAGACCAGAAGTTAAGAGAGCAACTTATATAGTTTTTCTTTGTTTTCTTTCATTCAACCAATATCTAACTAAAGTACAGATGCAAAAAGCTCACTGCAGGTTAACCTAAATTTAATTAGTTCCTTGTTCCTGTTCTACAAGTCGTTATACTGAGTTAGTTATTGGTTACAAAGGACAACCTAAAAATGTTCCTGAACATTTGCATTTTACTTGCTATGCTATCTACAGTACAGCTATGGTGTTGAGATTTCTCTCCCCCTAATTGTGCATTGAAGTAGCTCTGGGGGTTATAATAGAAAAACAAGCAGCATCCAATTAGTCTATCAAAACCAATGTTCCAGTTTAAAGTAAACTTTTCATGCTTCAGGTATCATTTACAATTCTCTTCAAGAATGTACTGAAACTTCTGTCTGTTTGGATGCTTTTTCAGTTCACTCTGAAAATAACAACAAACAAATGAAACTTCACCTGGGAAACAAACAAAGCTGCCAATGAGTTCATATGAGCACATGGTTGATTCTGCACTAAAGCAGCCGCTAGCACAGATGAAGAAACACAATTAATTTAATGCACAGCTTAGGAATCTTACATCAATTTCAATCGGGCCCAGGTTAGAAGAGAGCTTTCTTAACATGAACATTTTATTCTTTTTTTCAAAGTGAAAATTTCACACCCTCTCTAATGAAGCACCAGGTGAGAGGGCTAATGAGCAGTCAGCTGTGAGCAGTGGAAGAAGCAAGGGAAAAAGAAAGAATTGGCAAAAGGAACTAATACAGGTTTCTCTCCCTTCAGAGAAGACAGTGGGAGAAAATAATTGCATCTGACATGTAAAACGTTCTGGATATTCGTTTCTTCCAGAGGGCACAGGAAAATCTGTGCACAAGCAGGACCCTGAAGAGTGGCAGAACATGAGAAGCACTAAGCAGTCAAGTCAACCTTTGTCACCGTCTGCTTTAGTTTCAGTGAAGTAAAAGTTCACTTGTATAATGAAATGAAGAAACAAATGTGGAAAACCAGTATTATATTGTGTTAATGGCATATTTCTTGATTTATATATAGCCTCCTGGAATAATCCTGCTTTGGGAGAATCAAAAAATTTCATTTTAAAATAGATTCCAGACCAGCTTCTGCAAAGGTATTCATGTGTGAGCAACAGTACGGAAGAAAAAAAAAAGAGCCAACTATGAATTTTATTGTAATATTTGCTTATTTCCTTTAAAGCCTGACTCATGTTTTTCATGATGCAAGTCTGGTCCAACATATTCCTGTCTCTTGATAACTTTGCAGGTACATAGCAGAGGTGGACAGAAAACACAGTTATCTCTTGGAAAAGAAACCAAAACACAGCTAGGAAAACGTCTCCAGATAGAAACAAAAAAATAGAAACTACAATGAAAAATGGTGGCAGGAAGATTCTGAGAGAGTAAGAAATTAATTTACTGGCCTGCTCCCATGCTTTTTGACTCCTTAAACAGCAAATAATCCAGGGTGCTCATGAACAACAGAAGATCAGACAGGGAAACTGGACCTTCTGTTAGTTGGCATGAATTGACATGTGGTCATTGATGTTCTCCAGAGTTTTTCAATAGAAAACAAGCCCATTAGAAAATATGTGACGCACTCTGCTATATAGTGAACACCTTTCTTTAGGAGCCTTGAAAACAAACTCAGATGAAAATCAGTTTATTAACTGGAAATAAGCAAAAGTCATGGATTCTCTCCAGTGTTTAGATGCAAGGCATATTCAACTCTTGACCCCAGTCAGGGTTTCTTTTCTCCCAGAATATGTTCTCAGTCTGTATGTATATGTGTGAGATGTTTGAGTATATAGTACTAGCTATATTTCATGTGATTGTCAGAACTCCCTGTACACCATGTGTGTAACTACAGCTATCTCACAGTAACATCCAGTGAAACTGAAACAATCCATCATCCAAGAAAACCAATAGGAAATGCTTAGAAGTGGATGATTTGGCCACCCAGAGCAGACCAAGCTGCAGAGTATCCTAAACAAGCTCCAAGAAAGCTGCCAGGTCCTTGAAAAGCAGACAATGTGGAGCAAAGTATGGACATCCTAGCAGGCTTGGACACACCCTGAAGACATGATTGTCCTATTGCCCATCCCATAGGTTGTGTGTGGATCCCTATGCTGCATTACACTGTTTTGTTCTCTTTTCCCACCCTGTAAGCTTCAATGTCCTGACCTCCAGCCCAGAATTAAGTAACCAAGGAAACTCTCATATAATGGAGAAGGAAGTGGGTGACAATCCCATGCTGGGCAATAGGCAGTAGTTAGGCATCTTACACAGGGTGTAGAGAGGTAGGTCCACATTCTCCCGCTGCCTGGGTGGATCTGCACCGATATCCCCATGAAGACTTTATTCCCCCCACTACTGTGGCAGAACTGTAGCAGAATTGGATTCCTGCCATCTGTCCTGTTGAACTTGCTCCCTTTTCTGTCTAGAAAAGAAATTTGAATTGAGCCAAAATCATAAAGAATGACTATATCACAGTTGTAAAGGTGTTCATTTAAAGAAAAAACAGTTGGAGTTGAATACATACCAAGAGAAGAGATGAGCAGTAGCTTGCAGCCAGGTATCCCATACCCTGGAGGCCTGGCTAGCTTTCCTGCAAGTAGATGGTCCCTCAGCATCAGAGCTCTTCAGTGCCTAGGTCTCTGGAAAGAAAGAGTGTTTGGAAGAGGAATAAAATTTAATCTAAGCAGAAATCACTGAACAGCCCTGCTGTAAAGAATGGAGGTGAGGAGTTGACAAACACCTGTCAACTACAATGTGTAGGAGAGGTGGAATTTGTCAGCACTCCCTCTCAGCCCCAGAGAGCTTGCATGTGGTTTCAGCTGAGAGTGTGGGAGACTATCCACTGTCACCTCTAAGCTTTTTTCAGAGGCAGAGCTTTCCAGGATCCTGTTCTCCATGAGATAAGCAAAGCATCAACAGCTGTGAAGCTCTATATTGACTTCTGGGTGTATGAAGGGAGGCGCAAGTTTCTGCCTGGTTGTGCACCATGCTCAGCCTAGTCAAATCGTCTGTAACATACACTGTATTGCACGCTCATGAAAGGATCTAGGTGAGGCTGAGGGAAAAACTTGGAGCTTTCCCAGTCCTCACACAGTTCTTGGTACTTCCCAAAACCTGTAATCTTTATGCACTTTCAAGGTCTCATGGTTGCTGAATGGTGTTTTCAGAATCTAGATTTTGGCCCTGGGCACCAGGGGGTAATGTGCACGTTAAAGCCTTTTGCATAGCCTACAAATACCTGTTTATCAAATGCTGCCTTGTTCAGTCTATAAGTACTTGCATAACCTGAAATGTTCCAGGATAGGCTTCAGTACAAGAACCTGGATAAACAGAGCAGTCCTCTGTCTCTAACGAACCAACAAATGACAGCATTGGAGATTACGGAACTGCCCTGTTGGTGCCAAACACGGTGTTGGAGCTTCATGCCCAATCTTGTACTGCATTTAATGCATTGATGAATGATTGGTCACAAGGGAAAGAACAAACATTATGCTGTCCTTCAGCTGACAAACACTAATGTAATCTTTCAGAAATAAGTGGTACACCTAGTAGGAACAACATATCCAACCAGATACACCGAACATAAATTCTTTCTCATTGGCCCTGGGAGTTCAGCTCTTTTTTGGTACAGACTCTTCTGAATGACTGACACAGTTTCTGTGCATGTCGATACCCTGCGTGTATGCTGTAATGTGGATCAGTGAGCCATGCAGCTGGAGCAGTCCTTATCCTTGTAACTTTCTGTTAGATTTTTGCTTATTTTTAAACCATTTACTCAGGAAAGCTTTTGGTTCAGATTAAGCCTAAAAGGTAATTTACTGCTTTATATCAGCGGGCGGGTAGGTAGACATCCACTTTACAATGCCAAAGTAGAACAATCCTTGTCTTGATGACTCTCTTCAAACACGAGTGTCAGTGCTTACAGACCTGCATGCAGCAGGGACCCTGCCATCAGGTTTCAGATGCCTGGGTAACACCTTTGGTTAGATTTGCCTAACTACTAACACTGTGGCAAAGTCAATACTAGTAAATTAAACAGAAAACCACAGGAGGTTCCCAGGCAGTGGAACTTATTACCCAGGCAATTAAATCATTCTGGCACAGTTCTGGGTGGGATAAAGATTACCCTCTCAGATGATCCCCAGGTACTGGTCAGTAGCTAATACAGAGTCAGACCCAATACACACACAGTTTAGATGTAGGTACCATGTGCTGGAATTTAGTAATACGGACAGAGTCTATGCAGTTGGTGCTGATGCTAGACAAAAGTCCTGCATGCATTTAATTTATTCATATAGATGAGAAAAACAAACCCCAAAGAATATAACACTGTTCTCTGCCTTATAAATTATTCTGTTCTCATCAAGATCTCATGAGGCCCAGAGGCCATGTATACAGCTAGGAGGGACAGCCAGTGCATTCGAGGACAGAATTAGAATGAAAAATTATCTTAGTAAATTAGAGTAATATGTTCTGAGAAAAGGAAATCAGATACAACAAACTTAGCCCAAATATAAGACTTCCTTTATCAAGGACAACCAACTGTACCAGTTCAAGGTGGAGTACAGTGGTCTAGGAACAATTTAGAAGAAAAGATCATAAACAGACATGAATCAACAGTGTCAGTCTTGTGAAAAAGGCAAACAGTGGCTCTATGAACAGGAAGACCGTAAGACTCACAAAGTAATTTTACTTGGCCTTGGTAAAAGTTTACCTCAAATATCTTGTCTGTATTGGGGAAATCTAGGGAATTTCCTTCTTCCTCCTCCTTCCTCGCCTTTTCAAACAACTGTGCAAGTGAAGAGAGTCCAGAGAAGAAAAAAAAAAAAAAGACTAGAAAACAAAAGTATCTAGAAATATGACCTATGTGCAGAAATTGAAAGTGTCAAGAGTATTCTGTCTAGAAATAAGAACACCAGAGGACTAAGTGATAACAGTCTTCAGATATGGAAAAGCCAGCAGGATGGGAATGATATATTTTCCATACTGACTTTAGAGAGGATCAAGTGCCACGAACCTCCTGCAGCACCGGAGCATGTTGTCTATGGAGGCTGAGGATGTGATGAGGGGAAGAGGGTGCCCGTGTTTAGATCAGGTTGGGCAGTAGCTGTAGGGAGCAGCATGAGCACACTGGTTTGGACTTGGAAGTGATGACCTTTTGAGAGATCATGACTTATTTTCTATGATTTCCATACGTACTTCCACCTCATTGGCGCATGTCTGGAATAATGTTAGAACTAACACCTGACTCTCTGTAGTCCCACTTGGAGCATCTCTCTACTCAGTGATGATTTTTTAACAACAATTTATTGACACTTTCAGTTAGCTAATTCCTTGAATACTTAGTATTCACTTTTTCTGGTATTGCATAATGTGTAGTTCAAATCACACGCATTAGAAAACCTCTAGCATATAGCATCCATACAGTTACATCTCAGTTTGACATTTGGCTTCCCCAGATAGTGCAGTCAGGTCTGCAGAAAAGATTCTTATTCTTTAATCCTTCAGTAATCAAAACTCTTTCTTCCTCATGAGAATTTAACACTTGTTTTCTGTACGGTGCTTAGAAAGTTGCCTGTGTAGAGCATGGCCCTAATCTACCAGGGATCTATCAACTGCCGTTGACAGGTAAAAAGGGTTTAAAAATGGGGGGAACATCACGAATACTGAAGTGTGAGTAAAGCAATAGCATCTCAGGCTTTGTTGTAACCCTGCTATTTAACACAGTAAGGCAAGACAATGTCATTCAAATACAGAGAACAATTCTTAACCCAGGATTTCTATTACATTTTCGCCAGAGAAGAGATAAATCTGCTGGGTTGTTCAGGGTCTTCACAGATCAGGTTTCAAGTTTAGTTGCATATAGGAGACAGGAAGGACTGAGAATACCTGAGACATAGAGATAGAGAAAGATCGATAGATAGATATATAGTTTTTTATATACATATATATATATATGTATTTCATTAGCAATGGAGAGTCATGAACTGTCAGTTACAGACTGAGCTGCACAGACTTCAGCTGTTCGCCAGGAAGAAGCTGGTGTCCCCCTTGCTCTGGGATTTTGTCAAACACAGGACCTTTAAGTCATGTGATAGGGTCTTTCTGTTCTTTATGAAACAATAATATGAAGGAAAACACTGAAAAACAGGTGGACTCCAAATAACAACTTTTACTAACCATACCGTATTTGGTCATATTTTTTGTTATTCTGACTGGCTGCTGACAGCTTCTAAAAATAAACTGTTGGTTTATAAACTAATAAAACTGCAGTCTGCTCTTGTACAGAGTAGCTGGCAGATGTAGACCTGACGTGGGTCAGCCTCTAGTGCAGGAAACGCATTGCATATCAGTGGCTCACTTTGCATTTCCTCGTGTTTCAGCTCCCACTCTATGGCCTTCATGACAAATTATTGTCTTTTTTCAAGAGCACTTTGTGCTATCACACCCTATTCCAAGTAAACTTTTTGCACTGAGGAAGAGTAGAATGACTGATTTATGTCAAAGCTTTCAGGACTGATAGCAAGTCTCTCAGAGCCTGCTTCTTGATCGCTTTCAGATATGCTCTGTGAGCTTGGGTAGATCACACAGTCTGTAATATCTGTAAAACAGGAATAATACTAAATCTTATTGCCAAAGTGGATTTGTGGGTATAAATTTATTAGCATGATGAAGCTCTGAGACACTACAAAGCTCACAGCATTTTAAATGTCTAGAGAGAAATTTTGCAACAGAAGCTGTCCAACTCCCCATGTAATTCTATTCTTGTACGAACTAAAGGGCAGAACCGTCTTTTTTGTTAGAAAAATACAGACCATAGAAACAATGGTCTTTTAAGTCAAACAGCAACAAAGTTCAAAGTTTTTGCTAACTTCTGTTTCTTTCTATATTCTTAAGTCAGCCAACAAGCTTGTCCACCTTTCTTTGGACTTGCTTTCAGAAACAACTTCTTGAGTTTTCTATTGAAGAGGCAGGAAGCATTTTGCACGAACCCAAAATGTTCCTCTGTTAACAGTGCTGCTAGGCTAAATTAGGCTAAAATAACAGCCTTGGTGTTCAATCGGAAAGGAACTATTCTCAACAAAACCCACAAATCACTGAAAACAACTTTTCTTTTTAGTTAGTGTGCCTGATTCTGATATTATCTTGATCAAAAAGGACAGATATGGCAGACCACAGGAAAGCTTTTTAAGTAATCTATCTTCTTTGCTTTATAAGTACGCTCAGAATAAGAAAGAGAATTTATACCTGGCATTATCATCATCATATGACTGCTACTTTCTCTGATACCTTCTCCTAACAGGAGTCTCACTCACCACTTCCTTACACCTCCTTCAATATGTTCATGCAAAATGAGCAGGTATCAATCTATGGCCCAGGTAATGCCCTTCCCAAACGTGGCTTGCCCACATTTGACAGTAGAGGAGGCTGGATTGACATGAGAAATGCAACCCCAAGCTGGTTCCACTAAGTGCCAAATGGGACAAAGAGAGTTTTTGACAACGGCCTAAAAGGAACGGGATGGAGTTCGCCAAGATGCAAGTCATTGCACAATCCTTACATGGTAGCTACTTCAAATATATCCTTAATGTAATAGGAGAACATCAGACATCCGAGACTCTGATAAACAGACCTCACCACATCCTGATTTGTATCCAAACTCTGGAGTTAAGCTGTATTCATTGCTTTTTGCTGTGGTTCCTTTATACAGTTCTTGCAGGAAAAAAAAAAACGTTGTTCAACTGACCTGATATTTTGCAAGTCAAGTCCCCAAATTACAAGAAGTTGAGCAACATTTTGGCAAAGTTTTTGGCATTTTATTTCCTTCCTGCATTTATCTTTGGCCAAAGCAGTTCTTCTCCATGATTCCGCTGTCTGCACAAATTACCATTTGCTGAAGGAATCTTCACCTTTTTTTAACCCTTCCTGAACTTTGCAGCTTGCTTTTTGTTTAGTTCTCTCTTCTAGCCAATGTCTTTTCTTTTTTTGCCCAGTGATTTTCTGCCTTCTTTCTGGAGCTGTTTTTCCTCTTTTTTTTTTTTTTCCCCTCAAGACCTGTCATGTCTCCTCCATCCCTCCAAAGGCCTTAGCATTTATTTTTTGTATTCTTTTTCCTCCTTAGAGTGTCTCCTAAGATAGACTTTTACAAGTAAATGACTGTGTTAAGAAGAAGACAAGCAAGTGTGGAGAAGACACTCCTAACTAAAGCCAGAAACTAGATTCTAGTATTTCATGTAAATAATCTGTGTTTCTGTGTAGTTCTGAAAGTGCAAGGGGTGATTTCCATATCCACCACCCTTTGAGAATTACATCAGTGAACAGCAATCTGAATTCCTCAGAAATTCTGTGGGAGCAATGCAGATAGAGGCAGGAGTAGGAATATCATAGTTATTCTGGTCCTGGCCAGTACAAGCTGAAATGCTTTGGGGTGAATTCATGCCACAGAAAATGGAAATAATTCAGTGACACCTGGGTATAAAGAACAGACCTACACACTGAGATCTCTTTTTCAGCATGTTTGGACAATGTGAGTAATGGCCACTGTTGAAAATGCAGCTTATGAGAAAAGAACACACTCACTTTTCCAAAGTAGCTAACGAGCTCTCTTCCATTTCCAGCAGGAAAGGAGCAACATCTGACGTGTTGTTTGAAACAGAAAACAAGTTGAAAGTCTTGGTAACCAGGTTTGTAGAAATGAAGCAGATATCCTTGTTTTGAGATTAATGTCAAACAAAGTGCCACACTTCCACAAGAATCATTTGTACGTGCAGATATGCACGTCCACACACACTTTTGAACGTGGCTATCTTCAGTTAGATATCAGGAGTCTGGGCAACAGTGCTCAGAAATTTGCTGGCATTTTGATAGTCTGGCTTCATATCAAATATGCTTAGCAAAAAATTGCGAGGCAGACTGGGATTGTTTTTCATTATATCAGGCAGACACTTTAACTACTAACATTTAGTTTGGGAAGATCATAAATCTTAGAGGTTTTATATGTTCCTTATACATACCTTTATCCAGAAGATGCATGCTGAAATATCTGCTCTGTAGACTGGAAGCAGTTTAAACTGCCATTATTTCTGCATCACAACAACAGTTTTTGGTATAATGTAAGAACTTTTAATTAATTATTTCTCTAGATAGCTATTTACCTGTGATGGATCACAGATGATACAAATATAATTCAGTCTATTTATTCTTCTTCCAAGCCTTTGTGGTAGGTTTTAAAAACAAGACCATGGCATGAGTAAACAATTCCAAGAGCTCTTATGTTATTTCACTTTAAAATTCAACTGAATTTGGCTATATGTGTTTTAAACATTCTTTCATCATAAAATATGAAATTAAGTGTTTTCATTGTTTGTTGAATTTTCCATGGCAGTGACCCAAATAAGCACTTGGAATAATCAGAAATAGCAGTAAAATTAAAATCATGTGCTTTGACCTTACTGAAACAGTAAGTTTCAGCAATTTTTCAAAAAATATTTTGTGGAAACATTGCTTTTTTATACCCATTTGAATCAGAACTGAATTTCTTATTCCAAGATTTGGCTATTTGTTATCAGCCAGTACCCTATTAGCACCATATAAACACTCAGAAATCCCATATTTCAAAAGTTTGTAGTACATAGCAGCCTGGATGATATGATTTAAAGGGAATTCCATGTCTATTTTACCCTTGCGTTTATCTTCTTGAAACCCAGTGCATCCTATGCAAGGCCTTCAAAAATGTCACTAGGGATTTACACCAAATACAAATTCCTGACGGTGCATGCTGCACACCAATACCTCGTGGCTAAGAGCTCCAAGACACACAGCATACACCCTGAAGAGTCAAAAAGGCAAGCACTGGTAGTGATGAAAGTTGATAACAGTCCCCTTGGAAATTATACTGCTAAGGGAGGGTTGGGCTAAATGGGAACCAAGGCAACCTTGTGATCTGGATTTTAGCAGCCCTTATTTGCCCATTTTTTCCACAGCAAGTGGTATGGATTACATGATAAACCCTGAGGGAACACTGCTTCCTGATGTTCAGGGGTTTCCTAATGCATAGAAATTGCATTCAATCTGCTCATAAGCCGTGTGTTGGCCCCAGTGAGTACCCTTTGACAGTGGCTATATATATTTGTATGCACACATACATATCTTCTGCCATGTATGAAATTGTAGAGTCTGAGTTATTAGGCAACAGGACCAAACAGCTACAGAAGAGCCCAAGGACCCATGAAATGTCCTGATTTATGTCTGGAGTAGTGTTCAGCCAACAGAAAACTCCCTACAGAAAGGGTTTCTTATAAAACCCCATCAATACGCCTCTGCAACTCCCCAGACCTTGCTCTGTTTGCTGAAAGACAGTGACTGTGTGTTATTTTTCTCTGGGATCTACTCATCACTTGTTAATATTTGCATATGGTATTTTAACCTACTATCTAGTAAATTAGCTGAAAATCAAAAACCACTTTACTGCAAGACATTCTTATCCCTCAGCAGAGGGACAAGAAGGACAGTGTGCCTGAGAACTGTCACTGAAGTTCACCCTCATCATCCTGCCAGGTGATAGTTACCATCTCTTAATACACCACCATTCAACAGAAAACATGACTATCCTTTTAACTTAACCTCAGTTCTGACATAATGCCATGCAGTCTCCCTTCTAAAGCTCAGTCTCTCATCTAACAAAAGCAGTCTTTATCATCAGTACTTGCTGATCAAACATGTGTGGACAGAAAAAAAGGAACATTCTCATAATGAGAGATAAATTCATAGAAGGAACAGGTAATATGGCTTGCTGCTTTCCAGCATGCTGTTTTGTTTTTTTTTTTACCTCTATTCCCTGAATCTCACTTCTGTTAGCTCTGTTCCTTGCCAAAGGTTGGAAATAAGATACCCAGAGAAATTATCCAACCTGCGTATGCATTAACCGATTACAGGTCCCTTTTTTTTTTTTTTTTTTGCTTTTGCATGCTTTGCTGCTACATCTGCTTGGAGTTTTGGGGGAACCTCCAGCTGGAAAATTGCATATCTTTGCTTTTACAGTGAAAGGCTACCTTTTTCCTTCTGCCTCTGCACCTTCAGAGGAGTATTTGCACTAGCCAGAAGTATCACCACATCATGCCTCCTCATCTTTTACTTTTTTTCAAATTAATGGGTTGGTTGAAACAACCACCAGTACTTAAGGCAATACTATCTGAAGTACAGAGTGGAAAGAAATGATCATTAACAAGCCCACACAGACCAGGCCTGGATTCTGCATATCCTTACAGCTTCAACACCCCTCACACACAATAAGAGTTAATAAGGTCTCATCTGATGACATTTGTACAGAGAAAGGGAAGAGGCCATCGTCACAAGTGGCAGCAAGGGAAATTCCGACCAGATATAAGGAAAAAATGTTTCACAGTAAGAGTGGTTCAGCACTGGATCCAGATGCCCACAGAAGCTGCAGACACTCCACCCCTCGATATTTTCAAAACTAGACAAGGCCCTAAACAGACTGATCTGACTGCAGCTCTGAACAACAGGTTGGATTAGAGCCCTCCAGAGCCCTCCTTTCCCACCTGAATTACTCTTTCATCCTCTTCTTTCAGAATCAGTCTGTGCAGGTGAACAGGATGGATTGCAGAGCTAAAGCAAGGACTGAGTGAGAATAGGTGCGCAAGAGTAGGGCAGGTATGTTCAAGACATGCCAACTGCTACTGTAGGATGAGAGGTAATATTGCGAAAGAGACTCAGGACTGGAAAGAGCTTGGGATGAGGGAAGGTGGAGGGAGAGAAGGGGAAAGCTGATGTGCTGATTTGTCAAGAACAATCAAATCTTATTTGTATCTATGACAAGACTGAGTGAGAATAGGTGCACAAGAGTAGGGCAGGTATGTTCAAGACATGCCAACTGCTACTGTAGGATGAGAGGTAATATTGCGAAAGAGACTCAGGACTGGAAAGAGCTTGGGATGAGGGAAGGTGGAGGGAGAGAAGGGGAAAGCTGATGTGCTGATTTGTCAAGAACAATCAAATCTTATTTGTATCTATGACAAAATAACAGCTTTTTTGAAAGCTAACTTGTGGAGGACCTCTTCTGTCTGCACCACCCACATTCATAAAAAGCTTAGATTCAATATTTGTTAGGCAAGGGCTGGTGTTAATTGGAAAACCCAGAGTGTAGTTATCACAGATTTGCTGTCACACTGTGTAGTTATGTATGAGGTAGGATTTCAAAATAATCTGTCTGGGATTTAATACCAGCCAGAATTCAGTTATTTTGAGAACCAGGATTCAAATTCAACATGTTCTTGACAAATGGATTTATGCGAGTAAGTTACAAAATACTATGCTTCAGTAGAAATAATTGGGAAATGAATGGTAGGCTGCAGGTTTTCAGACAAGGCATTGGTTATTAGAACTGATCATAAATTGTGCACAAAGCAGAAAGAAACCCCAAACTTACTGACATGTCCAAACAGAAGTTTCATATCTGAGGCAGAGGGAATAATCCTTTCACTTTATGGGCTGCAGGCAAGTTCTCAGCCATTTCCCAAGAGAAATGCAGATCAAGTGGAGAGAGTGCAGAGGAGAGCTACGAACAGGTCAGAGGTCTAAAGAACATGACCCGTGAGGAAGAACAGTATTTGTTTATTCTTAAAGAGAATAAAGACTGTGGGGAGACATGATTACAGCCTTCAAATATGCAAAAGGCTGTTGCAAAACGGGAGGTAATAATTTCTACTGTGGATAAAGCAAAAAATAATGGGCTTAAATTGCCAGCTAGTACATTTAAGTTAGACACAACGACATATTCTGTAACAGAATATGAAGATAGTTAGGAACAAGTTATCTCAGGAGTTTGCTAAACTTCTTTGTCAACAACTGTAAGAACAGAGTCAGAAATGTTTTATGACTACACCAGGAATGGTTTAGATATAGCTGATCCTGCCTCAGGACAGAAAGATGACCTCTTGAAATCTTCCTCAGCCCTCTTTTCACACCTTTGTTTTCTCTTGCTCTATGAGAATCATACAACTACTGATAAACATCTTCAACAGACACTTTAATTTGCAAAACAGATGATGAGAGGGAACAAGGGCAGCGTGATTATTTGTTTGAGACCTGAGTCTGTAAAAAACAGAAATGCAAAAGGTTTTACTTGCCTAAAATGTTGGGATATCTCTTAGGAATTATCTCTCCTTGAGTTATCCCTCAATCTCTTGTAACTGCGAGACATCTCATATGTCTGGGTATTCCCTACATTTATGAGCAGCTCTCAGATTTTGTATAGCCAAGGATATGATCGTTTATACAGGACACATTTGACCCCCTTTATTGTACTAAGTCAGGTATCAGAAAAGAGATAATAATCTGGCCAATTTGTCTTTGTACAAGTTGCTTAATTTCTCTGAATGTCTTTTTACCCCACTTGTCAGCAGGGATAATTATGCTCAATGTCTCCAAACTTTGTGTCATCAGCTGAAAGGTAGAAATATTGCTCTCATCTCTAATGAGAAGAAATAAGACAGTTCTTAGAAGCAGTGTAGTCTTTGGTCTGAGGAAACAGTAAAACCCTAGTCACCTTCCTGCCACAGTAAAAAGTTATCCTGTAAACACTGTTGTTATGTTGCAAAAGGGTAATTTTAAAAATAAATACCTTCAAATTCCCAGCTAAATACAGTGGGTAACAAACTGTGTCTTTAATGAATACACTTAATGGGGGCTTCTCTACCATGGAAAAATATCCTGCATGTCTGTGTTGAACTATTAAAACTGTAAATTAAAATCAAATTTTAACTTCCTGCAGGGTTATCTTTAAGCACAGTATCATGGCTTTTCCTGAGCCCACTTGTGAGCATAAAGATAAGCATATCTTGCAAACACTTGCAGAATCATGGCTAATGTAAGGAAACATGATTGTTTGATGTAGCATAGAGATTATTGTAGTTTAGGTGGATGTAATTGATAATAAGTACTGTTAACACAAAACCCACTGTCAACTCCGCAAGTGTTTTCTGGATCAGTAAGTCATTGCTACTAACTGTGGTCTGTGGTGTTTTGCTGAATTTTTTTTAACTGTGCAGAGGCCTCATTTTGCAGGCAAGAGAATGAGGGACATCCTGTTTCTCTCTGTCAGTTTTGAAAGTGGAAGGCAACTCGGCTGAGTTTGTAAGACTGAAAAAAAATCAATGCTATAGAAATAAAGCCTGTTGTTTTAACAGTGGGACTCTGTGGTTTTGCTCTGTTGTAGTGAATTTGTTGCTGACAACAGTAAACTGGTGCCTTCACATCTCTCCCCCAACCAGGGCTTTAATTAGAAACTTTGAATTGCAGTTAGTTTAAATAGCAGCTGATTAGAGACCTATGGAAGGAGGAGCTGGAGCTCTGTCCTGGCCTTCCTCCACAAAGGCAGGCACCTGCAGACAGAGAAAAACATGTCCCTGTTGGGAGAATAAGCAAAGACAAACAGCAGGTCTAGGTACCCCCATCCTTCTGCAGCCTTGAGCACACCTTCTGCAAAACCTGAGAGGACAGGTGATTCCCCTAAGGGCTACAGTCCCCATCCTTTTGAAGCCAAAAGGAAATCCTCATGGGCATCAAAGAGAGAAGGTTGAGCCCTATAAATAAACAGACATTACCATATTTTTTTGTGATAGAAGTGTTTATGCTTTAGATAAATGGGATTACTGGGGAGAAGACCACAGAGGTTCAAGGAATTACCAGATAGCTGGGGTTCATACTACTGAGGAAACCTTCTTAAAGTTTTTAGAAATGAACATATTTTTTCAAGTTTTCCTTAAAAGAAAATTAAATAAAGAATAGTTACATAATTTTTGACTGCTATCTGATCACTACTTTTGAAGACCTGTTTCTAGATGAGCAGACAGGTGGAGGTTTGCTGGGAGTGGGAGAGAGGGAAAGAAGAATCCAGTTCCCTTCTTAGTAGGGCCATCATGCAGTTTTTAGTCTGGGATTTCACTGAGCCCTAGAGCGCTTTTCACCAGTCCAGCTCTCTCCCTGTGTTGCTCTACATAGAACATGGTCTATTGCTACTCCAGGAGGAGAGTTCAACTCTTCTAGTAGCTTGGGGCTAGAGGTCCTACTCCAAACCCCAGCATATTAGCCAAGGTAACGGTCGTTTCATACAAAGAAACCTTCTGACGAATTCCATGTATAATGCCAAGATGCAAGAAGCCTACTACTTACAAGCAACGTGCTGCAAGCAACAGCTATCAGCCCTCCAGAGAGACTGCTCAGGTTGCTATCATCATCACTTTCAAGGGGGACCCTCCTAATTTGAACACCTCTTTGCACCACAGCTGCAGCAAGGGGAAGTAGAGAGCTTCATTTTTTATCCCTTTCATTTCCAAGTCTGTCACCTGGGCTTGAAGAGGGCACCTGGCCCTTTTAACAAGCAAACATTTTAAAATGTGACATTGTTAATCTTTAAAGTAACACCTTGTTAAACACGGCAGCAACTGTTCTGAAAAATATTACTCTGTTTAGTTCTGCGGTTCAAACACTTTGCAGGTGGGTGTTTACAGACATGCATTGTTGCCAAAACCAAAGCAGAAGCAGGCAAAGGATGTTTCCCAAATCATCCTCATATATAGAAATGCTTTGCTCTTCTAAAGTTTCTCCCTTCTGAGTATCTCAGAGCATTTTATAAACAAGAATTAATATAACTTCAACCCAGCTCCTGTGTTAGTTATGTACTCTCCTTACATTAGCCTGGGTAAGTACCTGACTAGAAGA
Organism: Aptenodytes forsteri; assembly: GCF_000699145.1. Lineage (NCBI taxonomy): Eukaryota > Metazoa > Chordata > Aves > Sphenisciformes > Spheniscidae > Aptenodytes > Aptenodytes forsteri. The sequence continues at coordinate 336,554 of NW_008795938.1, forward strand.
AATAAATGTTCTTCAACACTGACTGAGTATATGCATTAGAGATGGAAACTCTCTGCTAAGAGGCTGCCAAGCCAGCTAGTTTGTTGCCTTGTCACGAAAGCACGTATTCCTCAAATGTAGTACAATTTTAAATTTCAACCTAGCCTGATTTTTCACAGCTCTATCAGTAACACTTCCATTGTATCACCTAGTGATACCCTACAAACAACCCCCCAATTTTTTGTTTGACAGATTTCTACTAAAATACTTTGTAGTAGAAGTCAGGCCCTGCTCAAGCACAACTTTTCTGTTGTCAGGAGCTAAACTTGCCATGCTTTGTCACGGAGCTCTCCTTAAAGAAAATGGTTTTGTGGACACCTGACTAGGCTATTTCTGCATTATCATACCAATCAGAATGTCATGGGTAAATAAATGAAAGAACAAACAGTGAAAAGAAAGAGCTGTTTTAGTACAAAAAGGGGGGGTTAGTTTTCTGTTTAATAATGACTTATTAATTGAAAACATTATCAATAGGAGCGTTGAACTTCAGCCTATTGCTGATGTTTTCCAGCATCTGTGTAATTGTGATAAGGCGGTACGCAGCTATCTTTGCACGGTATTTTGCTCAATAACCAGATGCCTGTCACCAGCTGCTGATCTGAATACCTGAGCTGTATCACACTGTACTAGTTACTATGTCTTCCTCAAAACAGCAAGTCAAATTAATTTGGAAATTATCCAGTGTTTTTAGGCAAAATATTTTAAATCGGCTCAGCAGATGTTAAAGACCAGTTCTAAAAAATGAAGGTGTTTGACTTATCCGAGTATTGTGTTATGTGTAGAAGATGCAGTTTAATGTACACACTAAAGAGTTTAAACAATGCAAAACCCAGGAATATTAGAATTAGGTAGTCATATACTATGTCTTTAGTTAATTCAATGGGAACTAGACATTATTTAGTGCTATTATTTAGTTCTCTGGCAATTTGACAGTGGCAATTTGAAATATATTTAATGAAAGGATATTACTGTGATCTGAACAGATTACCAACATGTCATCTGACACTTCTGCACATACAATATTCCCCTGTATTTTCAGATCTCCCCTGGGTCTGTGAAAGAGCTGTTTCCACGTCGGGTTTCTAAGAGCTGGGCAAGGCAATCATCCTGGCTGGGTTACGTACACATTCTGCCTATCAGCTACAATGAGACAGCAGATGTAAAGACTTGAAAGAAAAGCTAATACTGGTTTTACCTTTCTTTCTAAACAGCAAGGATGTTAACAAAATGATCAGGCTGCAAAAAGGACTGAAAAAAATATTTCTGCTAGAAAAGCATCATGGCAGGTTTTGTTCTATGAAATAATTATTTTCTGTCATCCCAGCTACCATTTTGAATTCCCGTTGTTTTGGAAACTTCAGTCTAAAGTATGCTGGAAGAAATTCTTGGCAATAACTGTTATTAAGAAAACAACACATTAGGATAACCGCAACTTCAGTTCTGCTGATTTTACAAATGACAAAGTAAAAGGCAAAATAAAACCAAAAAGAATTTCCATTTGAAATACATATCTCCCAACCACAGAAATAAAATCATTTGGAACTGCAACGATAAGAGCTTCCCATTGTAGGCATATTAAACATAATTTTTTGTTTCATTTAAGAACATCTTGTGCTAAAGAAGCAGAAGTTGTTGTGTTGATGACAATAACTCTCTTTTTCCAGTCCCATAGCGAAAGGCAGAAACATTCTGTTTCCTGATTTCAACCATAGGGGCACAGAGGCTACCCTGCTAAAAGAGATTTTTCCCACAAACAACCCTTGTCCTAAAAACGTTTTAATGGCTTATGGTAAATCAGATTGTTTTGATGATTAGCACATTGCTTTTAGACTGATTGCCTCCTACTTGGTTTTCTGACTTGTCGCTTCACAGGACTTTTTTTCTTGTGAGGTAACTTGACATATGTCTGGCTGGTGAAAAAGTTGATTGTCAGGATAATGCCAGATTACACTGAAATTATCATGCTAAGGATCATATCTTGCACCCTACCTGCTCTTTTTTCATCCATGAATCACTCTTTCTTTCAAAAACTTTGGATCCCCTTTATTTTTTTAAGAATAAGAACTTGCCCAATAACAAGGTGCTTGTTCAAGTCTTTAGTAAACAAACACCAACATTAATACCAAACGTGATATAAGGAAGTAAATATGTTTTAATGAGGTTTCACATAAGAACATTAGAAACTGGAGAAGCAAGAAAACTTCCCACCATTTGTCCCCTCTTCATGATTTACTTTGTTCTGCTTTCCTTTCTTTTTTATGTTCTCCAGACTTCTCCAATGTCAAATTAATGTGGTTCCTAAATGCATTTTTTATTTTTTTTCTACATTTTAAGCAGTCAATTTATGTTGTATATTAAAATACATAACCTAGGAATCTTTACTTCATGTGCTAACTGAAGCACTTTGTTGTGGTTTAACCTCAGTCAGCAACTGAGTCCCCCCCCCCCCCCCCCCCCCCCCCCCCCCCCCCCCCCCCCCCCCCCC
>NW_008795938.1:339197-369203 GCF_000699145.1 Aptenodytes forsteri
ATGTACTGAGCATGACGTCACATGGTATGGAATGTCCCTTTGGCCAGTTTGGCTGTGCCCCCTCCCAGCTTCTTGTGCACCTCCAGCCTTCTCAGTCGGTAGAGCATGGAAAACTGAAAAGTCCTTGACTGGTGTAAGCACTACCTAGCAACAACTAAAACATCAGTGCATTATCAACATTGTTCTCACCCTAAATCCAAAACACAGCACTGTACCAGCTACTAGGAAGGAAATTAACTCTATCCCTGCCGAAACCAGGGCACACTTGAAAGTAGATCTCATAAGTAAATCTTCAGAATTTTTCAGGAGGTGATTAATTAACCCATATTAAAAATGTCGCAAGGGTAAACAAAATATAAATCAGCTAATTTCTCAAACAACAAAAAGTTTGTATCAGGGCCTGGATCAACAATATTTAATTTCAAATTTTCCAGTAGGTAATTTCTTTTCTAATGTGAATAAGTACCACTTTCTGTCCAGGTATGCACAACTGCTTTTTTATAAATCCTCTAATGGAAAACAAAATCACTTCACCTAAGCTCTAAATCTTGTTGTAGGATGCCAAGATGGGATATGCTGTGCTGAACCCATGTGATACCTGCTGAGCAGGCAGTCCTTGCCCAACACAGTTTATGGTCTAAGTGTACCAAGAGATTCAGTGTCAGGTAAGAAAGGGTATTGGAGTAAGGGGATTGCAAGAAAACACTATGGTTTTGTGATCATCTAGACAAAATTGTCTGGTCAAAAAAGGGGGAAGTTACTGAAATGCCCACATTTCTCTTCTAGACTGTTTTCAAAGTGGTTACCACTTGCTGGTGACTCTGCCTGTTTCTGGCAGACTTTCTTTCAGGGATTGTCAGGCTGAGCATATATTTGGTCTTTGCACCCATTGAATAAGAGTGATGGGATGTCCTGGACCTTTATGGACTCAGGAATACCCTACGGCGACCAGGAATGTTCCCCAGCATTACAGATGAACTCAAAGTAAACACCATTTGCAACCACAAAATCTCAGCTAATTTAAGCTGTATCCTTATTTGCCTGCTTGTATGGGAAGCAAAGTTTCAGACTTTTTTCTTAAAATAACCTCTGCCTCCTTTTTCTGAACACTCTGATTAACCTCATCTCCTCTAGCTCACAGACTATGTGACATAATGTTTACACTTCACCCAGTCACCTAAATAATCTATGCTCTTTTGAACTCACTTGTGTTACATTTCCTCATTTGTGAACAGGAATCTTGCCACCACCAGTCAGACCATTTATTTGTGCCACCTGGGATCGATTTAGTGCATTATTCTGAAATGGCTAAAGTCCATTATGACTAACAAAATAGCCTATAATAGACATATTCTAGAAGGACTGTAATCAAATACATTTTCTGATAAGCAAATACTATATTGAGATGACTCCATGGAAGGATTTCATCTCTTTCTTAAATAGTTCTTCGACAGTGATATAATTTGAAATAAATGATGCTTTATTTTTCATTGCCCAGTCTAACAGGAACATTTGTCAAAAGCTTTACACAGCCTGGTACAATGGATGAGAATTTCATGTCTGTATCTTCAGGTAGATATAAATGTTTTCAGAATGAAGTAGTGTGATCCTGACGTAATATATTTTTTCACTAATACATGTCTCTGAAAGTCATGCCTTGCAATGCCAAATTCTTAGTGGACTTCCCCCTTCGTCCCTCCCAAGGAGGATCACTCCCTGGTGCTATGGTGGGCTTTATGCAAAGCTGGGAAAGAATCTCAAAATGGGCTTCATGAGATCAGGGAGCTTCTTGAGATCTGTTCAGATAGAGTACATTCTGCCTAGGGTCTGCACAGAGGAGAGGTACTGGGTCTCTCCAAGGATTTGGTACCCCACTCCAGGCTGGGTATCCCTCTATCCTGGACCTTTCCTGAAAATGGATGCCTTGCTTAATTGCTACACAGAAACCACTCTCTTCACTGAATTCAGATGTGACAAAAAAGGTGGTGATTAGGGTAGTCAGTTTAATGAGGCTTTAAGAAAATTCGATTTAACTCCGTACTTTGCATTAATGTGCCTCACGCTGCAGCTACAAACTGGACAGAGCCAGTTCCTGCTGTTGAGAACTCCTTGCTCAGAGGGTGCACTCCAGCACCAAGCAATGAGAGCTGAGCTTACACATCCATCCAGCGGTGAGAGAATCTGACTTCCCACTTGCCAGGCAAGCATTTCGACTCAGCAGTTATTATACTAGATACGGCCAGACACACTGCTACTGCCTCTTCAAAAAGGGTGAGCCCAGCCTGGGTCTTTCAAAAGTCACTGGCAAAGCTTAGTCTCTGGCATGAGTTGAAGGAAAAAATCCTAATGGATATCACTGCCTCCATTATAGCGATGGCTCAGACAGCTAACTCTGAGAAGTGGGAGATGCCCTAGACATGTTTCCTGCTATCTCACTGTAACCAGATGCCTTCACAACATTGGATTTCTTATATTACTTTCCTAGGCTGCCCCATCATATTTAGGCACTCTTTATAGAGCCAAAGCTCTGGAACGTTGAGTTTCGTATTCTGTTTGGAGTCAAGGTTTGTAAAATGTATGCACTGCAGCACCTACAATTGCGTAAGGACATGCTACCACCGTGCCTTGCCTTGGGGTGCCTCAAGTCTGAGCCAGCTTTGGCTAGACTCACAACCAGCTATGTCACTGTGGTACCGTGTCCGGGAAATTTAGCTTTCTTTAGAAATGAGGCATATTAACCTGGGAACAACAGTGCCCTGACTTTTGGCACCCAGTGAATATCTTTGCTGACTTGGTGGTATGCTGTATAAATCAACCTTGAACGTTAACCAAAGTTGTGCAAGGGGTAAAGGCACAAAGCATGTTCAAAGGACAGCTCTAGTGTTGCTTCACAGCCTCTCTATATAAGAGCTTTTATTTACCATATGTAAGACTCCTTACCATAGGTTTACTATAGGTGACAGTGCTTGCTTGTTCCTACTGCAATCCCTTCCCAGAGAACATTGAAAGACACACTGTGCCAGCTGCATTCAATAAAAGCATGTGCCTTCTAAGCAGTCTTGCTGGTTATTTAGAAACAAAGTAGCTTCTACTGGCTTGGAAATGCCAATAAGACTTTTAGAGAAGACAGATGGGAAAAAATTCATCTGGACATTATGTTGTGCTGATCGTATACAAAGGAGGGAGTCATCTGGGGAACCAGTGTCATGCTTCTCACAGCTGTGTTTCTGCTGATGTTGAGCAAAGCTCTCCCTGCATTGGGACTGCAAGGCAAGCGTAGGCGGCAGGGTCGGCTTTCCACACCGTTCAGGGTAGGGTGACACGTGCTCCTGGGGAACTGGCACAGTCATGTTGCAGGAGGTAATGGCCAGCTTGCAATTGCCGCCACTCCTCATTGCCTCGGGGACAAATTAAGGCTGGGACATGGGACAGGAGTGGAGGAGAAAGGCTGGAAGCCTTGGCTATTCAGTGCTCCAGTTCCCTCTTTTGGGAGGTGAAACCAAATACATGCATGAGAACATTTGTGTTCGACGGCAATTGTAGTTTAAGTCATATATAATAGACAGAGTCTTCTAAAGAATAGAGCCTACACGTATCAGCAAGACTTCTATGAAACACTCATCCAATATACTCAACTCCAAATATTCAGAAAATAATTTGATTTAAAAAACAATACTACATTTAAGGGCTGTCTACTACATTTAAGGACTGTCATGTGAACTTTTAGTTTGAACCTTTGGAGTGCATATAGTTTGAGCTTTCAGTCTTGTAACAGCAAGAGCTGGAAACACTTAAGCAAACAAACCTAGATTCTCTCATGATCACCTGACTACAGATGTGTATTAAGAAAAATCCCCACTAAAATATGTCTTAAGCCCAGAGCCCTCCCTTAATCAAAGCTGACTACCCTGTCACAGTGTCTGTATATATAGCAGATCTTTCTGCCAAACTTGCACTCTAAACACTTCTTGCAAAATGCAGTGTACTATAAGCACTGCCCTAGCAGTGCTGTTTCTTCTCTCCAGTTGCTCTTAGAGGAGAACATTTTTGTTTAAGTTTGAAAATAAATTAGCTGATTCTCCTGTTCCCTGTTGACTCCCTTGTATGCTAGGACCCACTGGAGGGCAAAAGAGAGATGTACAACAGCTAAAAAAGTCTGAACAACAACAAAAAAAAGCGCAAAGAAATCTGCATCTGAAGAGCTAAGTATAACCTGCTATTTGACTTATCTGTCTTCAGAACATATCAACCCCTTTTAATTTCTAAAGGTTAGGGAACAGTTAATTTTCCACGGTTTGATATGTGAACTTCATCACAAGAACAGCCCCCAAGAAGTCACTTATCACATCTGACACTTACTGCTTTTTTCCAATTCATTTGTAGTGCTAATAGTGAAAAGAGAATGATTATCTACTCTCTTCAAATACACACACAAAAAAATGTGTGTAGCATAACAAATATTATACAAGATGTCCTTTCACTCACTAATGAAACCTGAATGAAAAAACAAGCATTAACGTGTATTGAACTGCTCGCCAAGTTATCAACCCAACTGGACAAATACACGCAGCCTCAGAATATTAATAGAATTTTCCTGTGAAGTTTTATACCCAAAGACTTTGGATAAAGTGCTGGCAGAATGCCTTGCAGAAACACCACAGACTGCACAGCAAAACCAAGAAGCTAGTTTTTAAATAATTTCCAGCTTCTAGCCAGGAGGGAACCTGGAAGTGAACTGCTGTGTATAGGACAAAACCACTGGGAAGGCACTCTGGGCTACAACCTGACCCTGAGCCTGATATGATATTGACCCACCAAAGGCAATTAACACCAGGAAATTGCCTGTGTGATTACTCTTTGTGATTGCTTCCTGAAATAATTATACAGAAATAGAATTCAGACATACACTTGCCAACTTAACATTTTTAGAGCTGAACATGAAAGGCCTCACCCTATCCTCTGAATTTGCTTCCCCTCCTACTGAAATCATCTCGTTGTCCACAGAGTAAGTTCATGAGAATGCAGGCATCCCAGACAGCACATATCAACTAATCCAAAGGCTGTGCACAAGCAGGCAACAGGCAGTTTGGTTTGCAATCCACTTCAATCACTTCTGCAAACATGTCTTAATATGTCCATCTGTCTAAGGATATCCTAGGGGGAATACTACAGGAGGCAGCACTAATCCTCCAGGGATCATCCTAAATGAAGTGACTCCAGGCCAGACTCCATTCACTTCATAGTTTCAGAGCTATGTAAGTTCTCAAATCTCTCTCTTATGACTTTAGAGGATAGTAGTTTTATCTATAAACACAAACCCACCACTTTTCAACACTCTAAAATGTTCCACAGTTGTCTTTGGGGTTATTCTGCATAAGCTCATGTAAACCCAACCTGACTAAAGAAAACAGTCTCTGTCGCTCACTGCAGACTATCAAGAAACTTGAGAGTGGTTCATTTCTACATCTGAGCTGTCCAGCCATAAGCACGCTTCTACTATTTGTAACTTCACAAAGTCTCAGAAGTTCTTCAGTAATGAGTCTGACATGAGACTGAGATGGGGCTCACATCACTCCCACCTCCCAGCCCCCATCTGAATCAGCATCAGCTTCTCTAAACCAGCTTGGCTCAGCACCAATTGCTAAGTGTCCTGATTGCTTGGAGGAGATTTCTACATTTCCTCACAGGTCTGGTTTTCCTTCCACAAGGAGCTGAGAGATTCAAAGGCTGGTGTTTAAGTACAAGCATCCTTCCAGCTTCAATGTAATTGCCGGTGCAAAAATGTCATTGTATCTAAGTGGAAAAGAGAGATATCTGGTATTAGTGCATAAAACAATCATATTTGGTAGCAACTGAGTTGTTGACCTTGATCTGTAGCTCTTCAGGTTCTTTGTAGCTTAGCTATTTGAGAAACAACTTTGCTTTTTTTAGGCACCACAGCAGCTATGGTTAGTCAGGTTTTCTCAGGGTAGAGCCTGCGCAATGAGCTACGTGCAGCTGGGAAGCAAAGGACTGACAGCAGTGTTCCCTTAACCTGGGATTCACTGGAGCCAAAATTTGACAGAGCCAAATTTATGACTCTCTGATTACAGTGCAAGGCTTGACTACTGGCTCAGGTTTCTGTCCAGGGCTGGGTAGGACTTAGTTCTCTCAATACTTGTTTTTAATCTCCCTCCATGTTTTTAGACGGCGTTTTGAGGGTCCAAAGCAAAAAACCTAAATGCTCTGCCTTCCCAGAGTCTTTTCCTTCTCCTTACTCTTTCCTTAATTGATTGTAGGCTTGCCACAGCTGAGACTACCTTTATCTCATGACTGAAAAAAAGACTCTTCCTTAATGTATTACAGGAAAGAACACTGAAAATAAATCAGTAAATCAATAAGGCTAAAATCTCTCAGTATCATTCAGACCACAGCAAAATAAAAAGTCTGGGATGCCGAATAAAAATATACTTCTGAAATAGGACTCGGAGGACATATCCTAGGTCTTAGTGTGGGTGTCTCCGTACTTTATGAGATTTTATGAGTTAAAAGGAATAGTTCATTTCTGGAGTCTCTTAAACTCACCAACTCAGAGACTGGCGCCTGTGAAAATCCCTTTGGGGTTTAAAAGGCCTTGGAGTTTGTCCTTTTTTATTATTATTTTTTATTTTGTCCAGGACATTTTGAAAGTTTTTGTTTTATGTTTTTTGGGATTGGGGTGGGGTGCAGATATAGAGTAAATTTTGGCATGTGGCGGAAATCAGCATGCCAAGAAATTTCTCCAGAGACATTTTCCCTAAAGAGAGCCCTGACAGTCACATAAGAGCAACATAGCCTTTCCCTAGCAGCTTGGTGTCACATCTCCTCCTCTTCTCTGCTTGGGGTTAGCGTAGCTCAACAGAGCTTTAATCTAGATTAGCAGCAAGGTGTTGACAAAAAAGCTAATCTAACCACAGTATCCAAGAGTTCTGGTCTTGGTTCTTGGATCTGTCATGGCCATACATGGTCAGGGAAGTCATTTAGGGAGAGGTTTTCTGAAGCAGACATGGAAATTAAGTATTCAAGTTTCATCAGCTATCACTGACATTTGGAGACATAGCTATTTTTTGCACCTCTGAAAAGCTGATTCTACCTCTGTCTACTTCCTCATTTTGAAGCTAGAGATGATAAGTAATTTCTAATTTCCATGTCTTTTAACTTCGCTTTTAAGTTCTAAAGTAAAATGGCTGCTTTTCATTTTCAACACTGAAAAACATAATGCCTCCCCTTGCCCTCCCCAGTTTTCCCTCGTATCACCTAGGGCATCTGAATGCTACTGCAAAATAGTTTTAAATATCTATTGGTGTCTTAGATTTGGTAATTTCTCTGAAGATATAATATATGGCACCAAGCTCCCAGCTAACAATTGAGGATAGGGATAGACCACAACACAAAATTAGTTTTTCACCAGACAGGTACTATATAATTTTCACTTGCAATTCAAACTGCTTAGGAGAAAAAGTCTATGGTGACAGCACTATTACAGCTCATCCTTGCTCTCAGCTGGAAATAAAAAGATAGACTGAAAAAAAGAAGGTGGTCAGACATGGCCTATCTGTTTTTTAAACCATGGGTCCATGCCTAATAAACCTCCTCTGACACTTTAAAAATTACTTCCCATTTCATATTAGTTCATTTGAAGTAGAACCGTTAATGGAATTTTCAGGTTAACACATTCACCTTTCTGCTGCAAACTTATGAAGTCATGCTTGATTTGAGGAGGCTGAACAAGAAGGATCGGCTCACAAACACAACTTTAATAGGCAACAGCGTAAAACAAATGCATGCCCTGTAAAACAATTTATTTATTTAAAGGGATCACTGAGCTCATGACAGGGAGCACCATCCTGCTCAGTGGTTCTGCTCATTGCCTGAAGCTTTATTCCCATGCAGTCCCACTGACATCTGCTTGTGGAGTAAGATGCTGACTGGTGTGAAGAAGTACAGAATCTGATCCTTCCTAATTAAGATATATAAGGAGGAGACATAGAGAACATTTTTCAGAACAATTTTCAGTGTCTCAGGTTCTGTGCCATTGGGCACAAATCTATTAGCAACTCAGCAATGATGTGGCTGGCCAGCCCTGAGGACTGATACTCATCCAATATGTTGGATTAAATACAATTGAATTCTCTGTTAATACTTGTCTGTACATTTCTAACCTGCCCTGCTGCCTTTCTCCCTTTGTTTTTTTATGTGTCAGTTTTACAAAATCCACCATGGGAGCTTTGAGGCTTTTGCACCAGTTAGAAATTCTGCCTCTCAACTGAATTAAGCACTTCCAAGCAGAGATTTCCTCATTATTTCATTTATAAAAGCTTTATTATGTTGGCAACGTTTGCCACTCAAGTATCCATAAAAAATTATACAACCATTTAAGCATGATTCCCTGCTTATCTCAGATGTAAACATCATGTTTCATTGCTTTTTAGATAAACACTGCTAATTCAAACCAGGTTTTTGTTGGATCCACGTATCAAAGCATCATTTACAACAATAAACGATTACAGCATTACTTTTGTTCATGGGCACTAACCAGCACAATCTGGCTTTATCGTAATTACCTGGACTTTTTGTGGTTTTCCTTCACTCCCCCAAAATGCAGGTAAGGAGGTTCAAAGAGCCCCAGTCCATTGCAGTCTTCCTTCATGTGAAGGAAAGAACATTTCTATGCCTTCAACTGTACCTTCCCATTTTCACCCCATCTTGGCCTGCTCCCTAGCCCTGCGGTTGAAAGAATTGCTAACTCTTGTCTATCATAAAGACAGACACCTTTCAATGGTTTGGGTAACAGGGAAATTTTGTACTTTGCTGCTCAATAGTATGCTATAGCAAATACATCAAGGGAAGCACTCAAGTATTTAGAAGTTCAATTTGACTCATCTCTTAGCTAGTTAGCTAAAAGCTAACACTAAACAAGATAGTCTTTTGTTCCTCTTCCCATCTGCAATCTTGATAACCTCAAGGGTTGGTTCTGGTCTGTTTTCCATACAGAGACAACCTCAGGGATTGCAAAGGAATCAGTTCTGGTTTGTTTCCACGTAAAGAAGATCAGATTGACGCATACATACAGTAACACTGGACACTACTTTGATCCTTTAAAATCTTAAAGTGATTCAAAAAGCTACAAAAGCAAATACTACTTGCTCACCGAGAAGTAGAAAATGAAGGTAATGTTGCCTACACCCATGAAAATCCCAAGGACAGAGTGTGTAGTGTAGGGTTTACTCTAAAATGCTACATCGGTGTTTCTTAAGGCAATTTTCCACTGGCTTGTCATAACTGTGTCTCTAGGAGGGATAAACTAATCTTCCTGGATAAAAATAAAAGCAGGAAGAACTGATCTAATTCTTCAGACAAAAATTAAATTAAGTGGTTTCAAGGTATGAAAATAGCTATAGCATCTAAAATTATTGTCAAGTTCAATGCTTACATTCCTTTAATTACAATCAGAAGCACTACTGAAATAGGTTAAACAAGGGTGTTTTCCTATGATTTTTTAACCCAGTTTTCAAAGCAAAGTGGTCACATTGCCATTAGAATTCCCTAAAATGAGATAAACCAAATTAACTGTCTACTGTCAAGAAAAAGCTAAGCCCCTGCTCCTGCCTTTCATCCCTGCGTTCTGGCCAGAAAAACTTCCAGACCAAGTAAAACTCTGGCTTTGGGGTACATTGTGCTATACTCACTATAATATCACAGAAATCCAAGTTTGAACCTGATTTCCCAAACTGTGCCTGTGAATTGCAGCTGTGCTTAGAGCTTCCTGCTCCCTTTGGCTGCAGAAGCAGAGGATATGCTCTCAAGAAGGAAGCTTTTCTTCCCCAACCAGAAAAATATTAGTTGGTCAATGCTGTGGTTAGGGAACCTGCCTGCAGTTTTAATCCATGAGGCATACGGGCTGATGTGGTCCCATATTGCACATATACTGCCCAGCACGGCTTTTCAACTCTTCCTCTTTGTGCATTTTTGCCAATGAAAAGAAAAAAAAACACAGGGAAGGACGGTGTTAGAGGGAACATAATGCTCATAAAATGTCAATAGAAAGAAAAGAAAATGTTTTCTGTGTAAACTGCTTGATGAGTTCAGAGCCTGGGAAGTTTGGTGCCAAGCTTGAAAAACAGAAGCAGCCACTGGTGAGGAGCTATAACATCCTTGTCTTGCACTCCTGGCTGTTCAGCACAAATTAATCTATCTTTACTAGTGTCTGAATACTTCAGAAATGAAAAATAATTTCTAATATATCTTCAAACCAGAGAAATGGTGTTTTTGGATAATTTTACAGACACTATAGTCTCAGGAAGTACTCCAAATGCTCTAGTTTGCATTGTTCACAATTTTGTTTGCACTCAGGAATATAAAGCATTAAACACAAAGTCCAAATACAAAATGTAAGCTCAGAGGGTAAAAACTGAATCTGGCTATTATCTGTAATTCTTGGCAAAAGGCTAAGGAGGAAAAAGGTTGTTTTCATACTAGCTTGTAAATAAATTATGTTTATTATACTCTTAGGTCCATGAATTATCAGTAAACCTATGCCTTCAGCCTGGAGGACTGATCAATTCTCTAAGAGAAAAGTCAGGTAAATATTCATAGCATTGGTTATGAAATTCTTATAGAAGCAAATTTAGCAAGTTGGCAATTGACTGGCTGATCTCAGTAATGCACTCACTCCTGGGAACCGTTGGGCTAATCCAACACTCAATTGATTAACACATTAGTAGCTGCCAAATGTCTTTTCTCAAAGCACTGGGACTTTCTGTATATGTACCCAGTCTGGAATGGACATGTGCATGAGCTTAGCATCTCAGCTTCAGTAATGAGAGGAAAACTGTGAGAAAGAAACCAGCTTTGTTCTCATCTGTTCCGAAGATTTAATACGTCCCCTTGTGATTTTAAGAATTTACTCATGGGAATGTACTACCTGCAGTAAATACATGGTTACATTTACACATCTGGAAATGCATTGGTCTCTGCTTAGAAAATAAAGCTATTACTTTATTGACACGTTGTCTGAAGCAGTCGTCAAATGGACACACATTCGATATGAAAATGCTGTCCTTTGAGAATAAATCTTAGCAAGATTAGACTGTATCGGTGAAGATAATGAATCCAATCATGCTTTGTACAATAATCATTCACTTCATGTTTTCATCACAAAATGGGGCTGTTATCTGACAATCACAGACTTGAGAAGTAATAAAAAAAGAAAGGAAACATTTTTATAAGACCATACCTGGGTCAGTGTTCTATTCTACTTATATAGCTGAAAAATCTTAAAACCAAGCTTAGGTACTATGAAAACAATAGATTTCATTACTGTTTCCCCTTCCCCCTTTTAAGGATGTTAAAGAATAAGGATATAAGATTTACTTTCCAAATTTAATTTTTAGTTTAAACAAATCAAAAGTGTAGATGAAAACCTTTCCTTTTACCTGGTTACGGGCCTTTGTAAACTTTCTCAAACTTTTTACAGTTACTATTTTTAAAAAAAAGTCCAAACCAGGCAGATTTTTCCTGGCTATGGTCTTTGTTAAAAAGACATCATGCAGTAGAAGAAAAATGGATAAACCTGCATTCCTACACCATTACCAACTTCCCTCTGATACCAGCTTAAAAATCCCTTTGTATATTTTTAACTTATTTTTTTCCTTTCTTTTGGGTTTTTATTCCACCCACTGCACTAGTTAGTTTATGCATCAGAGTTTCTGTGTTATCTAAAAGACCTAAACATCTGCCTTCCTTTTTTTTTCAAGTCTATACTGGAAAGAAGTTATTTACTGAACTGAAGTTACGTTGCCAAATGCTTATATGAGACCTGAATGATCGGTCTGATTTGACTCTTCCCTGAATACGATGTTTGTAAGTATTCCAAAATAACTGTCATTAGCCATTTGGAAAGAGCAGAGTAAACGTATACACTGTTCCTTTCCCACTCAGCACTCTAATTGCATCTATCTGTAGAGCTCTGCAGTTTGCAGTCCTTAAATATGAAGGCAGCGCCAGAAAACACAATACACTGCGGTGAGACCAACAGAAACTGTATGCCATACAGCAACCAGGAGTGAACGGTTGAATTATTAATACTTTGAGAAGTGTTGACACAAGTTCAACTCTGGTGGCAGGAAAACAAAAGAAAGGGAGAAACATAAACAATAGTCTTTCTTTTACATAACTTCCATTGTTAATATTTGATGTTAGCCTCCACCTACAAAGCAAGTTTCACTCGTGTTTCCTTTTTCTTATCTTGAATTATGAACTTCTTAATGCATTTAAAAATTAAAAAGTCATCTCTCAACAGAGGGAGACAGTGCAAGTCACCAGCTGGAAGTAACATCTGGCTTAGGTCCATATAAGAAAAGACCTTGTGTCAGGCACTCAAACACTGAGTGTTCAAGTCCATCCACAGCTTTACAATCCCCACCTGCCCTTCTATAGTTTGTAATGAGGTTTCACACTGCATTAGGGTGAGTTGCACGAGATGTGAATTTGCAAGCAGGTTTGAATGACTGTGGAGAGACTGTTTTGCCATTTGGAGCAGAAATATATCACCTGCAGTTTCTAAATGAATGCCTGTTGTTACACAAAAACACAAATGCACTTTTCAGGCAAGAAAAACTGGTGATAAAATTAGGCGGATTTATCTTTGATGGTGGATGGGCCACTGGAATGTATATTATTTCCTATGGATGATGAAGAGGGAAAGTTTTAAGCATCTAACAGATAAAATAAGCTTTATAATCAATTCCAAGTCTGAGTCTGCTTTACAGGAGCTGTGCTGCAAACTCTTGTGAACATCATGCACCTCACTACAAACTCCTTTCTAGAATAGTTTGCAGCCAGAAGGATCTATATGTGTCAGGTCATTTATTCTTAATGAATATGAATAGTTCAGCTTGCTCCCATTCATTTCCACTGTTAGTGAGGCCTTTTGGCTTTCCATGCTCTTTTGGTCTGTCTTAAGTGTTATTTACTACTTGCATAACTGAATGCATCTGTGTGCTTTCTCTAGGTCACTTCTGAGTTTTCATGTGGTTACGACATTTTTCAGCATATGAGTCACTGCAAGAAGTACAGTGTGTGCACTGGAGTCAAATCAGGAAAGGACAGCTGCAACTGATACAAGAGGAAGATACCAACTCTCATGACACTAAATGAACTAATATGGGGACTGTTAATTACATCAAGATAAACAGAAAACTGCCAACATATGCAAAGATTAAGGCATCAGGCATGTTCATCAGTCACCACTCCATCTCACTGAAAACAGGGTTGCCATGGCTCTGTCTGGCATTTCCAACACTTGCTGGAAGTTGAGGCCTGTTGGGAGGACTCTGCGTATGCAAACATGTTCAGCGCTTGAGCTGCAGAGCCAGCGTTTCCTGGAAGCATCCAACTCACTCCACTTTTGTGTAAGCTGAGTTGCCAAAGTGATGTGGATATATATGACAAGAGCAGATATTTGGCAGCTAGGGAGACGTTACTGCTCTGACACAACCACTGTGCACTTCAGTAATTAAGTGAAAACTTCAAAGTCTGCCAGGGAAAAAGGTCTTGGGAAACTCAGATACGTGACAACACTACTTGGGAAAAGAGTAATCCTGTGTGAAGGAAGCAGTGTTACACGGAAGAGTGTACAGAGCACTTTCCCCTTTTTCAATACATGTGTTTATTCTGCTGCAACACAAGTCACTTTGGGTACATCTATGCTGGTCAATCAGAGGTGATATCAAACACTGAGCCCTGCTTGTCCACGCTGATTAGCTGGTAGCCCTTTTTGTTCTCTCCCATGCAAAGCCTGGAAAGGTTTCTGATAACGGCTCACCCTAAGGACTGCTTCCAAGGCTGCATGAAGACTGTGAGATTGGCTCCCTCTACCACACTATCCACACCCCTTCAACTCTATCTGGGCAGACTTTGAACCCTCAAAGCTCCCGTGTTCCCTTATGCCACAGCCCAGAGATACGCGATATGTGTGGTCATTTTTTGTGCTGTAACAAACACCACCACTCTGGTGTCCTGCGACACAGTTCTCACATTCTCTCAGACAACCTGAACTGGAAAAGCACACATTAAATAATGCCTTGCGTTTCAAAGCTTTCACACAGGGCCTGGAAGAGATCCAGAGTTTATGTTGCATGGACACGGGTATCAGCTGCAGAAGGTGTTATCCCTGAAGTGCAGGGATACGTGGCAGTTGCACCAGTCAGCCTCAGGGTCAAGGACTGCTCCCTGGCACCCTTTATTTAGCAGGATCCTTTGGGCAGAGATGTACATCCTCATACACTTAGAATTCACCTACACCAGCAAACTAATTCTGAACAAAACACTGACCAGCTTATGTCTGTATCACTAAGCTCTCTTCATGACCCAATCATATGGCCCCTTTTCCATTCTGGGAATTGCCTGGGCTTAGACTATCCCACAAACAGTATGTCAACATCATCAGGGACCGCTGGTACCAGCCAGTGCTGTTCCAGGCAGCACGTTAATGGCAAGAATATCATTGCGGTGCTCATGCCCTGACATTGTGGAGTTTGCCATGTAGCCTGTGAGGGTATTTAGCAAGCCAGTGCAGGTGTTCTGCTAGGGAGAAACCAGGAAATCCTGTGTGCTCGGTCTTTTTCAAAGCCAGCTGGTAGTTTCTATTCTATCCACAGGCAGATGTGGGTGTGCAAATTGATTAAGCTAAAAAATTTCATTGAGCCTTTATCTCTGTCAGTGATGGGGTGTGTGGGATGCACTTGCAGAGCAAATTACAGCTGTAACTCAGTCATTGTCAACACATAAAATATTTGGAGACTTTACAATTGGAAAACCATCTGGAATGTGTTGATTTGTACTTGTTTGTTTTTAAATTTTACTTTGAATGGCTAATAACTAATGTAATCCGTGCAGTGGAGTGCCACACAGATTTCACCATGTGACTGCACCAAGCTATTTTTGAGCCTGGGATATTCTCTCAAAACACAATAGAAAATAAATATAATCTACCAACTTATCATTTAAAATGGAGTGTGAAGATTCTGAACACTGAAAAATCAACCTAAGTCACATTAACCAAATGCAATAGAGAAAAGGCAAGAATATAGCAAAGTCAATATCCTGTTTTAATTTTTGCAACCACCTCAGCATACTTTAAGGGCATTTGAACTGTCATACTAATAAGCAATTAAGCAGTTTTAAAATTTGAGATAGAAAAATACAAAGACATAGGACAGGAAAGGGGTCATAGGAAAATGTACAGGATGTATTTTGTGGTATTTTGCAAGAAAATCATGATCATTTAATAAATCAGCTAACCTTCCTACAGAACACTGATAAAAATCTTCACCTGAATTATCTTTGTATTGGATAGAGAAATACAAAACCTCTCTTCATCAATGTAACATATATAATTAGTAGTCATAATAACCATGTGAGCTTTCAATCTCTAACAGTTATAAATATTGCTATTATGACGATTTACTTAGATCATTTGACTTTGGGCCATCCAGCTGACAGCCATTTCTGTATGATCCATAACCTAATCATTTTCAGTATTTCTTCTGCAATTGATATTTTTATGTATTCTTCCCTATATTTTTCACAGAAAAACTGCTACAAGTTTATGCCATTGTATCTCAGAATAAAATTTGTCCTGCTCTTGCTATGGACAGATGTAATCACAGTGCATCCATCTGCTTTTATGTTTTCTCATTTTATAGTGGATTAAGTACAGGTGGTGTTTCTCTAGATGATAATAATTAATCATTCAGGTTATGGATGATGTGATAGATTTAGAAAATGTCCTGGATATTATAATTATTCACACACAGTATTTTATAAATAAATGCTCATGGATATTCCTTACAGAAAGGGGTCTGATGCCATTTATTTACCATGTGAGGTTCAGTTCTCAACTAGCTTCCTTTTTAGGATACCATTCCACACTAAAAAGCCTTCTAAAGCAGAACTAATGTTCAGTCTTGTCTTTTCTTCCATTCTCTTTCCCTGTTCAGTCATATTAATTGACCAGTTTTCTCAGCCATATTCTGAACCAGAAATGCTGTAGTTCAAAATCACACAGCTTTTTGGAGTTATTTTTTTGAAAACAAATTTCATTGGACTGAGATGAATACACAGCAGTAGATTTAAATCATTCCTGATTTGGAATGGAAGCCCTGTACCTGCTCTTTGCTCTAGGAGACACAGGCCAATAAAAAAGATGCTCCCCCTCTCTCTATACACGTATTCTTGTCAGCTGGATAATCAGAGACCTGTCTTTAAAAGTTCACGTAACATGTAAACTAGAGAAACAATTACTGACAACCTTATTCTTCAGCACCTTGTGCAATGAGAACTTTGCTACAGACAGGAGTGGGGACGGGACTGGACTGGAGGGATGACTCTGTCACTCTTAACAGGAGAGAGACTCAGAAACTCAGATCCACTTCCTCCACACATGATGACAGAAACACTGATTACATGACCGGATAAATAAAACAGAGAATCCTTTTATTTTCTAGAATGCCTATTTTCTAAACAGCCACCACTGAGGGAGGACTAAAAAATGTTGCGCCTCTCTATGTTCAGGATGTTTCCTATTTTGCTGAGGAACAGCTGTGTTTTCCTAATTCCATGCATGAATCAACAGTTATTTACTTCATACCCCCACCCCATTTGACTTCCTCAGAATTAATCTCTGGTATTTTAACGTATTTTTTACTGTAATATTAGCATTGTGACATGCTCTCACATTTACTCGGTGGATATGGGGTAGCAGCACGGGGGCTGCTCTGGTCCAAATCTCGCCTCTGCCTGCAGAGGCTTACATCCACTTTTCAGATTTACAGAGTTCAGCCCTTTTGAAAAAAGAATTCTCTGTTACTTAACTTGCCTGTCACTACTTGAATTAGGTCTCTTCCTAACAATTAACAAAATCACTAATTGTTAAAAGAATATCCTCTTAAGCAAGCTCATCTGTTGTCACGAAGGACAAGTCACTATTTTCCTATGACCATCGCTAGGTTTTGTCTATTTTTAAAAAGAAAATGCATAGGGGTTTGGTTCCCCCCCGCCCCTAAAAGTTGTACTCCTGCTGAAGTATTCTGCCCTAATTAGGAAATATTTATTCAGTACATTTGCACTAAAGACAGTGTGTTCCAGACACTGTTTTTCGTTTCTTGAAGTAACAGCTAGCAGATAACAAAACTGCAATGAAATAAATTAAGAAACTGAAGAATTTTTTAAAAGACATGTATTTTTGCAGAAGAATGCAGTGCCTTCAACCAATCCTTATACTCTCTATAAAAAGATATTAAGTTCTACTCTAAACCAGTTCAAAAGTCATAAATACACTATAGAGTTCTATTTTATTAAACTTTAACTACATGATACATATCTATCTTTATGTTTTTAGAAGAAAAGATTAAAATTCTTTTCAGTATGCCCATTGTTTCTGAATAATATAGATGGACATAAATGACTGTGGATGCAGCCCTAGTACCAGATGAGTCACACAGAGGGCATCTGTGGAGGAGGTGAAACAGAAGCTTCACCCACTTGGCATCTTCCCAGGCTGAGGAGAGCTCCAGCCAGCCTGTGTCTACTTGCATGAGTGCCACAGGGAATAACACCCAAATGGTGCCACACAGGCATGTTTCTCCTAAGCCACCAGAAGCATTTGTGGAAGACAGCGCCTACCAGTGGACCGTTAATCATCTGGTGTCATCCAGATTTACCATCATGTGTCACCAAAGAGGGTTATTAAAGTGAAAAAAAGACATCCATGAAACACTCCTTCCACCCCCAAGAAAAACAAACAACAAAACCAAAACCCAGAAGGGAATCATAGCAAATCCTGGATTGTAGAACTGGATTTTCTCCTCTAGAGCTGAGGAGAAATTTATCATAGCCACCTTCCACTGATCTGAAATAAAATCTTCCCTTAAGAAATAACACGCTTTCCTCAAGGCCAAATGTAAATCCCTCTTAAAACATCTTGATTTGGGATCCATAAAAATGAGGCCAACAGCAACCTGTTGTGTGTTCGCCAGTCTTCTCCTGTATGAAAACTCATCTTGTATTGCCCCATCCTTTATCAAACTATTGGGAAAGCACTGGAGGTATATATATATGAATTACAGAGCCGGAGTCCTTCCTTTATTCCTACTCTAACATAGCTTGTGGTGTACTCTGGGTGTACTTGTGGGGTACTCTCACCTGTAAGTGAGGCTATGACCGAGTTGCTGTCTTGTTGTAAATCCAGTGCCATTCCACTCCTAGGGCTATCGAAAACAGAGTAAAAACATTTTCAAGCACTATATTTGAGTACACAGTGATAAAGGGAACAGGGGTCAGTCTATCAATAGGAGATATTACAGCTAGCATTCAGATGTCAATAAGTTAAAGGTAACCTGCTAAAAGAATATTCAAAATACGTGACATAGCCAATTTGGTTTGAGTATTCTTCCTTCTGAAGCAGATGGAACCAGCAAAATGCTAAAGTATTGACAGAAAGGACAGAAATGCTGAAGATGCTCATCTCTGAGACAGGGCAACGTCTGCTTCAGTCACCACAATCTCAGGAAGGTTTTTAAAAGTGGAGAGTGGCACACCTCAGAGCCTTCCCTCATGATTTTTAATTTTGGATTATTACACAGCTTTGGCCTACTCTTGATTCTATTTAGAATAAAGTCTGAGGTGAAACCTCACTGCAAACTCAAATAATATTGAGTTAACATTCTGCAAAGTGGGTCTGTGAGAGGAAAAAAGGAGCAGACGAGGGATAGATAAAAATGTAGGGGGTAGGGGAAGAGATAAGTGAAGAAAAAAGGTAAGAAATAGAAACAAAAGGGTGAAAGCAGAGTCTGCAGAGACAAAGTCTCATCAGTGTCTGGGCTGCAACTAGCAGAGCCCCTCGTGGACAACTCTGGCATTGCCACGTGCACAGATAAGGTTTAGAGGGTTTATTTAACTTATTTTCCTGTGTGCCCAACACTATCCAGGTTCTCAGTAAAGCTTACTGCACTGGTGCCACACTAACCTTGTGATGCTCCTTCTAGATGAAAACTGGCTCATTTTCAAGTGTTTTACAGAGTGAGCAGTTGACACTTCGGTCTTTCTGAACAGGTGACAAACCCATAGCTAACATCCTATTTTTATCCTTTATTTAGTTTAAACTAAATTAGTTCATATTCACTCAGCCCAAGATTCCTAGGACAAGACAAGGTTTTCTTTACTGACCTAAACCAAGTATAAGTGAGCAGGTTCTTCCAATGAATACATATGCCAGGGTTACAGTTTTGACCTCCCAAAATGACATTTCCAATCATTGCCTTCCTTCCACGAATTTGAGGATTGTTTTGAGGCATCTTTCTGAGTCCAGAGATCTTTATTCCAGTAGAAATTCTTCTACATCCCTGTTAAAGCAATTTTGACTGATTCAGTTTTATTTGCTTTTTTTTCCCTTCATAACCCTAGCTGCCAATACTATTCCATCAGTATGACCATTATTTCCATATCTCCTGAAAAGCGCATCCACTTCAATATCATCGTATGAGTCATTATTGTTATTTTGCCATGTTATTTTGCCAGACAGTCACGGGTCTGCCTGAGCTCGGCTGCATATTTCAGCAAAAACAAAAAAAATATTCAGGCATTTCTTGCATCAGACATAACACACGACAGCATTTATTATATAGTGCATTTCAAACCAGAGACATCCAGTCACAGTTTTAAAATCTCACGTCCTCCAGACCACAGTATTTAGAAAAATGTCTTGAATATCTTCAACACTTCTCTGAATTTAGTGTCATTCTGGCTTAGGATGAAATTTTCTGGCTGTGTTTTCATTGTACCAAAGAGAGCGGATATTTTTTAGTAAGTAATTGAAATTGCAACGCCTAAAGGTTATTTTAAGCTTTCTAATCTGACTACCTGCTACACAATTGGGTGTAGTTAACGTGCAAATGTTGATTAATAATCCCACAAACATAGTAATACAAGCAGTTTCTGAAAATAGGTTGGTTGGTTTGTTTGTTTTCCCCCCAATACCCTCTTGTTAATTTTCAGACATGCTCAGCAGCAGAAGACAGACCACGAAAACTCTATTCAACAGCAGAAACCCAGTTCTGGAGGTGACTGCCCAACTTGAATGGAGCACTGTGGTGGAATATTTTAGTCAACAGAGAAATGGGAAGACAGGAAAAGTGCAGTCCAGTGTACCACAGAGAGGGCATTCAGTATCTCATATTGAATGACATGATTTTAGAAACCTGGTCGTTGTCTGTTTTCACTTGAAACTCAGAAGAACTTTCTCAGGTTTTCTCAGGTCAGGTGACACCATCCTGTTAATCAACTGCCCTGCAATGAACAGCCACAGCTGCTTGATGAGTGATTCACAAATTCAGCTGAAAAATCACAAGCTTTAGATTGAGGGAGACAAAACTGCACCACTGTTGCTCCCTCAGCCTTAAGTTAACTTACAGATCTTTGTCCAGGTGTTGAATTAAACCACTTTACCTTCATTTTTCCAGTGATCATTTATCAGTTAATTTTACACACACGCTTTCAAATGCAGTTGAAATGAAGGACTCACTCAGATACAAAATCTAACAAGTGAGACATTATATTACAGTTCAAAATTGCACAGTGGTCTGGCTACAGCTCGTAGTTTGCATATTTCAGTGACTGTGATCATTAGAAGAACTCAATTTATGAAAAAATATTATGAAAGATATATTTTTATTTAGTGCCTTTACTCTGTTTAATTTAACAGAGAAAGCAAATTTTTTAAATTATTTTTCTTTCAACAGCTTTCAGATCTCTGTGTATTCATATAGCAGTCATCTTTACAGGAGATGTTTTTCCATCTGAATCATTCTCCAATTTGAAAACACACACAGTGCTTTTAATAAATAGTTTCTGTCAGCTGTACCAAATTCTTCAATGATTTATTTTTTATCATTGAGCCATATTTAGTATAAGGATTGATAATGCGGCTCCTCCATACCAAATGGTGGAGAAAATGTGGCTTCACCAGTACCTCTACTACCCAAATTGAGTAGTGCCCCGTTCCAGAGAGAAGCAGCAAGTCAAATCAATGCAGATGCTACTGAGTAAACCTTACGATGTGACCTGAAATCAGTCTCTGTATTTGGTTGCCTCCATTTTTCATTCTATGTTTGGGAAGACCTAACCCATGAATTTTTTTTTTTTTTTCCTTTTTCTCTCCCCCATCCAACCAGGGGGGCGGGGTAGTGAGTGAACAGCTGCATGGTATTTAGCTGTCTGCTGGGTTAAACCACAACATCTGTCTTCATGTAAACAAAACAAAAAGGTGAGTGAAAAGGTCAGAACCAGGGAACTGATTGGTAAAATTGGGCTGTGTATGGCTATCTGGTACCAAAACGTGATCCAGGTTTCATGCATGATTCCAACTTCCACCATGTAATATGGGACACGAACCAAAATATCCAGTCTGTCAAACATTAAATACTGGGGTTTTAAAATCCAGATCCAAATTCATTAGGCCAATTTCTATTTGAGTCACAGTAATTTTAATATGCTAATGAAATTAATTTACTGACGGAATGTACTTATTTTGATATATTTCCTTTGCTACTGATATCTTGTCTCTGTGCCTATTCCTTCCACAGCATAACCAGCAGGGAATTCAAGGCAAACACTCATTACCACAGCAAAGTGCCAAGACAAACTGAGAAAATAATTAGTATCAGGCAAAACACAGACAATCTTCAGACCCTGTACATTCAAAAAATGGCCTCCAGCTTTGTACGAATTATTTCAGGATTAAAGCAGATACTTGTTCCAATAGAAATAAAGAACACAACAAGGAATGAGGTTACGAGTCCCTACAGAGAACCAGCACCTGCTCCCAACTGCTGGAGTGCAATAAACAGGAAAATGATGTTTATTTAAATCACTATGATGAGACTGAATTGTGGCTAAGCTTCTAAATGTTATTCTAATGATTTAATAAGATTCTCTTCATCAGACTGGCTTGCACAATCAGGAACAATACTTTCAGTTATTCTTCCTGCCTTCTGTGCAGGCATTTAAAAACAATGAAAAGACTGGAATGCTTTTCAAGCAAGCAACTGGCTTGGCTCAGCTGCACTGAATATCGAAATGGATAGATGGTCATCCGGGCCTGCCCTGGTATCCCTGAAGCACAACAGCCTTTCACTGAGCCGTGCTCTGATGTAGCAGCCTGTAAAGCCCTTGGTTGCAGTGATGCCTACATGGCTGCACAAACACCTAGAACAACAGTTCTCCTGCTTTGAAAGCATAAATTCCAGCCTGTAGGCATTTTTTCTTTATAGGCTATGAATGCTGATCAAGATTTAACTGGTTATGTTGAGAAGGGCAAGCGACTGTTTGCCACCCTAGCAAGTATGTCCTGGTATATCTATTTGGCAGTCTTAAAATTTTTCCTTCCCTTTTGCCACCAGATCATTACTTCTGGTATAATTTCCTCCAGAATTAATTCTTTCAGCAATTTACAAAATATTGGCATAAAGATCAGGTGCTTTAAAGCAAAAAAAAAGTGTCTTTTTGACTCTTAATCTTGATAGAGATATGCACTTGCACTGCGATTTCTGGACCAATAGCAAACCTTCCTGGAATACAGATGACTGACTCCAGGAATTTTCTTCAGTAGCTATCCAGCTCCTTTTATTGGACTGTGGATATTATAACATAATTGTTCTGATTAATAATCAAATCTGGCCTTCCCCAACACGTGACTTCCTTGAATTCGAGAGAGGTTCATTTTTACCATCTGAGCATCTTTACATTCCCATAGTGGTTCTAATAGTTTTTAAAGAGTCTGTCTATCATATTACCAAGTACTAAGTGGAAATTTTCATCTTGTATGATCATTATGCAGTGAAACTAAAGCATTCCTTCTCTCATACTCTCCATAAAATCTTGCATTCTTGCTAAAGGGAATATATTCCGAGTAAAAAAATGAAAAAAAAACCCAAAACAAACTTGCAAGGAACTTTTCTATACATTGTAGAATGCTTTATAAAGATTATTTTATTCTATTTTACAGGGCCAGTACATGGTAGAGAAAATAATGTGAAACTGAAGTAAAAAATAACTTGACTTGCCTAAAATACCAGCCTCCTAAAGCCAAAGATACAACTCAGCTCACAGTGAAGTACCCAAGGTAACAGTTAAAACAGTTTACAAATCCCTTCATGCTAGGAATTTGACAGATGATGAATCTCCTAAACAGAAATCTTGCTGTCCCCCAAAATCAGGGAAAATACCCTGCAACTAATGAAAAGTCTGGCTCCAGCACCTGCTTTGTAATGGGATTATAGAGGCAGGGCACAACAAAAACAGTGGGTAAGGCCAGCCACAAACCTGCTTTCCATACACCATGAGATATTTGGACACAAGCTAGCAAGACACAGTGATTAAACCCAAAGAGGAGGGGTGGCCATCTGCCCTCTGATTTGGTTCAGAGCCCAAATCGAAGTATGAGCAGCAACAGCAGCTCATGAAAGCTGCAGAAGTACATTGACTGCAGCCACGCTCAACTATCAGTCCTGATGCTCCTGCTATAGCTGCTGCTGAACCATCCAAGTTGACATTATCCTTTCCCAGTCTCACATCTAGCAAGCTTGAGCTTTGATTTACTCTGCTGTCTCACATCTTCATTCCTTTTTCTTTCATATGCCCTTTAAAACTGATCTCTGCATCAAAATCTGTCTCTGACGGGACCTTGCTTTGTTTTCTAGGAGAACAGAGAAAAAGTAAGGTCTCCCAAGGCTAGGAGAAGCCACCCCTATAGTTTGGAATCACAGAATTATGAATAGAGACAAGGAACAGAAGGGTCCTGCAGAGATCGCCTGGTCCTGCCCACAGCATCTAATCACATCACAATAATGTTGCTGTTTCAGTAAAGGAAAATATATCAGTCTAACAATATAAGTATTTCAAGTTGACTATTGATTAATATTTGTATTGCCTTAATATTGAAAAAAAACCACAGCGTATAATTTAATTCATCTGAACAATGAACATGAACAGCTTTTATCCTCCTGAAACTTCATTTTTCATCATCATCATCATCATCATCATCATCATCTGGATATTCTCAACATCAAATGCTCCACAAGTCATAAATTTTAATTTTTGAAAGGTTTTGCTTCACTGGAAAGCTTTACTTTCTGTTCCAATTTAAATTGGAATAAATATTTTTGTAGTGTCTGAATTATCCACAGAATGGAAATTCTAGTTTCCAACCACCTTGAATACTGTGCTTTCATAAGAAAGCATCTCATTAGAAAATCTTGATATTGCCTCTTGAGTGTCTAGTGTCAGTTATAAGGCATGATACACATTTTTTCTCAATCACTGTGCATTAGTAATTCAATGTACATCCAAATACATTTCTACATTTCTGAAATTCAACTTTTTATCTCTGCAGATGATTGCGATGCTATGAGTAGCTGTCATTTCGACTACATGTTTGTCACCGAAACTATTGCCATTATGGAACAGTGTAAACCAAGCTAAGCCCGGGCTGCCATATGGCCGCACCCTCCCTGCATGTCAGCAACAGCATTCATGCAATTGCAACATAAACCAAGTCAAGCTGTTGTCCTGGTTTTGGCAGGGATAGAGTTAATTTTCTTCCTAGTAGCTGGTACAGTGCTGTGTTTTGGATGTAGCATGAGAATAATGTTGATAACACACCAATGTTTTAGTTGTTGCTAAGTAGTGCTTACACTAGTCAAGGACTTTTCAGCTTCCCATGCTCTACCGACTGAGAAGGCTGGAGGGGCACAAGAAGCTGGGAGGGGGCACAGCCAGGACAGCTGACCCAAACTGGCCCAAGGGACATTCCACACCATGTGACGTCATGCTCAGTACATAAACTGGGGGAAAGCTGGGGGGGGGGGGGGGCGCTGCTCAGGGACTGGCTGGGCATCGGTCGGCGGGTGGTGAGCAACTGCATTGTGCATCATTTGCTTTGTGTACTCTTTTATTATTATTGTTATTATTATTACTATTTTATTTTATTTCAATTATTAAACTGTTCTTATCTCAACCCATGAGTTTTCTCACTTTCACTCCTGGGATTCTCTCCCCCATCCCACTAGGGGGGCGGAGAGCGAGTGAGCGGCTGTGTGGTGCTCAGTTGCCGGCTGAGGTTAAACCACGAGAGGTGTTGATTTGATTCCTTTTTTATTGTTGCTGGGCTACTTTTCAGCCACTTGAACTACCTGAACAAGCTGACTGTGCAGTTGCATAAGATTATATCCGGTGTTACTATTTGTGTGTTTACTATTCCTATCATACACATCCAGTCCTACACGTAAGCTCTTCCCCCATGAAACAACTGAGCCAACGCCCCAGAAATCAAATATGTCCTAAATACCAGGGAACCTAGTCAAGTTTTGTTCTCATTAAAATCTGCAGTAAATTTATTCTGTGGAAATAAAACTATAAATATACTTTCCTTTTCAACATAATCTATCTTAATGATATGCAGATAAAAAGTGTGTTGTCAGCACTCCCTCAACTGTCACAGGAGCAGCTGTCAATCTGCTTCCTTTCCCATCGGTCTGATCATTTGTACTTTGTCACACATACAGGCGTCCTGTATTCAGACATAAGCAACTCCACACTTAGGTTCACAATTTGTACCAATAGTTTCCCAGTCACTTCCCCAACTTTTGTCCCTTCTCAGATCAGAGCTACATTCAGTCCTGCTCTACATCAGCCAGATCTCAGCTTATTTCCTGTCCCCCCTTGAGTTTTCTTCCTGATTGCGCCTGTCTTTTTTCATAACCATTTTATTGAACATCTAATTTGTCCAGGTTGCCAGAGCTCTGTGGATGCTCTGTCCTGTTCATCAGGATAGTTAAACTGAAGTCAATGAGCCTACTCCTCGGCTTGACTGTAGGCACAGAGCTGAAACAAGTCCAGAGAGCTCAGCAGCTCTCAGGGCAATCCCTTCAGCACTACCATTAGTACCTAATATGCCTGTTGCACATCAGTAATTGTGGAGGGGAATAAATGAGGGGGCTCATTCTTGTAGCCCTCATGTACCAAACCTTGCCCTGAAGCCATTGCAGGGAATCCAAGCATGCAAGGCAACACAATACTGGAAGCCTTTGCACCAGCACTGCGAACTGTTCCAACATCCATTTGTAATTATCCAACTTTTTTATATAATGCAACAGAGGAACATAGATATTGGTTCTTTCCCCTATAACCAGAGGGGAAATGATGGAATATTTATTATAGTAATTTATGTCAGTCATGTATGCATTTAAACCAATAAAATATCCTGCCAAATATTCCTCCAAAGCCAAAGTAGTGTTCTTGAGGAGTGATAAAAGTTTGCTTTAAACACATATTTAATATATATTTTTTAAACAAAGCCTCTGTTGAAGAATCCAGATATTCCTTTTGATGTTATATAATACCTGAGCTTTAAATATAATGATACATGGCTCTGTCAGTGTTGGTTATTAAGCCCTTTACCAAAGGCTTCTAACTTGACAGAATTTACATTGGAGTAGAGCCCGACACAACATATTAGCTCAAATGCAAAGAACTTGTTCGGGTTTGGTGGAGGGTGGGTAGGGGAAGTGTTTCTTGAAAACAGAGGTTTTTAAAAGTTGGTTGTGATCAGTATAAATTTACATTTAGATTGTTTGGAACTTTTTCATTCTAAAAGAAAAACAAACAAACATTATGATGCCTATATCAATTTCCTAACATACTACTTTTAACTCAGAGCTAGTATTTAGTGCCTGCTGTTTCTCATAACATAGCTGACATGAGAAAAGTCTCACCACTCAAAAGGATGCAAAATAAAATGTTAAAAGCAGGTTGATAGATTGAGCATTTCTCCTTTAAGAAATATGTCCTACTTTGCCCTAAAAGCGTAAAATCTCTTAATCATTGAAGAGACCCTTTAAAACATATTGGGAAAAATTCTAGATGTTTACATTTTTCATTGTTTGATTTTCCTATCATTTATGGCACATGAAGTAAATTGTTAGCAGTACTAGTGTTTTGTGATAGCTTTTCTTTGTTTGGCAGTTTTCATTGTTCAGGATCAAAGGAACATCTGTTACAGTGACTCAGTATCTAAGGGCTAAATCCATTCCAACATGCAATATCCAAGTAAACAAGCCCAACACGGGAGGGCTTCCCTATAACCTAGGGCAAGAAACTTATTTCTTCATTGCTTGGATACAAGTGACCCATGAATTCAATTCCTACTAAAAGAATCTCACCATTGAGTCTCTTCTCTGAGGTTTTCCTGTTCCCAAAGTCTCCACCATGCTTTTGTGATAGTTGCCATCATGACCAACACCCTAGGAACTGGGCTGGAAATCTCCAGAGTTCACAGTACCAGCTGCTTGGATGGAGCTTGTGCTTCAGGAGAGTCTCATCTACTATTTTTTTGGCATGGAGAGGGACTTTATAAAGCACTCAGAGGCAGTTTTGCTATTGTAGATAATTTATACACATTCACTCACCTGCCACTTCTGTCAGTATTATTTGCTCATATTTACCCTCTTTACCAGCTTTATCAGAAAAATCCTTACTTGCATAGACAAACTCAGTAATTACTTGTGTGTGAAAGGGAAGGAGGAATTGGAGTTTTATAAACTACTACCACCATGAATTATTATTTATATTAACTTCCGGCTGCACCTAGGTAGATATTTTGATGTATTATGCCATGTGCCCAGGGACTCTGCCCCCTCATCACCTGTACAGACACCTTTCCAATGCACCCCATACTCCCTCATTTGATGTACAAGAAAAGGCTGAGAGAAAAGGCTGGGTTTGTTCAGCCTGACCTAATCTAATTTCTGTCTTCAGCTACCTAATTTGTCATTATAGAGAAGATTGAGTCAGACTCTTCTCAGATGTGCATGGTGAAAGGATGGGAAATGGACAGAAGTTGCAGCATGGGAAATTCCCATTAGATACATTTGGGAAAAAAGTCTTCATTGAGGGTGATCAAATTATTAATCACTGGAAATTATTATTTTCCAGTAAGAATTTGCTGTCTGTTTATCATTAGCACATTCATTTTTTTAGGGTAAAAGATGCTGATAGACTTAATTAAACATGCCTTTGCTTGACAAGAAGCAGGTAGGTATTTTCCCAGTAACAAAACTATAAAACAACAGAACCTATGATCCATACCTCTGTTTTTGAGAAGACAAGCTGAAAATTTTCTTGATTAGGTGGAGCTTCCTAGAGGAAGCTGGAAGCTCTTACTGCAGTGCATCACAAGTGCTGCAAGGTTGCCAAGATGTGATGGAAGCATGAATAAATGAGGAGGGGTCACTGAGAGCCAGAATGGGTCATTGTCTAACCAGGGAAAGATGCCATATCACTCTGCTCATTGATAGAGTTATACAAGGGCTTCATGTCCTGCAATAGTCCCAGAGAATTTGTGAACTCTGGGCTGAACAGACCAAGCAGGGCCAAGCACTTCCACCAAAGGAGACTCCTATGTGACTGTGAATACTTCTCTGTGTTTTTCCTGCCCACTCATCACCCAATGTAATGCAATTTACTCAGGCTCAGCTCATCCAGCTTCTTTCCATTCGTGAATTGATTTCAACAAAGCAGTAAAGACAGCAGTGTGATAGGATGAGGTATGCAATGACTATAATGGCTACATAATAGATTACATAGTTGCCTTTTTATTTTAAGTGAAAAATTAGATTCTTAACAGAGCAAAACTTTAACTGATTTGTTAGGAAACAACACATTTGCGTGTTTCTCTCAGTGACTATTTTGTTTACTTAATGAAAACAGAATTTGAGCTTTTGCTTCTAGTCAGGTATCTCTTTGATTTAGTTGCAAAAATGAGCTTCAAGACTCACTTTCAGAATAATCATTTCAACCAAAGACAAGAAATTGCCTTCAAGATTCAGATTTATACAAGATCTGGCATTTGGTAACTTATCCTCCAGTTTTTCTTTGATCATAGTAACTGCCAAGAGGAGAACTCAGAGTGCCTTTGGATAAGCCTGCTAACACACTCATGTTTTCTTCCAGATAACGTCTTTAAATTGTCCCTTAGGGGACAACTACTTCTACAAAAAAAAAGTTCTTCTGATATCCAGCGACTTCTAAATTTATAACAGTAATTTAAAACCTAAAATGATTCTAATTGATGCTGTCTTTATAGATGATATACAATAACATGCTACACTGTTAGATGGAACACATATACTATACAGAGGAATTTGAGCACTAAGCAGACCATGTCTAAACTACTGTATCCAAAAATTATACATTTCCTGTTCCTGTTGGGTTCAGAATTAGCTGTGTGCTCTGAAGGCATGCCAGAAGTGATAGAGCATTACAAAAACAACAGTAACAACAACAAAAACTCCCAGACCCCAAATCCATCTGAATGGATGGACACCACAGACCCTGTGAACTATGTAGCTGTAACTTCCCTTTCATGAGTTTGAATCTGGAAAAGCTAACAACAAAAGCTGCTCTTGTTGCTCTTTTCTACAGGCAAAGGAAACAAACCTAGGAGATTTCTCTACACCATTTGAAACCATTGGTCATCCACTCCTGACATCACCCATGAACCTTAGCTTTCCTTTTCCTGTTTGGTGATGGGAAATAGGAAATTATACTCTACATTCTTCCTGACCAGTAGATACTGTTTTCCATATTCTGCATCATAATGTCAAATAGAACCACATATGAGTTCATGAGATGCGAAGACTAGGTATGGAGAATCACACCTCAAATGAGAATGTTTTGGAATGCTATCAGCATGCATGTTTTCTGATCATAGAATAGAATCATAGAATCATAGAATCATTGAGGTTGGAAAAGACCTCTAAGATCATCGAGTCCAACCGTCAACCCAACACCATGTCCACTAAACCATGTCCCTAAGTGCCTCATCTACTCGTCTTTTAAAGACCTCCAGGGATGGGGACTCCACCACTTCCCTGG
>NW_008795938.1:370576-375672 GCF_000699145.1 Aptenodytes forsteri
CTGGGCCTGGCCGTCCAAGCCAGTTTTGACCCAGCGCAGAGTCCACCTGTCTAAGCCGTGAGCCGCCAGCTTCTCGAGGAGAATGCTGTGGGAGACGGTGTCAAAGGCCTTGCTGAAGTCCAGGTAGACCACAAAATTGCAGAAACACCATTGAAAAATGATGTGAAGAGTATACATTTGCTGTTTATCTACTAGTATCTTGGGTCCTAATCTGGGAACAATATGGAGATATTTGCAGAATGCCTATGCTCCTCTTAAAGGTTTCTGAAACATGTAGGAACATTTCTAATGAGTTTTATTGCTATCATTTTTCACTTTACTATAGCACACCTTAACGCGGAAATCTTTGAGGACACGAGAGCAGACACAGTGCGTGAACATTTCTGCTGCACTGGAGACCCATTTGTGAACAACAAAATATTACCATTCCCTGAAAACAAGTTGCATGGTTGGAGCTTCCTCAAAGGGTTGCATGGGAATGAGGGAATTATGTTGTGAAAATGAAGAGGAGTTTGAGAAACTGAAGGGGCCAGACTCTGCTCTGGAGAGAGAGCAGAAGGTGATCTTCTTAGAGTGTAATCTGTTCCTATCCAGCATATTTGTAGAATGAACTCACAGTCTTTTGGACTGCATTCAGGCTGTAAACTGTAGGCTCCCTGTTGGTAACATGTCTTATGCTCTGGATTATAACAGGTTCCCCTCCCCGCCCAGATGACATGAATATGCTCTAGCAGCTGGGAAGAGAGCCTCCTAGCTTAGACACCTTCCAGTCTGCTACCCAGCAACCTGCTTAAAGTATTGTGTATCATATAATACACACAGAAAAGTGGTATCATCTATTGCATACAATAAAGAATCTCTTATGCTTTTCCGCAGTTCATTTTCTTTTCATACACCCCTCCTATTTCTGCTGTTCTTAGAGTGTCTGTCCCGACTCACATATGCCTCAGGAACAACTCCCTTAATCTCAAAACATCCTGCTCTACTTAGTAATACAATCTGTTACTACTGCCATGAACCAAGCAGAGATTTTCCACTATTCTCTTGTGCTTGCCTAGAATGGCTGCATTGTTATCTCCCAATCAGAGGTATAAACTAGGCATAGCAGAAGACTAGGTTTGAAAACTACTCTCAAGCCTTAATTTATGTAGAGTGGTCTGCAAGGTCTTTGTTTCCAAGCCAAAAAGCAATTCCCTGATAGAGAGTAATTTATTAGGCTGTTCAGATATAATGAAAGAACTGTTTTCAAAAAGTCAAAGGTTACTTTTAATGCCTATTTTCTCAGCATGAGCATAGCTAGTATTAAGTCTTACATGTTATAACATTTTATTTAAAAATCTAACATTCGTATGACAGTAGTGAGATGATAGAGGACAAGGAGATTGTAAAAAGATGTACCAATGGAAATGTTTTGTCTTTTTGTGGTTATTTGTTGCAACATTTGAGGCAACCAAGCTCCTGGATTCTACAGATTCAGCCATGCAGAATATTGCCTGGGAGACACATACCGAATCAGTCTGTTCATATTTTCTTTGGAGGTTCTAGTTTGAACTGTATGAATTTCCTTGCCATCCCTAAATACCTCCTGTGCATCTTTATCAAAGAAGTGCTCTAAAGGGATATCAAAAACATCCTTGGAAGATTCTAAAACCAGTAATATTCAGCACTCCCCCAACAAACCTTCAGTGGGGTAGAGAAGGGATGTGGATATCAAGTTTCCTCATATGCAGTCAATGGGTAGTGGTTGAACTGTCTAGAAGGCAATTTGGGCCAGTTAGGTGGTCAGATCTGCTTGAATCAGCTGACGGAGCCCATCTGGATCTGGTACATACTCAGAAAACCAAGGAATCCTCTTCTTAACTTGGCCCTCTAAGTTAGACACTGTACATTCCGCTTACTGGCTATGAATGTGTCTCTTCACTATCCCTCAACCCCCATGAACACCAGTCTCATGCTGTCTCTTCCACACCTCTTCTCACCAAGCATGCAGAGAATGTTTATTCAGAGGGTTGAGGCAAAATGTATCTGTGATTTAGCTGGTGGTAGACCACAAAACAGAAAACTGATGGCAGAAAGAGCCACTTTCCATGCCTGGGAGATTTTATGAATATGGAAATCAGGATATTTGCATACTTCTTCCCCAGAACTTTCTATAGGATGGAAACAGAACTGCTAACTTGCAAAACTTAGCAAAATGCATTCCTGTTTTACAGCTATGACATTACAAGGTAGGAGAAGGGTTTGATTTCTCTTTTCACTACCTGAGTGTTTATTCTGCAGAGCTTAATAGCTAATGTGAAATCCCAGGGTATTGCTGCTTTAACATCCGCATTTGATAGAAATGCATTTGAACAACATTATCAATGATTAATATAGCCACATTATGCCTCTTTCATCTTAGAGGATGCTGGTATATTTTAATTAGGTCAACATATTATGAAGGGGCTAGATCTGTAATAAATCATTTCATGATCTTTGCATTAGGTAGCAGTCAGTTATTTTTAGAGGTTAGAAAAGTTTTATAGAGGTTTTTACTACACTAGAAGTTTTCTGAGGGTGAAAGGGAATATAATTCATTCTCCAAGAACACAGTGTAAATTTCTTTTTGTTCCAGGTCCCAATACTGTGAGAAAAAATTAGATTCAAAACATTACATACTGGACTCATACATATGCGACACAGGCAACAGATTACATGAGCACAGCTGAATGCTTCTGTCAGCAAAATAAGTTTATTTTCAAGTAGTGCCAAGGGATCATCTACCTTAGTTTTCTGTCTGCAGATGGCCAGGACAGGACAACCGCATTTTGGCATGTAAGCGCTGATATTTAGAAATGCAGCTTCCATTTATCTTAGTGCGATCAGGAGGCTTTTAGCACTTTAAATGTGAGTACACTTACGAAAACGCCAAAACAGAGATGAGAATGTATGTGTCTAACTTTAGAATCCTGCATATGCAGTTTTGTCCTTCACTTAGCAGACAGCTTGCAGCAGTTTTAGATGGTATCACCATTTACATTCCAGTTCCTCCCCTTAAAATAAAAGGCCAACAACGCCTTTTTGAGGTTCATGCTGTGATGAAAAAACACTAATAAAAGAATCTATTCAAAATAACACCGCCAACGCAGAAAGATTTCCCTCCATCATGGCAATTTGTATTTCCATATATAAAGCCAAGTTCTGCTATTTTTAATCTACTGCTAGGAAGCCATACTAGGCATTGAGCAAGCAAGCACCATGGTTCCATGAGCCAGATATTTTTGATTAGTGTGGATCTGTCAAAACAATGTTGAATCTATTCCTCCAACAGAAACGCCCTTCCGAAACATCGCCCAAGAAAGGCTGCAATTGAGTGTCTGATTCCTCTTTGGCAAACTCATCCTGCCTCTTGTGAATGTCATAATATGCTACTTAATTGTGAGAGAAAACAAAATTTATTGAATATTGAGCAACAGTCAATTTGCCAAAAATTATTTCAAAGATGATTTAGAGCATGTTAGCATATAACACTATAAATAAATGTGTCTAAAATTCCACTTTTTACTTTTTGATTTTTCTATAGTGCTCATCTGTCGTTAAATGATGGATCTCTGAGGACTTCTTGGAGTTGAACTATTTATCAACAATCAAAAGTGGGGAAACAACAGCATTCACTAAGCACATGCTACTCTGTTCTAGCACGTGAATGGTGTACAAGAACACAACACCCAAGCTGCTTATGGTGACCCATCTTATTCTGGACTTTCATGTATTTACGTGACATGAAGATCTATCAATTCTTCAAGAAATGTTTGAGATTATAGTTACGGAAATGCTTTTCTGAAAGGGTTTCTCTAGGTTCTGGTTCCCACTTTGTGTTTTCCAAAGTCGTAAAAATCTGAACTGTGATACGTCTAAAGGCATCTGAAGATGCAAAAAGTATTTATCGCTTTTTAAAGATGTTGTTATAATACCTTTTTAGAAAACTAAATTAAATTTCACCACACTGCTCAGCTCCCATTGGTTTGTATTTTCATATAAGAATATCAGTTTAAGAATATTTTCCTAGATATGTTTGGTTTGGAGGTGATCAGAAACTATCAGATTATATTATGATTGTGAGAGTTTGATTTTCATCCTATTTTACACTGCGGGAGATCATTGTCTTGAAGGCAAAATCTGGTTTCATCGGAGTCAATGCAGAGACGTGAACACAAGGACAGAGATTTCAAAAGGGTTGCATTCCTGTAATTCTGTAAGCCAGTATGGACGGCCACAGGGGAAAATGTGCATGACTGTATGTATGTCTCACTGACCAGACTACTTGCTGTGTTGTGAACCATTTCAGTCTGACTTCTAGTACTAGGAGCTTCAAAGGCCAGTTTGACAGTCATAGATGCTCAAGATACTATGGTCAGGGCTCTGCCTGAGTAGGGTGCACCTCATCACTGCTGTATAAATACAGCATTTTTGCTCATGTGACTCTTTGGGGATCTTGTAGGGGTTTTCTGTAATATTCTTATACATCTTTAACCAATGGAAAGAGATATCAAGGAAACAAATTTTTTAGATTGCTCTGTTACCTAGGAAGGTAAATTCATACAGGTTGTGTGATGCACACCCAAGGTGGATACCTGTGCTTGTTCTGCAACTGGAGTTACTGCAAGTGCACACACCACAAATCCCTTGCCCCTTTCTGAGAAATATCTAACCCATTCCAGTACTCTCACTCTTTAGCCTTCTTGGGCTGGGAGATTCAGGACACTTACATGCTGCTAGTGATTCTTCCCATTCTTGATTAATTTTGTGACTTTTAACAAATCCTCTGTTTCTCTTCTCTCCTCTTCCCCCATTTAAAAAAAAGAAAATACAGGATGAACTTTATTTGCTACCTGCCTTTATGAAATATGTTGGCTTCTGCAGCTAGATTCCCGTGGTTGGAAAATCATAGAATCACAAAATGGTTTGCGTGGACAGGACCTCTAAAGGTCATCTAATCCAACCCCTCTGCCGTGGGCAGGGACATCTTCAACTAGATCAGGTTGCTCAGAGCCCCGTCCAACCTGACCTGGAATGTTTCCAGGGATGGGGCATCCACCACCTCTCTGGGCAACCTG
>NW_008795938.1:375942-409090 GCF_000699145.1 Aptenodytes forsteri
CTACAAAATCTGTGAATGGACTTTGAAAACTCAGAAATCCTTGAGGTTCTGATACTGAAACTATCAAATTATTTTATATGCAGCACCAGCATCCTTATTTGGCAAAGACTCAATGTTTAATAAAATTGAATAGTTTAAACGATGTAATTAAATTAAGGCTCGTCATGGAAAAGTGCTCAACACAGCAACAACTCAGCGGAAGTGGGCAATTGTTTTGAAAAATTCACTGACCAGCAAGAAAACCCTCTTCCACATTTTCCACTTAGCTTTGGCTGATATCACATGAAACTGTGGCCTTTACTGCGGTAGTTTCAGATTTGTGCTAGAAAAAACTGAACTGGCAAGCAAGCTCGAAGGTCATGACTTGTAATGCCCACATTCCTTCTACTGCACTTTCTGCAATGATGACAAAAAATATTAAGACCCACTGTGGCTCTGCAACCATTAGTTTTGATATTTTTCTTTGGCATCTGAATTCTCTGTGGGCTTTAGTGTGGCTGTGCTCAGCTTCACAAAGTTGAAAGAGATTTTCAATTTCTAAAAGAAAAAAACAAAAACAAAACAAATGCAAGTTTCTTGCCAGGCGGATTTTTCCCCACTGAGTTCCCACAGCTTTTGTTTTAAATACTGCAACATATCCCTGCAGAAATTTTATGGATTATTCTAATAAGCCAATTTAAAAGTGATGATGAATGTTGCCCTGTGCGGCCATCCTCACCAGCCTATAGAGAATTTTGCACTGCCATCATCTATCTCCCTCCTGCAGCAACTATTTGGCTGTAGCATGCTGTTACAGGGATCAAATCCCCTGGCTTCTCTCCTTCATTCTGTGCTTTGAAAGTCATGCAGACTTAGCAGCTTTTCCAACACACACCGTGGATGTGAACCCCTGCTTTTCACCACATAGGCTGCCATGGCTTTACTGCAGTCTATCCCAAACATATGGTCCTATGCATAAACCTTTGTTATGGCAACAGCACTTTTTGAAACGGAAACTGATGGCCTAAATGACTTGGCTTGAGCCTAATGAACATGCTAATCTGCTTCGAGACTCCAAAACTAAAGAGTTTATTTGTCCAAGCACTATGGAGGTCAAAGGGAAAATTAACTAACCCTTGGAGAACTAACCCCTAAAAGACTTCTACTGCTTGTTCTTTAACCTTCTCCTCCCCCACTCCAGAAAAACCCACAAGTATCCTGTCTTCATTAGGACAGCCATATAAAATGCTCACTATCCAAGCAGGCACTGGGTGAATTCTCAAAAGCTAAGGCAGATGAATATTTCTGTGCTATTGCTGCAGCTTCACAGAGCAGTGGCTCCTTCAAGCAAAACAAATCAACAACTTCAATTGCAGTGAATGTAAGGCCGGGCCATGGGAAAGTTTAACCGCCTGGAAAGTAGACAAACTAAACTTTCTGAAGCTTACAACCGCTGGAAAGTAGACAAACTAAACTTTCTGAAGCCAATCAAATTCCTGTTAAAAATAAAATAAAAAATTAAAAAATCTATAGTATAAAAACAACTCTTGCAAGTCTGGCAAGTACAGTAAAGGCAGTAGTCCCTCCTCCCCCGTCCTG
This sequence comes from Aptenodytes forsteri, assembly GCF_000699145.1. NCBI lineage: Eukaryota > Metazoa > Chordata > Aves > Sphenisciformes > Spheniscidae > Aptenodytes > Aptenodytes forsteri. The sequence continues at coordinate 377,521 of NW_008795938.1, forward strand.
GGGCTCTCCTGCAATGCCCTGGGTTCCCAGCCAGAGCCCCCTTGTCTCCAGATATTGGCAGCCTCCAAAAGGCTGTCTTGTAGGTCTGCATGAGTCTGTCTAATACTACCTGTGTTTTGCAATGTTCAGCTGATCCTTTGGGCCCCTGTTAAAGTGTACTGGTAGTCATCAGATTTGAATACTCAGTCGAGGAGATTTTACCTGCTTCTGCTTTGGCATATTCTGCCCACAAGCCCCAAACAGATCCAAATGTCAATGTGCCCTAAACACAATGCTGGATAGCAAACCAGGAATAGACATGCTCCTTTTAAACCATAGATTCTGAAAAAAGCTCCTTCCTGCTCATCTCTCCCCACTGAGAACACAGAGAGAGCACTAGATCTGCTGTGAGAAAGAGCTGTGAGCATCATTTCAGTCACTGTTCTCCAAAGAACTGATCACAGTTTCTGTCTGGCTGCCTATTAAGGGCTGGAGACTCCTATTTTGCAGTTAGAGAATCAAATGTTTCCTTTTTAGGTGAAAAACACCAGAAGGTATGACTCTAAATGGCACCATCTCAAAAGAAGATTGCAGAGTACCAGAGGTATCTGGGTATACCTATACTCTCAAGAGAGTGATAAATGTTGGTATCCATGATAGCAATTGCTTGTCACCTCAGCAACGAAGAATAGGATATTTCCTGTATAGGTTATTTACCCATGCATTACCCATTACCTTGGGCTCTAAATTTATTAAGTTATTAATTATTCATTATTTGATCTTGGAAGATTATGATAATATGCTTTGACCACAAATTTGGAAATAATACTTCCTTCCTGAAGGACCTTCTGTTACTATATACATATTACATTTGTATGAACATGCATATATTTAGAATACAGCCTCAAACAAAGTCCCACCCTTCTTTCATAAACCTGAAGTGGACACAAATTGGGGCTTTGAAAATTAACTGGGAGAAGTTAGAGTTACTTGAGATCTGTTAGCAGAGAAAATCATGATGGAGTTTATGTAGGCAAAGGCAATCTGGAATCTTAACACTGGACAAAAAAGCTATAAAAGCTAGGACTATGCCTTCCAAAGCTGGACACAAACCAGAGGCTTTGGGAAAAATTGTGGAGACATGTTCAGCCTACATTTTTTTTAGCCCCTCAGGACAGTGCCTAACCATTCTATTTTTAAACACTTAGACAAGACCTTTATATAGACATGGGACAGTCTGACTACTTGAAGAAGCTTCAACTGTATCAGAAGGTAGCACCTCATACTCAGAAACCTTACATTACCTCTACCAAGTTTCCAAAATTTATGGGTAAGCATCATAAGCAAAACTGGTCACTTTCTTCAGTGCTTTGGAGCCTTTTCAACATTCTGAAAGGAAACTCTAACCCCCTTCCGTTCCTGCAAAAAGCATATCATATGGTCACTAAGACAGTAGAGATCGTTTTCGTCTTTATTTTGGCAATAGATTGCATTTTCAACTCTAATATCTTAAACAAGCCACTAGCAAATATATGCACCTTTCTCTTAGATGATGCAGGCAGTGAGGGTTGAAACCTGTTAAATATCAGCCTAATTTCTTGGTCATGACAGTAGGGTGCTATGTACCGCAGAAACATTTATTCATCTTTATCAGCAACTGAGCAGGCAGTTTGACTGACTACCATACTGAAATATGTTACTGATCTTGCAGGAAGTTTGGAGTTACGCTATCCATTTGTATAACTTTGATAAAACCAGCTTCCTGATCCTGAATATAATGCAGTTTCAGAGTAATGTGAGCACCTTGAAAATGTTCAAATCGTGCTACACAACATAAAACATGATTCTGCAGTTGGGCGTCTATGTTCCTTGTTGAATTTTTTTTACATCACATGGATACTACACACGGTCAAACTTCTTTAGGACTTTGGTTGATGTTGTGGCAAAGCGTACATTTTTGTTTACATTTTATGTCTGCTCTCTGGTTAAGTGGCAGACAGAAGGTAACACTAGACCACCATTTGAAAACCACTACTGTGGAGTGATTGGTCTGATCCCGCAATTCTAACACCGGCAGGGGTTGCAAACAGATTTTATATATAACGCACACATAGTATTTCTAAATAGTTATTTGTTACTGCTGTTCTGTATGGTATTGGAAAGCAAGAATTCATTATAAAAAAGGAGAGAAGGAAATAACTCATACTTTGGAGAAATCTGGTTTTAAACAGGTTAGGACTGTAACTCATTTCCCTCCACCCTAATGGAGGTTTTTTGCGTCCCTCCATTCTGTAGCTCCTTATCTGTCTCATCACCATTCTCACGTTTCAGCACTCCTCACCCTTCACATCTCATCAGTCTCACAGGTCTATTCTTCACTAGTTTGCCACATGGAGGAGCCTGCCTACTTCTGCACACAGGTTTATATTTTCAGACCTGCCCATTGCACTGGTTTGGTTGCTGGCTGTAGCACTGTGCAGTGATCTAGCAGCTTTTTAGAAGTCTGACAGCTCAACCAGCTACCATATATGCACAGAGCATCCCTCTGGTGCATATGCTGTGAGGTTCAGTGAGGCCTGTGTCAGTCACTCTGCCTGCAACACAGAAGATCTCACTCACGTATCAACTGTTCTGGAATAGCAAAGAGTCTGTCTTGGAGAGAACCTATCAACAAAACTGACTAGGAGGGCTGATAAAAAGGGATGGAAAATTCCACAAGAGTTTTTTTTGAAATTTCATTTTCAGCTAATCTTTCAAAATGTAGTAAAAAAGTAATTGCACAGGCACAGTGTGTATAAACTTTCCAGCCAATTCTAAACAGGTTCTCACAGGACTGGTATTTGCCTTATACCTGCAAGAAATATTTCTGTTCTGTGTTTCTATCTACTTTGCCTATGGGGTAGAACTAAAAATAGTTATCAAAGAGAGCTTGTTAAAATAAAATTGATTGCTTCAGCCTTACCCCTGAGTGTTCACATGCAGCAGAATTAACCATTTTTTACTCTTTTTTTCCCCAATAGAAGTCATTCAGTTACCTCTCCACTGTTCATTCACTTGACAATTCTATATAAAACAAAATAACTTTGTGAAGAGACCTCATCTACAAGATCTTGATCTTCGAGGTGAAGCTTTACGATGACATGCAGAAGCTGAAGAGACCCATTGGTACAAGAGCGCACATAACTTTCAACTAAGACCTTAAAATAGCATTCTGTCTGAAAACCATGGGTACATCTTAAACACTAACAACAGCATTGTCTGGAGTCACCAAAGCCAGTATTAAAAATGATAGCAAAGATAGCAAAAGCAGCCTAATTTCAACAACGTATTCATCTGGAGCAAGGTTACAAATGAGTCAGCACTGAACTCCATATTCTTGCCATGAGCTTGGTTGGTTCACGAGTATCTGTCAAAGAACATTTTACATACAATACAGTACAATTAGGTGAGATTACCTTAATGTAAACAGTTTTCATGCAGCCATGATTTCCTCCCACGTCACTCCTTTTTTCCCCTGCCTTGATATTCAGCATTGACACAGAATGAAAGCAAGAAATGTTCTCACTGGTGTAAATGTATAGTCAGTGGCACTTCAAACCACTGTAATTTTCTACTTTCAAGAGCCTCTTGTTTCGAGACCTGTATTTTCTAGTGGAAGATCTCCAAACACTTTCCCATTCAATAAAACATGCTTCAGTGAAGAATGGAGCACAGCCCACACCAGCTTTCCATCATTTTTGCTTGTAATTGTTTAAGAAATTATCATGTGGTAAACATTAAGCATCCACTTTTGCTCTTAAAATCAAACCAAATCATCTTGAAGACATTTTCTTGGCTCAAGAAAGTTTAGGCCACCAAGTGTGTTCTGGGTTAGAAACACGGACTATAAAATGGCCTTTAATTTGGCAGAGATGGTAAAGGCCAACACCATTAAACAGTACAACCCATCAAGATTTTTCTTATATTAATTCTCTGGCAAAAGAACAACTGTATTATTCAGAACTGAACTATTCCTGTATTTATTAGGTTTGGTTTCAGAGTCAGGTATATGTTAATAGTGAAACTACATTGAAGAACTTAATTTTAGAGAGACATGTATGGATATATTATTTGGAATAAATAAAAAAATACTGAGGAATCAAACACTTGGAAAAAAATGTGATTTCAATAGTCCTGGAACTGTTTGTAATATTGCAAAATATTTTTCATGGGAAAATGGAAACATACTCCTCCACATTGATCTCTTACAAGGTGAGAGATGTAGGTTCATATGCCTCAACTGAGGACAGAGCAGGGAAGGGAATCCCAGCTTCAACTGGTCAAAATTAAATGAGCTCTTGAGTTCATTCACTTTCTTACTGGACGTTGCAACTCTTCCATTCAAATCAAATCTTTTTTCCTAATAAATGTTTAAAGGAGATAATGTGGTTTGCCAGCTTTACAATTTTCGTGGCTTTCTTGCTGATCTCTAAAATATTTGAAAGATCGCTGTGATAGTGAAAAGGACTTAAAAAAAGGACTTAAAAAAAAGGAGGGCTACTACAGTAGGCAAATATGGACCCAAGCCAAACAGTAGGGCAACATGATTAAATACAGTATGATTTGCAATCACTTTTATGGAAGCAGAATAACAGAAGCAATCTCTGTATGGTACTTTTAAAATATTTATCTGAAATCTGAGTTTCACACGTGGGTAAGGAGACATTGCAAATTTGTGCCAGCCTCAACATGGACAACATTGCTAGAAGACCCTTCCCTCCATAATTTTATATGGAAAAAAAATTAAGAATATTAATTTTTCAAATTCTTTCTGATCTTTCTCAGTTCAGGAAGTATATTCTTACAGTTAACCTTTTACAACGTATCTTATCAAGACAAGGAAACTGAGATATCAAATAAAAATGTGCACCCTCCTACAAAGTAATTCCACAGCGTGATTTTTAAGTTCCTATCCCATACATCCAACTACAGTCTTGGTTCAATTCCCATCATAAGAAACATCTTATTGTGTCAGATCAATGATCCATTTATATCCAGTGTTCTCCCTCTGACAGTGACAACAGGAGATGCTATTTAGGAAGAACTTATGAGCCTAATTGCTGCCAGTGGTCCATTCCCTCATACTTCCCCAGAAGTATGATTAGCGATGTTAGAGGGAACATTCCTTTCGGATCTATTGTCCAGTATTTTCTCATCTCTTTACAGACTTATTAAAAAAATCTGGTCTAAGTCAGGCTCTATAATGCATGTATCATTACAGAGCTGGTTTTAGACAACCTTACAAACATATTGTAAAAATACACATATTTTTATATATATACATATGTTTGTATGTGCAGTACATCCTGAAGAGACCTCCACAGTATCCAGATATCTAGGAATGATATATTAGAAAAACAAGTCATTTGTTCTTTGGCCATTTTCTATATTAAGTACCATACTACTTAAAACAGAGACAGCAGGAATTGTTTAAAAGGTACATAACATTTCACAGGTACTATTGCCTCCAGCAAGATATCAATCACTTTTAGGATAATAAAAGGGCATGTGTCACAACTGGCAGTTCTTCATTTGCATATCTTTGAAATGAGATCTGAAACTGTGCTGCTGCCTTAGTGGTTGCAATTCCCAACTTGACAAAGCAGCTGAAAATAAACCCTCAAAGAGCAGTGATTAGTGCAAGCTCTCTTTTTATCAAGGTATTTTCAAGGTCACTCAAATGTTTACAAGTTTGCTTTTCTTATTTCTTGAAGTGAAAAGTCCATCGCCAAAGCCATTCCCCACAGTTATAGGTTTCTCTCTGAGGAAAAATATAGAGAGGAGAGAAAATGTTAAGTTAAATGAAATAAAAGAGATATACAGTTTCAATATCTGACAGAGTTTTTGCCTGGGAGCATGTAAAATCTATTGCTAATTTTCTTTTACTTTGCATGAATAGTCTTGTTTCAAAATGAAAAGATGTCTTGGCACTGCAAGATGTTTCCTTAGACTTCCCTATTTAGTACCTACAAATCTTTTTTTCAGCAGAACTATCTTTTAATGGGAACAAACACTCATAACCCTACAGAAAGTTTCTCTCGCAATAGTTTTACTAACTATACAACTACCATGAAAGCTGTATATAGAAAGGGCACCAGAAAAGAAAACCATCAAAAAACCACAAAGAAACTGCTCAGGAGCTCTACAAGCAGGTTCACTGAGAGATGTACATGAACAGGCAGAAAAAGTGTCAGAAGGCTCATTTAAAAAGGAGAAAATTCAGAAGGAACCAGAAACCCCCCAGAGCCCCAAATTACCAATGTCCTTATTACCAGCAGGCATCAAGGGTTTATTAATCTTACTACTCTCTTCAAGTCACATGACTTGTGCGTCTTAAGGTGAAGTTAGCAATTACAACTTAATCTAATGGCTTTCTACCACCAAAACCAGAAAGCTCCTTTTCTTACTACTTTATCCCCCAGTTCAAGCCAAATATTCCTACTCCCTCCCTGGCACCCACTCTTGCACTGGTCAGCCCCCATGGTGAGCCAGTTCAGCTTGCTAATGTGTCAGAAAGCTAATCCAATGCAAAGAGAGTGAAGTCTTTGCTCCTGGTTTAGCAAGCTAAATCAGCTCGCAGAGTGGCCAACCACATGCCAAAATCTCTGCAAAGACAGGGAGAGGGCTGCACAGCAGGAATCAGGGGAATGGGAAACAGGGAAGGGCTTTTGCCACTTGGCAGCAGTGAGCCATGAGGTTGGCTCAGCTGTAACACCTAATCACCTCCCCAGGGGCTTTAGCTCTGGAGTTGCATATTTCAGTAAGGCCAGACCAAAGTGTATAAAAGTCATGTATCACTTCCTCTATCGTGACCTAAAATCACAGTCTAGGCTAAAAAATAAAGATATTTTAAAGTCATGCATTCTTTTACTGGCCTTCTGAGAATGTGCTTTTCATTCTACCAGTTGTTCTTTTTTCTACCAACATCAGGAATGAGATAATAAAAACACAAAACAAAACAAAGGCAAGATTTTCACAAGCCTTGAGAAACCAGAGACTTTCTTGGCTTTTCTTTTTTTTTAGGATCAAGTTAAGTATCATGAGACCTATGATAAAATGCATAGTTTACAAGAATGCTCTTTCTGCTCTACATTGTTTTCCATTGGATGAAGGAAGCCAAATGTTTTTTGGTGCTGCCCTTACTCAATTGCATTAGGCTGAAGAAAGTTTTACCTCCTATTATCTTTTGGCCAGAACACATGCTTCTGTAGAAAGCTGTTCAAAAGAACAGGGATAAAGTCTTGGTTTTTCTCTTTCTTGCTTTTCATTTTTCCTCTCTTCTGTACAGCCAGCCTCATACAAGTCACATTAGTATACAAGCATATATTAATATATAATTATGATGAGTATACAGTAGAATTGCTCCTGATTTATACCAAACAAATGAAAATGAAGGCTATATATTTCAGGGGAAATCAAATACCAGTATGTTTTTCTTTTTAGATTATCTTTTTTTTATAGCCTAGCCTCCAGATGGTGAATGATTGTTTGCTAGGCTAAACTGATGTTAGACAACAGCACTAGTTTTTAATTACATCTTTGAACACAGTGTATTGAAGTGGAGGAAATGAGTTAAAGCTAAAAATTATTTATTGGATGAAGCATTTAGTACGAGACTGCAGACAATTACAAGAATGTCTGCTTCTGGACTGAAACACAGAATTGCTCCATTAGCTCAGTCGTAGAGAGATGGTCTGAGAAGAAAGACAGCAGCAGTTGTCTCTCACAGCATGCTTTCCTCTTTAATTAGTGAGATATCAAGCACAATTGAAGTGTGTCATTTCAGTGACTTTACCCTAAGTGAACCCTTGGTACTAGCAGTCAAGAAACTTTACCACTGAACACAAATGCATTTTGCATTGTAATTTAATAAACAGTCAATGTGTTTTAGAGCCAATAACCTTGGAGTTTCTAGATTAAGTTTCATGTAGACACTCAGATAGTGAAACTGAAGCTTCATGGTATTTTTGTGGTTTTCTGCATGTGAAATCTGTTTTTTAAAATGGTTTTTCAAATTCATAGATTTGAATTCCTGTATTTGTAATTACTTGAGCACCTCTAGTTCTCAAAATCCAAGGCTGATTCAACGGTTAGGTTAAGGAATGCAAGATAGGAAGGGATCTGTGTAGCTGCAGACAGTAATACCATGCTATCTTGTTCATACACTTGTTAAAGCTCCACTTCAAAATTGGTAAATAAATTACCTCCACTCCTTCTGTAGAAGACTATTTTAGATGTGATGTCTAAAATCACTCTTATTTCCCGGCCACATTTATTCACAGCTCGTTCATAAGTCGCATAATTTAAGATTAGATTTGTTTTGCTAATTCCATTTCATAAGTAGTGAAGATGCACAAGCACATACACAAAGCAAATTTCAATAGCACTAGAGGCAAAATCTTAAAGAACCAGGAACAGCCCTTAAAGAACAAAATATACACTTAAAGAATCAATACACACAGCAAATATAAGGCATGAAGACAAACAGTCAACAATTCAATCATGAATTTCATTTTTCTTGCAACTATTCATAGTAATTTTAGGAATGACTGAGTGAAATAAAAGTTATTAGATGAACCTCTTTAAATTAACGTAAAGGTGAGCAAATTAACTTTCTTATAGACAAATACAGTTTTGAAAACTTTTCCTGATATATTTTAGATATATGGCTGGTAGATACATATGTGTAGAGGGATGTCCAAAACAGAGCAAATGTCATCTGAATGCTTTTAAATGTCAGAGGGAGCAGGGTGGGTCTGGGCTGTAGGTGTCCTCCCCCTTGAGTAGCTCACACAGCATATCTGTTCCTCTGCGCGACATAGGCAAGGTGCTTTATCCAACCCAGGGAAAAGGCATTTGTATTGATGGGACTAAGGCCAAGCTTCTCCCAGTTGTCTTTGATTTCAGAATAGGTCAGGAAAGAGAAGATTAAGAATTTGTTTATCATAATGAACTAGAAGCAGTATATCACTCCCTCCTTCAGGAGTGATTAATGGGCTCTGCTGACCTTGCCATACACACACACAGGCATAACTGATCTCATGAGCCCTGTGGCACACACTCCCAGGGCATTGCGCAGGCAAGCATGACAGGGTCATAGCTCTCCTCCTTCCCCAGGGACAGAGTTGTTGATCCCTCCCTTTTTTTTTTTAACATCAGACTTCTTTCTCTGCTGCCCAGTGGCTCGGGGAAAGAGAAATTCCCTCTTTCAATAGTTTCTGACATCCTAATCAACCTGGGCTCAAAGTCAGGGTGGACAAGGTTTCATCACTTAGCTTTTTCTCTCTCAGTAAGACATTGAGAGGAGCACTAGTTCCCAGCACCCCTTCTTCAGGGCGTCTCAGGGGTTACAGCTCTCTCTGCTTTCTGCTTGTGTCTTTGAAAGGAGGTGACTAGCTGATAATCAGGGAAGCAGACATTTACATGGTGCTATAAAAGAAAAAAAGCAAGCACAAAATCACACTGATTAAAAAAATTGTGAAGTTTTTTTTGTTTTTTTCTCTCCATTTCTTATACACTGACTCAGTTTGCCCAGCTCTGCTGATGTCTTTGCCTTTTAGAAACTATTTGTAGAGTTAAGGAAATGAAGAGGAGGTACAGATGGAATTTCCCTTTTTTAAAAGATCATAAATTGGCTAATTATAGAAGCTGCCATCTGGGCAAAGGAACTCCACCTTCCACAGTGATTTTATAATACATATCTATGCCAAACATTAACTTTAAGCTGTCATTAAAAAAAACCAACACAACAAAAAACCAGAAAAAAACAACAAAAGCAAACAACTTCATTACCTTTTAACTTGTATGCTTTTTCTGATTAGATATGTCCACTTTCTAATATCTACAAGCTGGTAAGAATTCTGGTGGGAAGAAAACATGCAGCAGCAGCAACAGGTCTGCTCAGCAGGGAAGTGTGTTACAGCAATATAAATCAAAGAAAGTACTTAACCAACATTACCCAATACTAGGGACTAACAAGGGTACCTTTTCACAGGCTGCTGCTTGTAGCCCTACTCCTGCTAAGTCCAGAGCAGGAAATTTGACACAAATCTTTCCCTTATTCTCTGGAAACTAGGGGGAGCCCTTAAGCATTAGCCAGCCACAAACATGATTGGAGCTGTCACTAGAACACTTGATAATTTTATTTCCATATAATATATCCCTGACAGATTTGAGGATTAATTCCTCATAGCTGTCACTGTACCAGTATGTCTGTGCCAAATACTGAAAAAAAAAAAAATTTAATATCCCAAAGAATCATAAGGTCATTGCTGTATATTAAAAATGGTACAATTTGGAAACTTTTTATTTGCCATCTATTTGTGCCACATAAATGTGATTCCAAGGTCTTCCATCATTAAAAGTAAATGCTGAGTTCTTCACATAAAATAACCCATGACTCTGGAAACAGATGGAGCTTTAAGAAAATCCACACTGAACCTCAATAGAATAGTGAGTGTGGGACACACCGCTGAAGTGGCTCACAGAAGAAATATTGCTGAGGTCAGTTTCATCTCTCATCCTGGCTTCCTCCTGGCAAGCTCCAACGTACTTCTTTGCCTCAATTTATCCTACTGCAATATGGAGAAGGTAGACTGAGACTGATGAAAACTGATGCGGACAATGCAAAATGTCAGCAGTGCATTTGGCACATCCTGGAGAAATCAAAGTACATGAAACCTTCTGCAGTGGACTTGCAGTCTAGCTGAGGTGCAAGTCAAAACAGTTTATCAACATACAGAGAACACAATAAACTTGAATACAACAGATACAATGCAGGCATGTTTTTTGTAATGATCCATGAAAAAATTAGTTAAGGAAACTGCATGGTACGTGACCCAGGTTTATTAAAAATAATTTAAAATACAGCAAAAACTTCTTCCTCCTATTCCAGGCGTCACTGCATGTCTCACTCTCCAACTTCAGCCAGGAAGCTGTGTAATAGGTTGGAGTGTCTGCAACCAGCCCTGTTGACATGCCTGTAGATATCATGACTGTAACAAGGTGAAATGGGGATAGAATGCAATTTTTTCCATTCTGCTCAGTTTTTATATAGAACTAAAATGTAGAATGTTTTTTGTCCATACAGACTAAACTAGAATAACTCTGAGATCATTTTATTCCCTGGTGTCATATTAAAAAAATAAAATATCCTTTTGCATGCACTTCTAAGAAGACTTTGACCTTACTTCAGTGTGTTTCTTATTGGTATCCGGGTAAACTTTCCTGTGACAGATATAAATGCAGTTAATGAGATTTTAAAACATGTTTCTGAGTAGTTCATTTAATTACATTACACTGGCTTAAAGTGACCTTTAAAGGCCACTCCCTACTGACTCCTTCCTTTACAATTAGTTGAGAGCTATCTAGCATTTTAAAAAGAGAAAACCTTACACTGAATAATAATGAGGAAGTAATGGTCCTTGTCCTCTTGTCTAATGAACATCACAGTGGGATTTCAGACTTTAGCATCCCTTATTGAAGGGGTAAAACTGAGAGGTAAGGAGAGAGAGAGTTTTCTAAGGTCCCCATTCAGAAAGAACAAAAAGTTTCGTCTCATCAATATCTGCAGCCAGACTTGGTGTCTTTTCTCTCATTAACATTTAGAAACATCTTTATTCTCAGCCTTAGAGTCCAAAATTTTCAAAATTACTGATCAGGCAGGCCCAACTGCTTGCTTACTTAACTTTATTTAATTTTGCTGTTTAAGCTGTGAGCGGGAGCAAATTAAAGGCTGTCTTTCACTGGAGCACTTCGCAGCTCCCAGGCATGATGGGGGACAGTTCTGCTACACTTTCCCATCCTTTCCAAGAACCCTGGTATCCAAACTCATGGAGATTACAATGGGTCCTCTGTCACCTTGAGATATTACAGGATAAAGGAGAAAACACGTAAGAAAAAATGACAACAGCAGTAAGATATTTTTGTGGTCTTTCCTTTTGCATGGTTAGAAAGGTTCATGGGGGTTGCCCCAAACACCAGGCTAGGTATATACTACTAAACAAGAGAGGAGCAAGGAACATGCTAGAGTACTGTACTCATGATGGTCCATCTTGCTGGTTATCGGAGTTGTTAGCAGAATTTTGGCCCATGCCAACTAGCACTCACCAAGAAAATGCCCAGGGAAGGTTTGGAGGATGGCATCCACAGGGGATCATTTCCAATAGATGGTATGGACAAGACTGAAACAGTTTTTTCTTCCTCTAAAACAGTATCTGAGCCCTGGGGAGTACTGCAGTGAATCAAGGGATGGCAAGTTTCCTCATTGATCTGCCTTGCCCTGGACTGCAATAAAGGTGTATAGCAGTCTGGGCACCTTTGGCTCTGACGCAGACAAACTCTTAATTGGATAGTGCATAACCTTTAAAAATAATTTACTTTGAGTGATGAAGTCATTCATGGAGACTTATTTTTCTCTCCAGAGCATCTGTCATCCTAAACACAATTAGTGGCAATGCTTCATCACTTCCTTCCTACCACTTTTCTCCACATCTTTCATCAGCTGAGCTTGAGACTAATGGACAGTGCACATGTAGGAGAACAGTGAATCTGTCTGAGCAATTGGGCTACTGATTGGGTTATTTGTTTTTCTTCTCTTAAAAGCAGATGGGCAGATTCCACCTTTTTATGACAGCAACTCCCATTAGCCTTAGTGACATTTGGATCCATTTGCATCAGGACTGAATTTAATATGCAAACATATATCATCTGTGTTTGATTATCTGTTGATGATCTGTTGACTCCAGCTGAATACCCTTGCTGGGTTTATTCTTTCCATGTGTGTTTTCTGGATGTCCTTTCCTTAGCAATTGCATAAACATGCATTACTGAACAATTTGTATAGATCATCATTATCCAAATTTACTGCAAGTGGGATACTGTAAGTGGCTAATACAATCAAGTCTTTCATAGATGTTTCATTCAGTCTCTCAGACTTCACTTCATTAAAAATAGCAGGGATGAGCAAACACAAAAGTTTGTCCTCTCAAAAATGCATGATAACATAAAGAAATGGAGACTATTAGGCTGAACAAACCGATCAGAAGAGGATCCCTCATTAAGGTTGTACTAAAAAATAAATGTGACAATATTTCCTTTGCCAGGGAAAAGCTATTACCCCTCAGCCAAGCAGATGAAATAGATGGTGCAATTACTCATCTACCATAGGGAAATGTTGGGTTTAAATAGTATCTCCTAGTCTAGACTTTTTCTGCTCTTCTGGCCATATTGTATGTTCTGTATCAGAGGTCTCGCATGTCTCCTCATCTCAACGTGCTCTGCTTCTTTGCTCTTACTGTCTGTAATTAGTACCTATCACTTGGTGTTCCACATGGCACCTGCAGAGAGTTACTAGTTGCTCCCCTGCCTTTGGTAAAAGGGAACTTTTTTGAGGAACAAGTTAAGAGGCTTCTTTTAAATACTTGCTCTTTAGTAATCATTAATTTCTATACCTAATTACTGACAAGGCCTCTCATTCTTAAAAAGTTTTTTTTCATAGCCTATGCATATGGTCTGACATAAAATGCCAGAATCAAGGGTCACATAATTTATACTACTTCAGCAAAGGATCAAGGGGGTTTTTTGTGACTTATAATTAATTAGCCAATTCTAATCTAATGTCAAAAAAGAGATACTGTAAATACAGAAAGAGCTTTGCAGCAAGCTAGTGTTTTATGGAAATGACCACCTGTTATGCAATAAATGATACTATTTCTAGAAAACAAGATTTTTCATTTCTGTAGTGCGAGAGCCTACTTGACTTGGAGGTGGATGTACATTAATTTTCCTGTCCTGGAAAACATTTTGAGTTTCCATCATATATCTCCTGTGCCATTTTTTCTTCTGCATGATGAAATGATAACCTTTGGAAAATATTCATGAACATGACAGAAGGAGTGCATCCAGCCAAAGGAGGCAACAGTTCTTTTGGACAATAACCTAGGCATGAGTGCCCTCAGCTGGTACACAAAGAATGAAGCCAAGGCATGCCTTTGCCTAATCCCATGTCCCAAATTTCTGAAGAAACCCCCAAAGTAGGCAACAGTAGGCCAGCTATGCCTACCAGAGCTGTTCATTAACTATTCACTAAGAGGAAGAATGATTCAATATGTTAGAGATCAATTTTCCCGCAACACTGGGGAACCAGATCTATGTTTTAAGAGATGCCTGATAATTCAAATGCAGAAAAGAACAAAGAAAATGCTCTTATAATCCCATAGCTTAGTGCAATAACCTCCATCCTAGAAAGATGAAGGCTGTAGTTTCTATGCCAGATAAAAGAGCAGCTTGAACTTCTATCACTCACAGCCTAAATTAATGTTGTAAGACTGGTCTGCCTAGCCAGCGTAATAGGCACAGCAGTTTTGACCAGAGATGCCTCCAGAGGGCTGAGAGTTTTCAGGGAAGGTTAACCACCTTTTTAATGCTTTAGCATCCTCTGAAAAAATGCATTTTATCACAAAATTACCAACTATCTCAGAAGGCTTAGCTAGAATTCCTGCTTCCAGCAGGTGCCCCACTTGAAGAACTAGGAAGGCAGTAACCCACCAGGCTTAAGTACGCTGCAGCAGTGGGGCAGCCACAAAGGTTGTCATCTGAAAGGATCACTCACCCAGGCTGTGCAAAGGGTGGGTCTGGTGGAGCAGATGCATGTGCATACATATTGCATGTGCATGTGATACACCCTCTGCAGCCAGTGCCCAGTGGCTGGTACACCGCCAACCACGCCTGTCAGGCTGTCCCCAGGCAGTCCATGGGCTGTTCACAAATGATAGGCAGAGCTCCCTCTGCTCCTGGATGCTTTGAAGACTGGCCATGGACAGAAACAGGCACAGCCCACATCTTTACCGATACTTAAATTAAACACTTCTCCAGCTCAGGAAAACAATTTCAACATGACAAGTTCATTCAATGTGAAAACAATTCTGTATGATGATCTGCATGGTCTCCCCAGTACAATGAGTCTCAGCTCTGATGTGCCTCCACACTAGTAGGTGCAATTTGACTCAGTTATGTTTAATTAAGTGCTGCATATGAAGTGTGTAAAGTTTAGAACATCTTTTCCTATCATGTTTATCACTGCAGGACGTACTTCTGTGACACAAACACCGGTACATATCTTTCCTGCTAGATTAGATATCTTTATGCAGATGTTCAAGCTGGTTGTTAATTGAACAAGACTTTATTTATTTTCATATCAGTTCCCTTCCATCAGGAAATATACTCAATATTTTTGCTTTTCTTTTCTCCTCCCTCTCCCCCACTTCTCTGCATTGTAAACAGTATGCTTTCACTCAGTTTATTTATTTCAATAGTACATCTATTTCTTTGACAGTTTGAGAGCTCTGTGTGTATTATCTCTCTCACTGTTGGCAGGTCATCTGTGCATTGGCTTCATGAGAACACTTTTTAACATTGCAATAACCCATGACAAGAGGAAAACAGAAAATACAGCAACAGCAGATTTATCTTAAGCCTGGGAAAAAAAGTTATGCTCCTAATAACACCAAAGGTCCTACTTTGGTCTATCACAAGATCACTACAAAGCATTTGCCCAAGTCAGTATGGCGTAAGTCTTAGCAAACCATCATTTTCATCCTTGTTCAGCCACAAGCAAAATGGAAACTAGTTTTTTTACAGTCTAAACTCTGGCCAAATACAAAGATAGTGTTGGGACTATATTTCCGAATGCATCATATTTCTTTGGTAACATGGAACTTTGGAGTATCATTAGAACTGGTGGTGCAAACAGGCTGTCAGGTCTGCAGGTCACCTGTGTCAGCCTGCCCGCTTGCCTGCCTGCCTGCCACTCAGCCGGAGAGCCAAGGGGCAGCTCTGCCAGCCCCCAGTCTCCCAGACACCCAGAGTGGCCTCAGTCCCTGAGCACTGAGGCTCTACAGCCTCCCCTTCCAAAAGAGACAAACTGAAATTTCATTGGTGTCTACAGGGCAAACTGAATTTTGCTTTCTTTTCACAAACTGCATTGAAGACCATTCTCACTGGGAGAATCAAGCTTCTCTCTTAAACTAGATTTACTCTGATGCCACAGTATTGGCAACCAAGAGGATATTCTGGATTTAGAACTGATATAATGGGAATGTCTGGCATAGGCAGACTGCTAGGTGAAGCTGGGAATAAATTTACATTAAGATACGATAAATGTTACAGAGTAGATGCGCACAATCTGTCCCCCTTCCTTTACCTATCCATGCACATGTTTACTGCTTTCATCTGCTCAAAGGAGCTGACGTGCAGAAGAGACAGGACTTGGATGGCTTCTCAACCTAAATTCTCAAAGAGGGAAAGGGACACCCACCAAAGCCATCACATTGTGCCATATTTGGTAATTATATGTCTGCTACCTTAAAATAAACATTCCCCAAATACTGCCTATAATACAATTTACTCTGTCAAAACACATCTAAGCTTCTGCAAAAATCATTTACAAGGCTATCAGTCAGCTCCTAAAATCTCCCCCAGATCTCTCCCTAAGAGGCTTTTATGCCAGGACATGGGACTAAGGCAAAACTTACTGATGTATTTCAGAGTTTCTTACCTGTGCAGGTCATAACATGCAATAAGATCATCAAAGCCATTGCTGGAGGAAAAACGCCTTGAAAGTTTTATTACAATCTTGTGTAAAGAAATGTGATTCCCCAGCTCCCCACACATCTTTAAGCTTCCTCAGTGTCACATTATAAATTAAATACGTGTTAATGTTGACACTGGTATATTTCTTATTTTTACTTTTAGAGTCAATATAGAGTGTGGAAAGTGAAAAAATATTGCTTCAAATAAAACATCACCCCTATTAAAAGACCCAGAGAGGACTCTCTCTTGTGTCTAGATAGAGATGGAACCATATATAGCCTGCTTGACTTCTCCTAAGATTTGATAATATTGATGATTTTTAAAATACCTCTGTTCTGCTTCAAATTTAAAAAAAACCCAAACAAACAAACAAAAAAGGAAATATCCTGAAATGGTTTAGGCCATGTCTTTCAGGTTGAAATCATCTGATCTCCTGACAAAAACCTGAGTCTGATTATGTTTGCTCTATACAAAGACATTGAGAGAGTGGACAAGAAGTGACTAGGTACAGGAAAACTGAAGATCTGTAAATTGTGGGGATTCAAGAGCACCTTGAAACACTCCACAGAAAGGCAGGAAGTGGAAACACGGTTTCTCCTTCCTCAGTCTCTGTACTGGGGCTTTTTCTTCTGGTGAGGCATGGTCTGGCATCGCATCAGTATAAGGGTCTGCTTTTGAAATGTGAAGTTCTACACCTTCAATAAAAACTTTTACAAAATCATAAGGATGATCACTATGTCACTGGGAACTGCAGATGGCACCAGGAAGGTTTAAGGAGAATGATGGTACATAGTGACGCTGTGAGCAAGCTCTGAGGCTGTGACAAGGCAATAGAGTAGCCACGCAGGAGCCGTATAAGCTCAGCAGTGGTGCCATACCACCTCTCCAAACTGCTTCCCATTCCCAGCTTGGGATATTTCTACTATCTCATATATCTCTGCTGAGTTGCGGAGAGGCCCCTAGTGCTGCTTCAGTGGGGAAAGCAAGCTGAGAAGACAGGGAAGTATCCCATACGCAACCAAGGGTCAAATTCTTCCTGAATTGTTTACAGTCAGCTAACATCAGGGATACATCTGTCGCTCTTTCCATCCAAACTGTTTTTTATAATGTTGCTGACAAGCACGTCTAGCTGTTACATAATGAACAGTCTTTTCCATCATTAAAAAGCAAATTTAAAAAACACAGCAAAGTTCCTTTCTGGATATATTGTTACACAAGCACACAATTTATTTTTCAAAACCTGAGAGATAAACTAGATTACTTCCTACATTTTTTTTTAAGTCATAAGCTTATCAGCATAAGACTAATCAAAAGAAAGAAAAGAAGTTTGTAATATTTTGAAAAGTGCACAGCGTCTCAGTGAGGCAGGTAGTTTCTTATGCGCAAGTTTGCCAAAGCACAGGCTGCAGTTACCAGAGAAGACAAAACAAACTTCAAACAGAAAAGCATGTCTAGTTAGTAAAATGCATTATTAATAGGAACAGCACTGGAGTAGCAGGCAAAACTCCATGTATAATGGAGGCTGTCGCTTGGGAAGTCACAGCAGTTCCCACCAGAGTGCTCTTCTGTTTTAAAGTATTACACCAGGACAGCAGTCAAATGCAGTTTTGTAAGGAATTAGGATGAGCTAATATTAGAATATTTGTTGTTTGCATTGCAGGGTATGTGTAACCAGACAAATGTAGACAGATGCAAGTTCATTTTCCCATGTTCTAAATTGGATAGCTGTGGTCCAGGTCTAGTCTGTCCAGCCAGGTCTGGTCCAAACAATGTACAACCACGTTAGCAACAACCCTTCTCCAAATTAATATAGCCTGCTCCTTTGCACATTGCTTATAAGCTCCTTGCTTAATGCAAGGAGGTAGATCTTTTGAGGTAGATTATCACTCCTCTGGATTGGGAGCATTTACTTGCAAGTATTCCCCTTGCTTGGGATACATGTTTTGGATAGTTTTTGTACCTTTTACTTAGCGAAATTACAGCCGCATTTACATTCACATCTTAGCAGTCCTCAGTATAGTTGGTGCAAACTAGATCCCTCTGAAATCAAGAACTTCTGTTGCAGTTTTATTTTTGTTTCTTCCCATGAATCTACTCACGATCCAATATATTACTCCCTAGCTTGCTGTTCTAGCCTATCACTATTCATCTGAAGCAATTTAAATGCATTGCTTTAATGGTGAGGCTATCAGAGAAGAGCAGGAACATGTCTGTAAACACCTTGCTGGGGAACAGATGTCATAATTTGTAGTGGCACTTTTTTTCTCTCCAAAACTACCCCATCGTATCAATCTATATTTCTGTCTTTCCTGGTCAGTACTATTCAGGGCTGATTTTCCAGCTATAATAACAGCTTCACTAGGTTATCATGTCTTTAGAGCCTTTTCAGAGTTAATGTATTATTTTTCAGTTAATTCAAACTCCTTCCTTTTTCCTTTCGCCTCCTTGCACTGGTAAATGTTTTGGTTCTTACTGACTACACCCAATTTTCTATTCCGAATTGGTATCCACATTTCTTTCTTAACTGCAGCATTTTCTAAGATGTGATATTAGCACTTCTTTTTCTTTACTGTACGTTCTGCTGTCCCTTAATATTCCTCTATCTCATGCCAAATCCTCCTTTACTCAGTCTTCCCCTTCCTGTATTTAATGCCATCGGTAAAGTTTATAGAAGCAATCTGCTCGCTTCCACAATTTCTTTCACAACTCTCCTTTTCTGTTCCAGACTCAGTCCAAGATGACTGGTTTCTGGGCAGCATTCTTCGCTGACTCCTTAATTTTTTACCTTATGCCAGGAGTTTTGCCTGACAGCAGGAATTCCTGGAGGAATTCTGGTTAACTGGAATAAAACAACTGTAGAGTTACAGAAGTGGATGGTAAACTAGTCTGTGTGGAAGGAAAAAGATTACAACATTGTGAAATAACCCAGTTTAAGATTAGGTATGAATCTCAGTACATTATTTTCTTAGAGTACATATATAATTTGGTGGATTGTTATGTGTCTTTTCCTTCCATAAGACTGTAGAAAGATTCCTGATTTGTACTCCACAAAAACAATAATAAAAATCCTAGAGTGACAGGCAAAGGTGAGAAAAGTTTTTGTCCACAGTCTAAATTCTGCCAAGATAATATCATGGCACTGGACAATGCAAATCTACATGGTGTGACCGTTCTTCCTCTTTCTTTGATTAGAAGTAAAATAATTGCATTTCAACCACCATGATTAGTTTTTAATGTCGGCATCACTACATAAGCACAGTGGGAACTATTTGTTTTTTTTTCTTTCTGTTATTTCGGATTATCTACAGAAGTGAGTGTATGTTTAATTTTTAGCTCATGTTCTGAATATCCTCACAATATAGATGAAAGATGATTTCCCAGCCGTTCCACATTCCTAGCTAAATACTCCATATAACGGATGTCATGGACCCTCTCTGTGGACCAACTAAATCACCCTCTGTCTGTACAATTGTGATTCACTTTTTCTTCTGTTTTCTCAGCGCACAAGTATTCTGATCCCCACACTGAGTGCAGAGAGCTCACTCCAGCTCTTGCGTAAAAGGAACTGCCTGTGAGGGGACAGCTCGTGAGTGATTGTGGAGGGGAGTCGCCGCTGGGAACGTGGTCTGTGAAGAAGGGGACTCACCGTGGTGTGGCCAGGGGAATGACAAGCCTTTCCGCCAAGACTGTTATCCTGATTACTGGAACAAACCTTTGGGGCTTTGTCACTGAGGCTCAGCTTGAGTAATATTTAAACGAATCTATTTTGAATTGGGAACTGGACCCATTCCCAGCCCATCTTTGTAAACCAGAGGTTAAAAAGATATGCCAAAGGTACACTTACCCACCCTAGGAGTGCCAGATACAGATTAGGTAGAGCACAGGATGTTTTAACCTCATGGTTATATAGCAGGCTTTCAAACGCATGTCTGTTTAAATATTTGCCATACAACACAATCTAATTCCTGTATCCAGAGACAATGAATACACAGCTTAGATCCATCTTGCAGCTGAAAGGCAATTAGGTATTTCAGGATCATTCCAGCCTTTTAATTTTGCCAAGATAAACACATCACAGTGGGAAAATCCATATGTTGTTTACACTGTATAGTACACACCTCTTTGGCTGATCAGGACCACTGAAAAGGTATGATTGTCAAGATAGACCTATTTAAAATGAACAGACTGGTATGGTATTTTCATTCTTTTCAACTTTTTGTACTTATCATATCAAGTATCCAGCATCTATGCTCTCAGAGCAAGGCAGTGTGGCATTATTAAAAAAGAGAAATTTTCATTTTATGGCTATGATTTTATGTAGTAAGAGAAATTAAAATAAGACCATTATTGAAAATCTTTCCTTTTTTTAAGCATACTTTGTTTAATTGAGCTCATTGACATTAAGCCCTCTTTTGTAAAGGAATAGTATTCATATAGACATAATACCATCACCATAAATAGTAAATGTAGTCACACATTTGTGTTGTTTCTTTTTTCTGTTGATGTGTCACCCTAAATCAAGTAGAGAGAAAACATTGAAGACTTTTTCCTTCCCCCTCACAATTAGTTGACTTAATACAGCAAAGCATCAATACAGACAGACCATGAAAAAATTTAGATTGAGCAAATCCTTGTGAAGTTAAAAGGTGTCTTATCTTTCCATTTCTTCTATCCAAGATGAACATGAACAAGTATTGCTATACATACAAACTATGTCCAGTAAACAATAAGAAATACAGTTAGACTTACAAATCCAGGAACAATACAGTAAAAACATATCAGCACTTTACATGCACACACAGATCTCCCTTTGATCTCCAGAGCACTTTGGTAACATTGCCTGTCCTACACTGAAATATCCATTTGTTACATCAGTCCCAGGCTACAGTCCGAGAGTTGCACTAGCACACACCATGAATGACGGATCAGGTATGCAGAGTTAGAAGCTACCTTAACGGTTTTTCCCCGTAAAATATCTTGAAACTTATTCTACTTCACACATCTGAATTTGGCCATTGCTTTTACACTTATTGAATAATACACAAGGGATTGAGCCCTGGCTGTATGAGTTTGAGGAACATTACCCATACAGCTTTTTCAGGTTTGAAGGAAATTTGATGGCATGTCACTTTTCCCTACCTTGGGTATATCTTGAAATAAACCCCCATATGGCATTTTAGTAGAACCCAAGTCCATATGTGGATTCTTCGGGGGTCCCCTCTACTACAGTACCTCCAGCTACTGGTCCAAATACTGAAGTCAAAGCTGTTTTAGCAATATGGCCACTGGCTTACAAAAGAGCTTCTGCTCAGTGGTGGCACATTTGACATATCCACACAAGCTATGGTATTTACCCAGTTTCCAGCATCACAGCACAAATGGTGGATGTAGCATTCCCAGTGGACTGATGAGGATTTGAATGCAGACAACAGCCTTAAAGGAAGCCATTCCTGGGAAAAAAGGAATGAGTGGTTTGCACAGTTGGTTTCCCAGCTGTGGACCAGGCCAGCTACCTGCTAGCTTCAGCTTAATAATCCTTCTCACACTGTAGACACAATTCTGCAGTGCACAGAGCTCAGGAGCACCCAAAGAAGCACAGGATAGCTCAGTCACAAAGCTGAGGAAATACCCTCCGGTGGGAAGGCAGCAGCCAGCATTGGAGCTGTTTGGACACGCTACTTTGTACGAGTTACCAGAGAGCACTGACATTCAAGATTCCCACTTTGATGTCAGTCCCGTGGAGTCTGGAGGCGAGCCCAAAGGAAAAAGCAGCTGAAAACAACACGCTACCCAGGGTTAGCTGAATATGGCAGCCGGTGGGTGAATTCTGCTCTCTGCTAACATTGGTGAAATCCTCTTCTCCTCCACAAACAGTCCTCTTTGCTGAGTTAGTTTGGGTTTTATAACTGCTATGCAAGTGTAAAGTTTAAATCTTTATATATTTTCCTGAAATGACATTTATAGCTGGGAGCAGCTGCATAAACTTTGTTTACTTGCCACTCCTACAATAATGCATATGTTCTGCAACTGCTGCTCTTCCCTTAATGCTCTTTTGTCCACCTGAAAGTGAGAAGAATATCCAGAGGCCTGCACCACAAGTAAGTTTACTCAGTTTAAGCACAGGCAACGAGGGGGAAACTACCACTCACCATAGTACCTCAGCTTCTGAGTGCCACAAGGCAAGGCTGGAAGCAACAACATCCGAAGAGGGGCATCTGGGAGAAGGAACAGCTCCTGAATCCCAAATACAATGGAAGTTTCAAGCTGCTGTTTTGCAAAAGAAAAAGTACCATAGATTGTATGATCACCTGAATTCTTTGCCATGCTGCCTCTCCCAGCCCCATCTAACTTCTAATCACACGTTTCACTTCTAAGTTATGAAAGAAAAACATAATCTAGCAGCCCTCTGAGAAGATTGCCTGCATTGGCCTGGTGGCCTATGCATTGCCATCATAATGCAGTACACTGACATTCTTTCAGAACCATAAACTTCATAACACTTCCAGATACATAAACTAAGCATTTTGGTGTTGTTTATACTTGTTTCTTTAGGGAAAGTGGTTAAGATGATGGGGGTTTTTGTTTTGTTTTGTTTTAATTAGTTCATTAAAACATAATTTGTGGCAGGGACTTTCAGAAATGCTTTTTTGAAAGTCAGATACATGTATTTGGATTTCAGGTGCCTGCAATGACTCATTTTTGTAACCTTCTAAAAAACCCAGAAACTCCCTGAAAACCCCACTGTCTTGTTTTTTTGAATAAATCAGCAACAGCCTAGGAAAACCACAGGCTCATCATGCCCGTATTTAAAAACAAAAATCATTAGCCCCAAGCAAGTTTAATTAAACTTACAGAAGAGTTTACAATGCAGAAGAAATAGGTCAGGAAGGAATAATATAAAACAAAATTACTTCTTGAAAATAGTCCAGGAAAAGCAAGGCAAGTCTGAACCCAGTCATTAATGATATCAAGGAGGAGATGGGATTGTGAAGGGTAACAAAGCCATGGGAAATAACAGGACATCTATTATCCAAACATAGCTGCAGAGCATTCCTGTTGTTATTTTGTGAAGAACATTACTTTTCCACATGCGGTTTGTGGTACAAAGAAGAGGTTAGGCTCTACTCCTGGCCTTTTTGCACGTGCTACTATTTAGCCAGTAACACTCTGAATAATACAAATTATCCACGCACCCTTTAAAAAGCTTGGCTTTCTGGTACTTGAAGCAGGAGTTCCAACATAGCTGCTTTGTGGTATTGAACACTCGTTCTGTATAACACAGAGGTATGAGTTGCACTGACTTATCGGGGTTAGTGTCTAGAATATTGGTTGTTAGTTTGGATAACATCTGTAGGGTCACTCTATAGCCAAGATGCATAAAATCAAGTGGGTTCATCTTCTCCAGTTTCTCCCTGTCTTTTGATGATAGTTCAAGAATTTTAGTTATATCAGAGCAAACTTACAGTAAGGAGTAACTTTTCCTTGTCTCAGTCCCCAAATGCAGCCTTTATCATGTCTTCCCATCTCATATAGCAAAACATTATTATTACAATCAAACTACTTCTCCTAAAATGTTGGTTCTTGAGTGCAATAATCTTCAAACAAAAAATGGAGACTTCTGGGGCAATAAAATCATCTGCATAATTGCATCTGAAATCATCCCCAAACTCTGCAAAGGGAACTTGTTAAGAAAAAACATCAAGTGACTTCAGAAAAAATCTGCTTGACCTTTGAGGAGAGTCATTCAATCACAGAGGACATATTGCTAAGTGCTTTCATCAATTCTTTGAGCTCAGGTGTCAATTATTTCACTTTCTTTTGGGTTCTGTGATAGTGAATGCTTTCCACTCAAGTAACGCAGTAAACCTTTTCCCTCTGCAGCTAAAATTCCCCATTGTAGGGGTGTTGAAAATTAATCTCTGTTCTTCAGTATGTGCATGAGTTCTGCTTTTGGCTTCCTGATGTTTCCATCCCTGCTGGGTACTGTGAAATCTTTTCTGCTACTTCTAGCTCCTTCCCTATCAGTTTGGATATGACTTTCTGCTGTTACTATTAAACTACCAATGACATAGCTGTCAAATTATGAATAGGTATCTTGATTTCTTTTTACTCTTTGAACCTGTCCCATACTGTCCCATTTGCCTTCCTGAGTTGTTTGGACATGATATGGTGGTTATTTACAAAACAGGCCCACTCATATTTGCATGCATTGATTCAGAGCTCTGCTGCACACCTGGCTCTCTGTCAACCTGAATCCAAAGTCAGAGCAGATGCTGGAAACAAGCCCTTGTAGCCATCACAAACCTGCCAAGGACAGGCACAGCTTTCCTGTGGCACTTCAGCAACCTGAGCAGACAGCTGCAGGAATTCAAACATTTGAAGCAAAGCCCTCTAAGCAGCATAGAGGCATCTCCTCCTCCTCCACAGAGATAAATAAAAAATTGCCAAGAGAAATGTGCAATCCCAAGGTAGGATAGCATTTAAGGAGGATGAATTGCAGGCAGATGGCTGCAGTGCAGATAGTGTGAGAGCAATCAGTAAAGACCAAATAATCCAACTTACTCACAGAAGAATGAAGACCAAAAAAGAGCCTATAGATAGCAGCCTGGGGAAGGCACGAGGCAGCCAGACTGGACTGAAACATGTCTGTCAGCTGTTGGGACAGTGGAGAGTTTTCTCACACTGGAAGGGCTGACCTGAAGGGTCTGGACTCTTCCCACTACCTTAGGTAAAACAGAAATAACACTGCCGATATTTTTATTTCCTGTGTGTTTCATAACTATAGTTGTCACAAAATGAACTCTTTTATAGCAGCAGGACGGGCAGTTTTATGAAATCCAAGCAACAAGTTAGGTTCATAACTTGAGTCAGACTGTGATAGCCCAATACTCCCAAGAAAGCAGGTCTGTCTGGCCATCTCAGACAGGGGACATTCATGGCTGAAACCAGTACCACCACATACATCAGCATCTCTTCTGATGGCTGGTGTCTCTCCAGGAAAATGCCAGTTATTTCAGTTCCTCTGTGCTATTCTCACACAGGAGGATATGCCTATCATGACTTGCCATGCTGCAGCCCTGACAGACATATTAGGGAGAAGTCCTGTCCTACTATGGGTTTGAATCTCCTCTCCAGGATTCAGGAACAAGCATGAAATAGCAGGAAAACTTTCCCTGCCACTGCCCTATAGCTTAGCCTCTGTGGAGACTTTGAGGCCTCCAGACACACTTCAAATCAAAAAAACGAGCTGTGCCTCCTTTCATTCACCATCATTGCTGCTATTGCTGCCAATAAATAAATTGGCATAATAGAGAATAAATATCTGTTGCCTTTACAGAGAATCAAGGAATGGCTGAGATTGAGGGCCCCTGGAGGTCATCTTGTCCAACCCCCCTGCTCACGCAGGGCCACCTAGACCAGGTTGTCCAGGACCATGTCCAGATGGCTTCTGAATATTGCCTCTTGTCTTGTCACTGGGCACCACCGGAAAGAGCCTGGTTCTGTTACCTTTCCACCCTCTCTTCAGGTATTTATACATGTTGATAAGATCTCCCCTGAGTGCAAGGGCTGCATGCAGGTAGTTGCTTCCTATACCAAAACCTCACCAGGTATTGAGAACAGTCTGCCCTAATGGCAGACAGTTTTTTCCCCTCATTTTTCCTTCTCTCATCTTCACTTACAGGAATTTTGGTATGTATACCAGCTTTGTTTGCTTATCCCTCTAGCCTCCTTTAATAATTAATAAGAAGACCATTCTATCAGTCTTGCTTTCTTCAGTGAATAAATTGGCCATGACATCATCTTGCAGGCACTAAGCATAGAACATAAATTTCTCAGTGTTTTTTCTCCTTAAGCTGCCACCTGAAACACCTCTGGCCTGCAGCAACCTCTCCCCAGGGTTATGAGGGGCTGCCCAGCTGGAGTATGACTCTACAGGTCCTTGTTCTCCAAAGTCACCTTCTCTTCCAGACCCCCTAAGGACTGCTCCCCCTCTCAGCCCCAGTAAAGAGCAATGGCAAGGAAAACCATGCAAGAAGTTCCTGGAGTAGCAAGGAAATTAGTTGAGGTACTCTGTGATGGCAGCAAGTAACAAGCCTCATCATGGGCCAGTGACGTGATTTTGGAGGTGCCCATCTAAGTAGCTGCAATTCTGCCAGAACTAAATGCAGAGGCATATGGATGGCCACATATCACACATTAGACATTTTTACAAAAGGATGTACTAGGCATCAAATACTTAAGCTGTGGGAACTGCAGATGTGACACATGCATTGGGGTACCAGTACAGACAGCTTTCAGAGTGTCTCAATACAGCAGCTTTGCTTCTGAGTGAAAAAAAATGTATTTACGTTCTTAAGAGGGCAGGGTAACTGAGATGAATCTCTACAAAATAATAGGATCTCTGAAGTGCCACTAGAGATTTTTACCTTCAGCTAATTGAATCACATGCCCAGGACCTGTTTCCACTCTTTCAAGACTTGCCACAGTCTGCATATCGAGGGTGATGGTGGCAGGATTTGCTGACACCAAGGCGATGCAAGTCTTGAAATTAATGGAGGAGAGGATATGGACTTCAATGATAGGGGCCCTTGGATGCAATACAAACACTTCCATTCCTCTTCCAAGTTGCCATGTTGAGTATAATCACTCCTGTTAATTCTGCCTATCTTGCGAATAAATCAGCTTTCTAACTTCTCTGCAACTGGTGAGTGCTCACTTAGTTTTGTATAAGGTTTGAGTAGTCTGATTTATTTATTTATTTATTTTTCTTATGCTCTTCCCAGAATGCACACTGCTTCTGGGAGTGCTGAAAGACTGATGAAAGAAGAGGTAAGGTGTTACTGCCAGTCACAGTAAGCACCTAGATGACTAAAAGCTAAAACTTCTGGCAAAATGAATTTTGGCAATGTTTTGACAATCCTTCTCACTTCCCAACAAGTATCTATATCTGATGCTGTGTAGAACAGAAGTAAAATAACAAATAACATATTTCTTGTTCAGTACTGCTCACTTTCATGTATGTATTTTTTTACAGTTACTAAAAAAAACCCCTAGTAACTAAAAAATTTCCTAGAGTTTGTGTAGGAAAGAATATTTTCCTACTGTATCCCATCTTTCAAATAGTTACATACAAACTTTGCTAGCTGGCTAAGAAAATCATGTATATAGGAAACAGCTAGCAACAGACAAGCAGCTTTGTTAGATGTTCTTACGCCCTGAAAAATCCTTTCACTTAGAATGGGTTATTTATAGTAATGGAGGAAATGAGCTTTTCCACTTCTTCCTTTGGACCCTACTTCTCTAGGTTACATCATAATGATTAACGTACATAAACACATCTACAGACTTCAGGATGGCTTCATTTGAGTTAAGGGTTCTCCAGTTCTAGATATATGGGAAATAGTGTTTTGAGTGGAATGAACTCTTGGAAAGACAAGTCTACAGGAACACAATTCTGTAGTTACATATATAATCTACAACAGAAAGGTGCCTTGAGCCTGATTTAGTGTTGTACATAGTACAAGTAATTATATAGATTATTTTTGTATGATATACAACAATCATAGAAAAACGAGACTAGAAGAGAACACTGTCTAAATCTGATCTCTTGCACAGTATGCATCTTAAATTTAATCAAATTTTTAGAGCTTTTTGTTTTTCCCCCACAAAAAGGACATCTAATCTTGATTGCCAAAGATCTGCCAACACCATTAGCAAGTTCTTCCAATGATTACTTAACCTTTCAGTCAAAAATAACTTTTTTTTTCTTTGTAAATGTCAAGTTACAGTTTACAGATCTTGGATTTTGTGTCTAATAGATTGAAGAGCCCTCTATTACCAAATTTATGTTCCAGATCAAATACTTATTAATATACACTAAACAATTATTCATTATTCAACCTTTTTTAAAAGACAAAGGGCAGAGCTTCCTCAGCATTTCAGTAGGATTTGTGTTTTCCAATTCCATCATTATTATGATGGCTTTTCTCTGTTGATTGATAGCCTTCTTAGACTGATGCTAAAACTGGACATAACATTCACAATCTATATGTTGCACTTGCCAAGGACAGAAGGAATATATATGACATTCGAGATTCCTGTTCACCCATTTTGGGATCATATTCTTCCATCTGATCACAGCTTTTCATTGGGAGGTCACATTCAGCTGAATAGTCACTAGAACACTCAAGTTCTTTCCATGTGTCACAGCTTTCCAAAATCAGACTCTTCATCTTTTATGTATGGTCTACATCCCTTCTACTTAATTCTACAATTTGAAATCTAAGATATATAGAGCTAGAAAACTAGCCCTATTCAAATTAGATTACAGTTACCTTGTACAGATAACACTTTATTGGTATTAATTTCATGTTTTATTCTATCATAAGAATGGTAATAATTATTCCATGGATAAGTGTATTGTGGTGGGTCCTTCCACCTACACATCAACCCACTGATTTCCAGTCACTCAAACACCATTAGGAGTCTGTATTGAACATTGAGCTCATCCTGAACACCTGAACAGTCAGAAGCAGATTATGGTAGAACATGAATAAAAGTAAGTTAACTTAAAGAGATGGAAAACTTTTTAATGCCACTCCAGAACTAATTTTAGATTAATAAGTGCAGAATTTTATCAAGCTAGCATTAATTATCAAAGCATCTGTACAAAAAATACCATAGAAATAAGAAAGAATAAAGTTTCTCCTGCCTTTATTTGGTAAATTTTCATACTTTGTACTCAAACAAGTGATGTTTATGAATTCATTTGGATTCTTATAGAAAAAGTGATTTACTAAATAGAATTATTCCTGTGCATAACTGTGTAAATAGCTTTTAATAGTGTCATTCAGATGAAGCATTTTATAGGACAAGGAAGAAAACAACAGCTAGGTCAAACTTTGTTCTCATGTGAAGTTCTTTCTGCCATGCATCTCTTGCTTGCCACATGTTCCTTGAGATTTATGCTTCTGCCTCCCATCTAACTGTTCTAGGATCAGGGTCTATAAAGTCATCTTGGCTAGGACCCAGCAAAAAAGTGAAGATGCTGATTCAGTAACTAAGTCTTATTTGTAAGCAGAGTACCTAGGCAGATGCGACTGAAAGTGTAAGTCTGAAGCAGAAATCATGGGAATATTCATGTTGAGACACAAAGATGTCTCAATCCTGATCAGATATCAAAGAACTGCCATACACTAATTAAAAAATTAGTAATATTGTAATGGCATAGCTATTATGTGATTTCTATAATCTGCTTTCTAGCTATTTTTTCCCTCCTTTTCTCTGATCTGCCCAATCTTTTCTCTTTACCTAGTTCTACCCATGCCTCAATACCCAGTCTTGGCTATCTAGCACATAGATGAAATGTTTACTGCTGGTGTTTACAATGCTTCTAGCTGTCTGGAATAAGTAAATGTTTTCTTCTCTCAACACAGGCCGAATAGCATGATAAACATTACTCCATTTCAGCAAATATTTTTATTTCAGCTGAAATGTATGATGACATACTATACAGCTAACAAAACTTTTCTGATCCACTGTAATTTCATCTTTCCTTATGGATTATCTGTTCCCAACATGTTGGAGGAATTTTGGACCCCTGCATGTCCAGCTCTCCTTTCAAAGAGCCCAATAAACATCCAGTTGCTTTTCATGGGGTGTTTTTTCAAAACCAAAGAACAACCCATTTCAGGGAATACTTTCCTACATTGTTGAGACAGAGGGGAGAATTTCCTGGAGCACGCAGTGATTCTATTTAACATAAATGCTGCAACAGAGCACACCTCACTTATACTCTCCCAGCCTCCCTCTTCCAAGCACCAGGGTAGGGATGTCCAAGCCCTGGTTGAGGCTCCCGCTCCTGGGGATGAACAAGCCCATGCATCAGTACATGCTGGGGATGTCACAGGATGTGAAAAACCTGAGATTAAATCCCTACTGCAAGGCCACACAAAGATGGCATATGAAAAAACAAGCATTAAAACTGAGGAGTCTCAACTAGGGCCCTAACCATTCATCCCAACTGTCTCAGCCACCCAAGCTTTGCAAGTGAGAGTGAGGTTTTGCACATGCATCCTAATTCTTAGATTCACCTGCCTACTATACATCCTCCTCACCTCATCCAGGCCCTGGTGTCACCTATTGGGACACCATAGACAGTATGTAGCAGATCAGGAACAAGGATGGCAAAAAACCCTACATGGGTTAAAAAGAAAAAAAAAAAAAGGTCTATAATTTGTGACCACACTTCTTACCTAGCTGTAACTTACCTGGAAGCACACTAGTCAATGCTCTAAAGGAGGCTGAAGTCATCCCTTTCACTCACATATCAGAACCCCTCCTGAAATATCTATTTCATGGAATTGGACTTCACTCAAACTAGGAGAGAGTTATCACACCAGTGATCTTACCAGTTTAAGGGTTGCTCTGCACAGGGAATTCTACAACAGGCTGCATAGAGTATATTCCCTTCATGGCTGTCTTTTAATTGTTTCTGGATGAACATGGTCACTGAATGAGACAAGTGCACCCATCTGTCTTTAACACTATGGTTCCTCTATTATTTTTTTCTTCTTTAAACATGGGATTCTATGTTCAGAAAGTGAATGAGCTGAGAAATGTCTTAACTTTTGTTGTTGGATGAAAACAACACAGGTTCTGTCCTTGGGCTTGCATACGTATATACATATATACACATATATATACACATATGCACACACATATGATTTCTTACGTAAAATGTTAAGACAATGAAACTGATTATAAGAACATGACGCACAGTATAGGGTGCTTACATTTAAAAATATCTATCATGACACATGGAGGAAACAATGCAATGCACTACTTTTAAGATGTCATCCAAATAGAATCATAGAATCATAGAATCATTGAGGTTGGAAAAGACCTCTAAGATCATCGAGTCCAACCGTCAACCCAACACCACCATGCCCACTAAACCATG
>NW_008795938.1:409832-476541 GCF_000699145.1 Aptenodytes forsteri
CTCTTCTCTGGACACGCTCCAGCACCTCGACGTCCTTCTTGTAGTGAGGGGCCCAAAACTGAACACAGTATTCGAGGTGCGGCCTCACCAGTGCCGAGTACAGGGGCATGATCACTCCCCTACTCCTGCTGGCCACACTATTTCTGATACAGGCCAGGATGCCATTGGCCTTCTTGGCCGCCTGGGCACACTGCCGGCTCATATTCAGCCAGCTGTTGACCAACACTCCCAGGTCCTTTTCCGCCAGGCAGCTTTCCAGCCACTCTTCCCCAAGCCTGTAGCGCTGCATGGGGGTGTTGTGGCCGAAATGCAGGACCCGGCACTTGGCCTTGTTGAACCTCATACAATTGGCCTATACAATACAATACAATAGAAGTATTCCTGACCAGTGTGTTAGTCTGCATTCTCCCTCTGCTATGAAAGGTTGTGATTGAGGTCATGAGTTTTTGCTGAACTGTTCACTTAAAGGTAAAAAAGCTTTATCCAAATTCCAAAGAGACTCCAGAGAGGAGTTCCCACTGATGTCAGCTACGGATAAATCTAGCTGTAAACTTGGCAACTACTTTCACATGATACCCTGCAAATGCTTCAGAGCTTCTTTTTCCCCTTATCTTTCATGAGAGAAATCAAATTGAAATAGAATGAACTGTCAGAGAGAAATGTATTGGGCCAGGTTCATATGTCCTGCAATTCCAGAGTTTATGACCGCACTACATTCAGGATGAGCTTGACTCTTAGGAGATTTGATGAAATGCTGATTGTTAATGAACCAATAAGAAAATTAATATTCTTTACATTAGCTTGAAGATCTTTATTTTTATGCGACATAAGTGCAACTGTGCTATCACAGCCTTGATCTCTGCTTGAGAATTTCCAGTATTTTACAACTCAGAACATATAAATCAGCTTCACTCTAGATTAGCTGTTCTGCCTAATACCAACAGTATGTTTATTTACCCACAGCTTTTTAACCTTGACATGACAGATATAGTTTAAAAAAAGAACACACAAGAAACTTCACTGTTCACTTGAGAACTTAGAGAAAATAGCAATCAGTGGAAAGATGACCTGAGGTAATGACGTTTGGTTGCAAATGTCTTTCTGGATACAGATAAAGTAAGAATTTGAGCCATTTATCAGAGTTGTGATTGCATTGACAGCCCAAAACACAGGAATCTCCCACAGGAGTTCCTTGGGTTACTTCTACCTCCTCTCCCACACTGCCCATGCCTCACACAAGGAAGCAAGTCTTTAGGAAGCACCATGCTCTTCCTAGTATTATCACATTCTACATAGCGGATGACTATTTCCCAAAACTTCTGCTATAAGATTAAGTAACTTTCTGAGGATAACTGCACCCCAGAGAAGACTTTACAGTTTTTACACTCAAACAGTTCCACTAGGAAAACCAGTGGCCGCTCAGTAACTTCCTTCTGAGAGCCACTGCACTTTTCATGGTTAGACACCTAAAGAGGCAATGTGTTTACAGAGACCTCCAGGATTCCCGAAATAGCCAGCATACAACATGTACTAGCAGCTAAAGATGTTTTCACAGATTCACGGGTCATCCTTTACGATCACTAATCAGCACTCCTCATACTAAAAGGAGTCCACAAAAGATAGATTCCCAGTTATACCCCATCCGCAGTTTCATGGCCTCCCTGCTGACTCCTAACTCTGGGCAACAGGGCCATGTTCCCTCCTTGGGCCTTTGAGTGAATGATCCAACCAACAGATGGGAATGTGGAAAGAAGGAACTGCTGGCAGTGGAGTATTGCTGGAGGTGCCACCCAGCTATCATGTCAAGGTCAGTTATTGGTTTGTGATGCATCCAACAGGGAGGCAAAGGGCAGAATACCTTCCTTATGAAATACAGGGAGACTAGGTATAAGTTAGGTGCTTGACTGTACAGTACTGTCAAGATTTGAACCATTCTGGCCTGCCCAGGAGCAGACCACCAAGCCCTTAGAAAATTTTTAACAGAAAAAATATAAGCACCTCAGGACTCCAGATGCCTCCTGGGCTAGATTCAAGTTGTGAGTAGTTTGGAAGATCTGGAATTTGGGCTTTGGTGCCCCCAGGTCTCATGTATTAAGTGTCCAAGGCTTTTAGTCATATTAAATGGTTTTAGTATTAAGTGTGCCTGGCTATCTGGTCTCACTGATGAACGCAAGCTGACCTTGAAAGAGATACTTACTGGAATTTTTTCTTTTATTGCATGACTGAAAACTTGGAATGCAGCTTTTTACAGTACAGTACACTTGCAGCAAGTTTAGACAGTCTAAAGCTCCTACAGCTGAATTCATGATTTCCCAAAAACAACAAAAAGAGCAAGAACAACATTAAAGAAGGTATTAGCCTTATTTTGATAAAACTGTTTCTTGTAAAAGACAACCTGCTGGCTATTTACATTTAGCGAAGGAGCCTTAGTTTGGATTTACATTATGTATCATGATATCTTTATTTCTTCATCCTCTGAGCTTTTGTTCCATGAAGGAACACTAAGGAAACCACTTCCCACTTCCTCTGGGAAGCAGTTTATTATTTTTAGTTATTATATACTTGAATATTAATAATTAAGTTTAAAAAATGAGATCCAAAATTACATTAACATAGTACACAAAAGTCCTGTCATTCTATTAACAAAGCAAAGGACAAAGAAGTCAAGAATATTAAAAAATGACACAAACATTTGAGTTACCCTGGACATACAAAAATATTTTCAGATCCTTCAGCTAAATTGCAGCTGAGCTGGAAGGGTGTACTCAAAGCTTTCTAAATCCATATATTATGCTCACACCTAAATAATCTGTTGGTTTCGTTGCTAATTTGTTTGGTCAGACATGCTAATATTGCATTGCAGTTATGATATCCTGCCTGTCTTAGCAAATTTAACAATTACCTAACTTCCAAAAGCCATACACTATCTAAAAGTAAAAACCTGCATTGTTGATTTGTACAACATTTGTTGATTTAACCTTGCTACAACAATCTGCCGTGTAGTCTTCCCAGGACCCATTAAAAAAATAAACCTTTGTACTTACTTAGAACTTGTTTCACAAAATTAAATTGTAGAAACTTTCTCAACTTTTACAAGAACAAAGCTAGAACAAATATGAGACCTGAAAGTGATGTGCATTTAAAAAAAAAAAAAAGGAAAAAAAAAAGGAAAAAAGCAGCCTCTCCCACTGACTTTAGAATTTTCTCAGTTTACAGATAATTCTGCACCCTGTATGTCCTTACCAGTCAGTGAAGCAGAGTTATCCTGGCTTTGGAATAATTGTTTCTATCTTGACACAGATAAAATACATTCATATAGAACTGAGTTTACTTTGATTACCTTTAAAAATAAAGAAAAAAAAAGTTCTATATTGCCTATAGTCACTGTGATAGAAAAAGCAGCAATGAGATAAATTAACTTTCTAACGGCAAGGAGAATGAAGCTTTGGAACAGATTGTGTGGGAGCTTATGGAGTCTGTCTTTGGAGATCTTTAAAGACATCTCTCAGTAATAATTTTGGTACAGTTGATCCTGCCTTGTGGCAGAGGGATAATTAAATGAAGACCTGAGGTCCCCTCTAGCCCTGTTTCCTGTGATTAGCAGTTTTCCCCTACAAATTCCCATTTTAAGGAGCACATCTCCTACAATTGTGTGACACTATCCAGTGAATAATTTTTGTAGCACGTCCCTTTCATACAGATTTTGCAGAAGGGCCTTTGTAAATAATGCAGTTTATAATAGCTGGGCAACAGAAGCTAAATTCACTCTTACATAGATATTTTTCTCTTTCACAAAGAGAAATATAAGAATTCTGAAGGCTATTAGCCAGGAGATGACAACAGAAAAAAGATACTAGTTTTTTTGACGTAATTTGCTCTCAACTCTCCCATAAGCCTAAATTTACTTCTGTAAGATAGAGCTCTTAATAGTTTGGGTTTGAATTGCAATAAAACCATTTTTAATAAAACTAAAGACTATCCTTGAGGCCTAACAAGATTTTTTCTCTAGGTATTATAATTTAGTCTGTTACTTATCAGACCCACAGTCTTACTAAACCTCAGTTTTGTGGAAAACTAACTTTAGATCGCATGTAGCAGGCCAGCTTTCTTCTTTTCCCCTTTAACCGTAACCTTATTTTGGTTCATTGAAGGCACTAAAGCACAAGGACAGTAGAAATTGGTTTATGTCAATATCATGACAGTAATTTCATAATTCAAGTAGAATGGGGCCAATAGCAATCAAAATCAGGCTCTAAGTAATTTCTGAGCTCTCCCAGACAATATGCTGAGAAACAACACAAGTTTATCAAACAGCACAAAAGCTGCTTGTTTTCACTTTAAGCTAATAAACTAACAGTTTCCAAAAGTTAATCACAAGAAAATTCTGAAACCTGATTACCATTAGGAAAAGAGCAAAGGAAAATAATTTGATATGAATTATTATTTGCCTAATACTAACTTTTCTCCCTAGATTCTCAAGCAAGTGTGCAGGTAAGCTATCACATACAATCCCCCTGAATTCTGCATACAAGAAACTATCTACTTTTAATTTAGCAATTTTGAGGATGTTATTAAAGTTTTGTGTCAATTTCAGAGAGTGGGAAACCTGGCAAAACTATCCTGGGAACCAACTGCAAGTAATCTGTTCTCTAGGGATAGAGGTTCTTGGTTTGACCCCAGCTTTTGAGCAACTAGCAGTTGTATCTTCCGCCAAGAAATGAAAAATAGCCACGCACTTATTGAAGTTTCTTTATTTCATCTCAACTTGTATTTTTCCTCAGAATGAACATAAGTCTGACCTTGGGATACACTTCAAATAGCGTGCGGTTCCCATCAACATTTATAATGCTTTAGTTGCAAGCCTATTACCATTGCTTAACAAACCTATTTTCCCAATATTAAAAATAGGAAAGGACTCATTGCCTGTAAAAATGAATTATGGCTTAGCAAATGAAAATATTTTAAAATACTTGATTTCACTTTCAGCTGTGCTGCCCTGTCCTAGAATCTCACTGCAACTTGACTAATAATAAACTTTAGTGCCATGAACAAATGTTTTTGAAAAAACCTACAAAGTTAATATTTATGGTAAGCAACTTGCTCTGCAGATGGTAGTTGGCCATCACTGAAGACCTCGATGAAACTTCAAGCCTGAACATGCCATTTGATTCTACTACAGACAGAGGACATTTAAAACTGAAAAGATGAGTCTTCTAAAATTGGGTCTCTAAAGAACACCTTGCGAATCTACTAAGAGGAGGATGTGTTTGTGAAACATTGATGTGTGTGCATACACACAGGAATTCAAATAAACTTCTAGAGCCTTGATTTTCTTCATTTTAATGGATCTTCATTTTAAAGGATAGGAAACTTCCCAATCAAGACAACATTTTTCATTGCTTAAAGGTTAAGACTACTCTGTGCAGTCCTTAAATTTTTGTATCTGGATCTCTGGGTGTTTTTGGATCCTTCTGTCTCCACCCCGGAATTGATTTACCAGAAGTTATCTGGCTTTGGCTGTCCAGTTTTCTGCAAACCCAGTCCTCTCCAATGGACATTCAGGCTATTTTAAGTTATCAACCTTGGCCTGCTTTCCATATTCCCATTCAGAGAAGTTCAGGCTTGAACAGACAAACTCCCTAGCAATATGTGTTTTTTGGGACAGTGATACAAGAAAGCCAGTTTTCTTAAAGCACTCTCCCTTTCACTGCTGTTGCATAATTCTTTCCTTTCCCAGGGGAAGGTAAACAGGGGAAAGGTAAACAGTTGTTTCCATGTATAAAGAGCTATTCATCTCCAAATCTCAACCAAGGGAAACTGCTGCAAACTGAGCTGTCACCTCAGTAATCTCTCGGTATTACCTTCTATTTCATTTAACCAGAAAGAGTAAAAGGGCACCAGCCATGACTAACTTCATGTGGCCTCTTCATACATTTTCCACCTTACTGCCTGGCCTTCTTCCTATGACTGACTCCAGAGTACTTTTTTATGACCATTTCCTGCTGAGGAATGACACCAGGTTCTCCCCTTCCTCACTAGTTGGAACCTGAGCAGTCAGTGTATGGAATTTATTTTAACTGAATTAAGATGAAGAAAAGAGTATCTTGCAAATTTATTCTTCTACGTCCCCTTCCATGTTCAAGACTCCATACCACCCATTGAGTTCAACAGAAGTTAGGCATCTAAATAACTTTGACATTC
This sequence comes from Aptenodytes forsteri, assembly GCF_000699145.1. Taxonomy (NCBI): domain Eukaryota; kingdom Metazoa; phylum Chordata; class Aves; order Sphenisciformes; family Spheniscidae; genus Aptenodytes; species Aptenodytes forsteri. Next base: position 416,034 of record NW_008795938.1, read on the forward strand.
TGCCCTTACACATGTCAAAAATCTAGAAGATGTAAAGCAGAAGCTCACAGATATACACACAGAATCATAGAAATGTTGGCTGGAAGGGACCCCTGGAAACCATCCAGGACAAGCTGCTTGAAGTCAGTCTGTGAAAAACACCAGATTGGAGGTTTTTGAGACTTGGCTACACAAAGCCACGACAGACCCAAGAACAGAATTTCCACGGCCCTGTGTGCAATTCGTTCCAGAGCTGCACCACCTCCCCTTTTCCTAATGGCCAACCTCCCAAATAGCAATGTGTGATCACTGTCCCTTGTTATTCTGCCTGCCCCTTCTCGGAAGAGTCCAGCTCCATTATCTTTATAACACCTCCTCAAGTTGCTCTTGGCTGCTATAAGATTGCCCCTTAGCCTCCTACTTGCCAAATTAAAACCAAGCACAGCTCCCTCAAACTGTCCCGATACATGATGTTCTCTAGGCCACTCAAGAAAAGACTTCAAACTTTATTCCGAAGTGTCTCATCCAAATTAGAATCTGTATTAAAAGAGCCATTTCTGCAATCAAGAACTTCAGGATTCCATTTCTTATTTGTATTTTCAGGCATTTTGTGTAAGCAAAATGAACAGTTGCATCTGAATATTCATTATCAGTGTTCATATGGTATTTACTTCAAGTGATTTTTTAGGTGGGTACGGGTTGATGTAGGAAAAAGTTAAGCTATACCTGTAGCTTGACAATAAAGGTAACTGAAAAAAAAGGAGAAACTAAAATTTGCACCAAATCCAGATACTCACAACTGACCAGGGTTATCAGTGTCAACAAGCAGGAAGGGTGGGGGAATTCCAAAGCCTGTCTTGGGCCCAAGACAGCTTTCAGAAGTCCTACTCCTTGCACCCTGTAGAAACACTTCAGAACCACCATAACGATGAGACATTGCTATATCTGAGCAAAACAGTCACTTTCCTGAGTATTGTCCAAACAACACAAACAGAGTGAGCTTTAAGAATGTAATAGGAAGTTTTGGACAACAGTCCTCAAAACATATTAATATGTCTGCTACACAAGCAGAATTGCAACGTAAAGTCTTCTCTCCCTTCTTGGCACTCTGTCTTCTAGATAAACAAACATTAATGCTTCTTCCTTTTTACTTAATTGTGTACAGAACCTTCCATTTTTAAGTGTTTTGTAAATTAATTTCACATAACGAGTAAAAACCATTAAGGTTGCAGAGCTCAGCACTCAAAATTTAAAGTGACATAAGTAAATGCCCTTGTAAATGATCAAAACGTTTGTTTTACTGAGCCAGTAAAAAGTTCTTTAAACTAGAAATGATAGGGAGGGAACTGCCAGTGGTCCTGGGAGGCAGTGATGGACAGGGTTTACAAGCAAAGAGCCTAGGATGATGTAAGTGAAAGGGAACACATAATCAAAACAGGGCTTAAGTGGAGTCACCTCAAACATTTGCATGTAAGTAAGGAAGTGCCTGCAAGGCACCATTATGAGGAAACCCCCAGACCCTTTTCGGGAAATCGGCATGCTTGGGTGTCTCTCTGAAGTACCTGTACACTAATGCATGCAGCCTGGAGAATAAACACAAGGAATTAAAGATTTGTGTGCTATTGCAGACACGGTGGGATGACTCTCATGACCAGAGTGCTGCAATGGTGAGATACAGGCTCTAGGATGGACAGGCTGGGAAGGTGAGACGGGGGAGTTGCCCTTTATGTGAGAGAGCAGCAGGAGTGCATGGGGCTCTGGGTGGGGATGGGTAACCCAACTAAGAGCTTATGGGTAAGGATTAAAGAGCAGACAAATATGTGTGATATTGCACTGGCTGTCTGCTATAGGGTACCTGATCAGGAAGAACAAGTGAATGAGGCCTGCTACAGACAGCTAGAAGTAACCTCACATTCAAAGGCTCTGGTCCTCATGGGGGACTTCAACCACACTGACAACTGCTGGAGGGAAAATACAGCAAGGCATAAGTGGTCCAGGAGGTTCCTGCAGATCTTTTATGACAACTTCCTGACCCAAGTGGTAGAGAAGCCAATGAGGAGAAGGACTCTGCTGGACCTCATACAAGGAAAGGCTCATTAAGGTATGTATGTGAAGACTGAAGTGACCATGAGATGGGGAGGGGAGGGAGCAGGTCAAAAAAACAGGACCACAGCCCTGGACTTCAGGAGAGCAGACTCTGGCAGCTTCAAAGATCTGCTTGAAAGGGTCACATGGAGTAAGACCCTAGAGGGAAGAGGGGCCCAGGAAAGCTGGGTAATATTCAAGGATCACTTTCTTCAAGTTCAAGAACAGTCCATCCCAATGAGCAGGAAGTCAAGCAAAAAAGCCAGGAGACCTCCATGGATGAACAAGGAGCTCCTGGCAAAACTCAAACACAAAAAGTAAGTATACAAAAAGTGGAAGCAGGGACAGGCAACCTGGAAGGAATACAGAGACACTGTCCAAGTGTGCAGAGATACAGTTAAGAAAGCCAAAGCCCACTTGGAGTTGAATCTGGTGAATGATGTCAAGAACAAGAAGGGTTTCTATAAGTACTTAAGTAGCAAAAGGAAGACTAGGAAAATTGTAGGCCTGCTGCTGAATGGAGCAGTGTCCCTTGGTAACACAGGACATGCAAAAAAGGCTAAGGTACTGAGCGCCTTCTTCACCTCAGTCTTTACTAATAAGACCAGCTTTCAGAAATCTAAAGCCTTGGAGACCAGGGGAAGTCTAAAGCAAGGAAGGCATCCCCTTGGTGGAAAGGATCAGGTTAGGGAATATTTAAGCAAACTGGACATACATAAGGCCATGGGCCTTGATAGGATGCACCCACGAGTGCTGAGGGAGCTGACTGAAGTCACTGTGAAGATACTTTTATTATCTTTGAATGATCACTGCATTTGGGAGAGGTATCTATCTGAAGACTAGAGGAAAACAAGTGTCACTCATATCTTCAAAAAGGGCAGAAAGGAGGACCTGGGAAACTACAGGCCAGTCAGCCTCACCTCAATCCCTGGAAAGTGATGGAGCAGCTAATTCTGTGAACCACTTCCAGGCACATGGAGGACAAGAAAGTGACTGGGAGTAGTCAGCATGGATTCAGGATCACTAAGATGATGAGGGGACTGGAACATCTCCCATAGCAGGAAAAGCTGAGAGAGCTGGGATTGTTTAGCCTGGAGAAGAGAAGACTCAAGGGGGATCTCATCAAGGTGTACAAATATCTGCAGGGAGGCTGTAAAAAAAGACAGACCGAGGCTCTTTCCAGTGGTGCCTCGTTACAGGGCAAAAGACAATACGGACAAATTGAAACACAGGAAGTTCCTGCTGAACATAAGGACACTTTTTTTTATTGTGAGGGTGACAGAGCATGGGAAGAGGTTGCCTAGAGGGGTGGTGGAATCTCCATCCTTCTTCAAAAGACGGTCCTGGGCAACCTGCTTTAGGTGACCTGCTTGAGCAGGGGCACTTGGCTGAGATGACCTCCAGAGTTCCCCTCCAACCTCAACCATTCTGTGATTACATCATACACTGAATCCACCTTGAGTAGTAGACAGCAAATAAAAGAGAGATCTGTAACTTTCAGTGAAAATAAGTGGTCTTGATTGACTCAGACTCCTCTCAGAAATGGTACACAGGTTCAGAAACTAATGTTAAGTTGAAAACTTGCCTTGAAGGTGGCAAAAGCATGAGTGCAAGATGTTTCAAATGAATCCCTTTTGCACTCAGGCTTGCAGTTCATGAGGAAAACATTTTGTTGGAGAGTCTTTGAAGCATTCTTCCTTTGCATTCTCTCCTAGGCTTCAGCACATAGTTTTTGTTTGCATGTGCTGACTCTTCTGCAAATCACCCCTAAAGACCATTATCTTTAACATGTTTCCATCTTGGTTTTGTCCATCTTGTTTCAGCAATTTCTGTCCAGTCTTTGTGTCCCTCTCCACTCTGAAATAGTTATCTTCCCCTTTGCTCACTTTGTACCAGCCATCACATACAAGAAACTGTAGAGGTGAAATTTTGCTGTGTGGGCATATATCTTCTAGGTATACAGAGCAGTTTCGTGTAGCATTGCATTCCCAGAGCATGTATGCAGTCAAAGCTATGATAGGCTATCATTTAAGTTGATTTCAGCTGTCCAGTTCCAAGAAGCCAAACTTCTGCACATGTTGATTCAGAGTTTCCAAAACATTATCTCAAAATTTTTCATGGGGACAGGAAGGAGCGCTTTCCTGACAGAAAGGCCACAGCACTCTGACCAAATTTCAACTCCTTGCTCCAAAGCATGGACAGTACACAGTTAGTCAAAGAAAAGGTTGCCAGGGTTGTTTTAACATTGCAACACAATGTATTTTCTCCAGCATTTTCTTGGAAATGGCAAAACTGTTTTGGCTGAAACTTTCTGGAAAAAAAATAAAGTGAGCTCAATATCATCTAATGGTAAATTTTAGCCTAAAAGGTTAATATTTGGCCAAGTTTCAAGTAAGCTAAGATGAAGGTATTGTAACAAGGAGGTTTGATAAATCTCAATAATAGTCAATGCTGCCAATACCAGCAAAATGCAGTCCCTTATGAAGGCCAGGGAACTAATGATCACCAATAACACTGAGGAACTCCAGCCAAGACACCAAGTTGAGCAGTAATGGAAACAGACACGAACCCTTAAATTTGAAACAGGCCAGAGAGCTGGTTAGTTTTAAGCATCTTTCCTGTCCTCGCAATACTCTCTATATAATGCTTTTTCTACACTACTATATATACATATATGTACACACATTAAGTTCTCAGCTGACACTTATTTCCCACAGATGCAGGTATTTCAGTCTTGATGCACCAATCACTAAACTGAGCTCAATTAGGAAGAAATCCAGATTCAGCGATCATGAGCTGTGAGTTAACATGGCAGAAATGTTGCTGGTGTTTGCATTTGTAATTATAGAGGATTATTCAATATCAATACATTAAAAACTTTGCCCGAAGTCATATGGCACCAGGCCAACAAACAATGCCTAACTTACTTTATGAACTATTTGAAAAGGAACAAATAAACAAAAAAACCAGCATGCAAGTGTAAGGTTTGGTGCATCAGGTCATTAAATCTGCATAGTTAAGAGTGAAATTACAATGAAGAAAAACATATGTTTTATTTTAAAAAGAAAACCACAAAACAGCTTTTTGGGAATACTAAACTGTGAAAACCTGGACTGAAGAATTTTATGGGTTACTGTGGTATAGGCTTCTCAGACAATCATACCTCAACTAAATTCCTCAACTCATGATGAATAAGACTATTAATATGAACTTAATTAGAACCAATGTAATATCATAAATCAAGAATTAATCATTAGTTCTTAGTAATTTGTTTTATGGAAATCATACGTAAGTCAATGTATAATTTAGGGTCTGAGCCATCAACTTCTGAGTATATGATTTCCCATCCCCTCCCCAAAGTCTAGACTTAAATATCACAGCTTAGGGTCTGAGAGAATGACTGGATGGAAGTATATGCTTCTGTTATGCAAAAGGCCAGATTACTAGACCTAATGGTCCTTTCTAGCTACTGGATCTATTCCATTAGAGATTTAACAGGGAGAGCACAATTTATAAGGCTATATCCCACATGTGGAGTTCAAAGAGTGACCCACAGATGGCACAGAAGGTAAATGCCAGGAATACTGTGCCTGCTGCACACAAGCAATGCAACTAATCCCTGTTCAGTCAGGTGCTGCTCCAGGTTTATGTAACTACAATGCTTTTAGTCTGCAGCTGGCTTACTTTGGACTATCGGCAGAGAAGTCCACCTTCAGGGATCACTGTGCCATGAGCAGTGTTCCTGCATATGCACAGCACTCTTGGACAGCCAACTATTTATTGCGTAGTATGACTCTACACTGGGTACAGCACCCACAACCCATGTGCAGCAAGACAAACTGTGCATCATACGTGCAGTAGGAGTGGAGATGCTGTGCAGATTCTCCTGTGTTTAAGCAGTAAATCCAGTTTGTTGGACCTGTGCATAGCTGGGTGCTGTTGCCAGGACCTCGCAGCCTCTTAGTCAAAAGTGGACCTGATGATACTGGAAGGCATAAAGTATAGTCCACAACTGGCCTTCATTTATAAATGCTAAATACTAAAAAAAACTAGTCTGGGAAGGCTAGATATATGGCTGAACTTTGGTGCCCAAATACCTGTTTGAATGACTGTGATCAGCATTTATTTAGGAATGGCAAGCTCAAAACTCAGCTAACTTCATAGACATAAATTTCCTTGGTAAGAATCCTGGAATAATTCAGGTAAAAAGGGAGGCTTGGGGTCATCTCATTCAACTCCCTTCTCAAACTAGGTCCAGCTTCAAAGTTAGATGAGGTTGCTCTAGGTCCTGTTGTATTTTAAAAATCTCCAAAGGTGAACATCCCGCAGCCTCTCTGGGAACTGTTCACGGCTTAGCCACCCTCAAGGAAAGAATTTTTCCTATATCTATATGGGATACCCTTGCTTCAATTTGTGACTGTTACTTCTTGTCCTATAGCTATGCACCTCTGAGCAGATTTTGGCTCCATCTTCTCTATAAACTCCATCAGGCAGTTGAACAGAACAGTTTGCTCCAGTTCCCCTGACCAAGCCCTCTCACTTCCAGGCTAAGCAAACCGTGTTCCCTGAGCTTCTCCTTGTACATCATGCTCCAAATCCTGGTGACCACCTGCTGGAATTTCTCCAGATTGTCAATGACTTTCTCATACAGGTGGCCTGAAAATTGGGCACCGTACTCCAAATGTGGCCTCAGGACTGCTGAATAAAGGGGAGTAATCACCCCCCAACCTGCTGCCTATACTCTTGCTAACACACTCAAATATGCAATTAGCCTTCACAGCTGAAAAGGCACATTGACAAGCCACATTCCCCCACTTTCTGCTGCCGTCTGGTGCACACACTATGAAGTACAAACAAGTCCTGAGCAGATAGGTATCTAGCTTAGACCCAAATTTTGACACAATTAGAGAAAACAAGAATTCATCTGCTTATCTTGCTCTGGGAGAGTTGATCTGGCAGACTTGTTTGATGCAACACAACATAAAACAGCTGGATAAGGAGGAATTCCCCTCCTTGTGTATACAATACCCTACTGGTTAGATGACTCATGCACATGTGTTTTGGAGACTCAGGTTCATCTCTCTCATGTGTATCATGAGGGGTTTTTGACTTGTGCACCTTGAAAGGAAAGCACCTCACCTCTTGCCTGTCCCAGTCTAGGACCTTAACAAAGGGACAAGCATTAAATAATTTGCCTTAAATAAGATCTTTGATGAAATAGGAAATGAAACAAAGGGCTCATGCTAGGTAATCTCTGATCCCTAGCCTCTATAGTTGCTCCCATTTTCACACTCAAATGAAAATATAATTGAGCAGTGAGAAATCTCCACCAGAACTTGCTGGGAAGTAAGAGAGGTTACAAATCCCCCATTTCTCCTTGCTCTGGCTTGAAAGTTTAGAACATAAGTCTCCCATGTTTAAAGTGATTACACTTGTCATCAATTGAAGGATGCCGTACCCAACCCTGACTTGGGACAGGGGTGGGAGGTGGCAAGTAAATAAAACCCTAAAAACCGTTTAGTTCTTAGGGAAAAAAGAGTGTGTGAAAGGGAGAGCTCCTGGAGATGGTTCCAGGTTATAAGACTTTAGAGGATACAGGTAATTCAATCTGAATTTGAAGATATATTAAATGTCTACTTTGAAAAGAAAGTTATTATTTGAGAAAAGCAAAAAAACAAAGTAAATTTTAGTTCTTTAAAAATTTTCACTCATCAAATGTATAAGAAAAGCTGATCAATTAAGTGGGAAAACAGTTGCAAAATATTCCTGAATCTCCTAATTTCATTTACTTTTCTTTTTAAATTCTGACCAGAGTCCAAGACTAACTTTGACTGCAATGTGATCAATACAAGTGGGATTTGAGTTAAAGGCTCTGTTCAAAGAAACACAGAAAAAGTCTTTCTTTTATATTAGCATTCTGCTAATGCTTCAGTTCATCTGAGTGGAAAATTACCAATAAAAGTTTAAAGTATGCAAACAAAGAGGAACTAAGGGAAAGAACTGAAGTATGGATTAAAATACAGGAAGGGAAGGGCAGCAGAGAATAGTAGAAGGAAGCTTTTATCTCAAGTGTTTAACTTTGTGTAGACTACTCAGAAAATGTCCTGAAAGTTCAGCTGTGCACCAGTTCTTCCTATGGAATCTAATCCAAACTGATCAGGACAACAAGGGGCACATGCCCCTTGACATTAGGTCCAACTCCAGTGATAATCATTTGATAGTGGCAGAGAGGGCTCCCACACCCGCTGAGCACTTGCAACCTCAGCTGAAGTCAGCAGGTGCTTGCAGAGGTGTTCTTAATCTAACCCAGTCCTCCCAGCTACCTGTAGGCAGAGGAGACTCCCTCCAAACTGTTTGCACCTCCATTCTTTATTTAGCCTGCAAAATGTACTATAGACAAGACACCAGCAACACTTATATTTGGATATCACTTTCCAGTGATGTGATGTGCATATTAATGTAAATGCTTCTAAAAACTATAGCTATAAAGCTGGTCTCTACAGCATATGCTGAATAACTAGTACTATTAGTACTAGTACTAACAATAGCTATGCAATTGATGTGAAAAAGATTATTACTTATGTGTGGTAATCCTAACTGACAAGGTATGAAAAGCTTCCAGAAGCCACCAGTAAGATTTTCCAGGCATTTCTGGAACTCTCTATATCTCATTCTGCAACTTTCAGCTTAGTGAGGGAAGGGTGTTCTGCCGGCCTCACATTGCATAAAAATTGGCTTAATATTTCCCCCACTCTCCCAATGGTTTGCTACCAGTGCCATGTTTATAGAACTCACTGAGGTTTCAGGAGATTTAAATCTAAATAACTCCTCCAGCCCTGTCCCATAATTCTCAGGAGATTGTCTAAATACTAGGCCCTCTAAATACTGCCCATTCACAGCAATACCCTAAACATTAGGCTGTAGCTTAATGGCTTTAGTCATCTGGGCTGACAATTGTTCTATGCAAAAAGGATAGTGCTTCAGAAAGAAGATCGAAGATCAAGAAATGCCAGAATATCCAACAGGCTGATGCTCAGAGCTCCTCAATAGGAAGCTCAGACAAAAGGGCAGCTGCCACCTCCAGGGAGACATTCCAGCTCCTTGGCTATCAGGGTTTGCTGGCTGTGAAGGGGTTAACACGTTCCCTGCACACCAAAGTAAAGGCATAAGTTCCCCTGAAGCTGAGCACCAAGCTAGTTCAGCATTTTGTACCTGCCTCATTTAAGTAGCTCCCTACTCAACAGATGGATCCTAAAGAGTTAAGCCCTTTCCATGCACTGAAGATGAACAGAACAAAGTTCACTCTTCGGGCTCCTTAGGTAGCAGGAAATGCGAGAGCTGAATCAAGTCCTTTTTTTGTGTGTCCTCTCCAGCTCCCTCCTTGGGACCAGAAGCTGCCAATGGCAACTCTGCTCATTATGAACAATAAAACTGTCAAGGACAATAGTGGTCTCATGAGAGAGGATCATCTCTGCATTTGGCCTGGTCAACAGAAAATCTCCCACTAAGAGGCGATTAACAATGAATTTGGCAGCCACTATGACATGATGAAAGACATGGAAAAAGAACTATCTATGCTAACAGAATATGGTGAGAGACAGGGAGGGGGGGAGAAAAATGAAAAGTCACATGCTCCAAAGGAGCAAGAAACAATCGGTAAATTGCACTAGGCTTACGCATTTATTACATGCTCAGTTCCTACAGTAATTAGAATAACATAAATATATTGGATATATTAAACTTCAAACAGGGGGCAGATGGTACAGTTCTGATCTAAATATGCAGGGGGTACTATGCCACAAGTTCATAGCTGTAAGCGCCAATGTGTCCCACTGTGCATTGCAACGGCTATTGCTATGGAGAGGCAAGCAGCTAAAGCCCTAGATAAATCCATAGTTGTCTGTATCTGGGAACTCAAAACAAGTTGCCAAGATGATCTGGTAGGCTCTTGGGTCTGGGCCTTAATACATCATGATTTATGGCTTGACTTGAAGGCAGATACGTTTCCATTTCTGGACTATGTCTGACATGTTGAATGTGCTCATCTAGAAACAGTATTTTTAGGAAGAAATTGTTCCAGACATTTGGAAGAAGGCCTTTCTGCCTGAGTTTTCAATAGCTCGGTAGTGGGTGTCCAAGCTTTTGCAATGGAACAGAAAGTCACATCAGTAAAACATGTCTCGATTTTTTAGGGTTTCGGTGTGTGCAGGCAGTGCAGGGATCATCTGCATTAGTTTGCCAGGCCAAGGTGCCAACATTTGCTAATGTACTAACTCAGCTGGTCTGGAGAGAGACCATTTAAGAACAAGTGGTTAGTTCAGATTCTTGATCTTTCTGTTTAAAGAACAGAACTAGTTGTCTCATGCAATTCTGCAGGAAACTGAAGGGAGGAAAAAGAAGGGGCAACAGAAATGATCTGGCAGAAAACAAAGCAAACTGTGTCCAAATTGAAAAAGACCTGAGAAAGAGGATACAGGGGAAGAAGTAAAATACTAGTAGGTACAAATTTGCCCTGCTTCAGGATTTTTTATTTACTAGAATCCCATTTTTATCCTGGGCAACTGACGTTTTCTAGAGTGCCAGACACTATTGACTAAATTAATCTGAGGCAAATAAATTGAGCCTGCAGAGGTATTTGGCCGCTGTAGTCAAACCCAGCTGATGGACTTGGGGGTTTTGGAGGAATTTTTTAGGGTTTCGGTGTGTGCAGGCAGTGCAGGGATCATCTGCATTAGTTTGCCAGGCCAAGGTGCCAACATTTGCTAATGTACTAACTCAGCTGGTCTGGAGAGACCATTTGTAAGAACAAGTGGTTAGTTCAGATTCTTGATCTTTCTGTTTAAAGAACAGAACTAGTTGTCATCCGCAATTCTGCAGGAAACTGAAGGGAGGAAAAAGAAGGGGCAACAGAAATGATCTGGCAGAAAACAAAGCAAACTGTGTCCAAATTGAAAAAGACCTGAGAAAGAGGATACAGGGGAAGAAGTAAAATACTAGTAGGTACAAAGCAAGGAGGCTATAAGCATATTAAAAACAATGATCAGTGAAACAACTGAGAGGAATGTTGGATACAATTTTCAGGTTGCTAGCAACACTTATCTGAGACTTCATGCTTAACTTTACCTACTGGCAGGATTTCTAACTCCACAGTTTTAAGTTTTCTTCAGTCATCTCTATGTGCTAGTGTTCAGCAGAGATGTTTGCAGTTCTTTAGTTGGGATAGCATTTTGAAGTTGAACAGGAGCCTTTCACTGTTCAAGGTCCTACAGCATTCTTCTTCCTGGACCAGTTACCAGGTGTACGTGTGCTTTTGAACAAGAAGAGGGAGGGGAAGAGGGAGGAAATAGAGTAATTACTGCATTTGAGGGGTTTGTGACTCATTACTACCACTATACCTGGAAACAAATTAGAATTTTTAAATCATTCTGACTTTCATAACAAAAAGCAAGTTTTTGTGACTACAGAAAAAAACAGGTTAATATAATAATATAATAATATAACGGGTTAATTTCAAATCTACAAGAAGAAACTAGCCTATCTTAAGACTTCCCAAGTTGTGACTCCTGCATGGGAAGTCACTGAGTTTCTTACCTCCCTGAACTATTTGCCAACAGACTTTTCACACACAAACAATTCAAGTTTTCTAAAATTAGCTTTTAAAAAGCTATTTTTGTTCCCACAGCTATGTCTCCATGAAAACTCAGTCTTGTATTATAAGCAAAGGAATGCAATTCATGCAAATAAGCCATGTTAGAAATGAAGTTTGTAAAGCACAAAATAAGACAAGATTTCTAAAATAATTCCTGCGAAGACTGACAGTCTCAAGTATCTGTACATCATACCAGACTTCAATTCTACCTTGCTCTTGTAACTTGCCCAATTTGTTGGGCAAGAGCAGATACCTTTTGCTCTCCTCAGAAAACTGCGTACAGCGCAAGTTAAACAAGAAAGTAATTGCATTATTTGGACTTCTTCTTTTATAAGATATCTTTCTGCTATCAGTTAGAGACTACTATTAATAATTGTTAGAGACTGCTAGTAATTGATTTAAGTCTTTCAAATGTGATGAGACAGTTTTAGACACCAGCACACCTACATCAAATGCAGGATCTATGCCAGAAATTGCAGTGGTTTGCTTTGTGACACCAGGTCTTTGTCCAGACCTCCCTGTTCAGCCTGCTGAATTCAACCCTTCAGCTGCATGTGAATATATCCCTCATCCCTGGGGGCCAGCAGAATCTGCCACCCCTGAGCCCAGCTGGGGGAAGGGAGGGGAAGGCTTGTTTTGTTGTTGTTGGTCTATGAAAGAAAATAATCTGTGAGAACAGTGTGGTATGAAGTTATCAGCTCAGATCAGCTTTACAGAAATCTAACATGGATAAAGGTTCCCCGCTCCCTCATAAACCATTTACATAAGAGCTGTTTATGACTTCTCAGCATTGCACATAACCACTTCAAGCCACAGCTCGGCCATTAGACCTTACTTCAGCTCAGCGGGTCTGGCCGAAACAACACTTGGCAATGGGTCTCTGGGGAAAACGGGGCCTCTGTAAGACATGGTGATAACTTGGTGGCTTCCTCACTCAGGGTTAGCGCTTCCTTCCTTCCATGAAAGGGTGCTGTGCTAATACAGGTGCTCCGATAGGAAATAAACCCCACACCTTCATCCCCAGTGAACAAGAAAAACCCTGCAAGTCCCCTCCATCCCCACAGCCTTCAGACACAGCAGTGCACTTCCATCCAGCACAGCAAAGGGGCTGCTTCCAAAAATCAAGCAGCATTTTCTTTCTAAAACTTCTGTTTTTCTGGAGTGTATATGTGTGTGTGCATGCACACATCTCTCCATCAGGGCAGCCTATGTCCCAAAGCACAGCGGCAAACCACTCATCTTCTATAAACTTTGTCAAACCCAGACCAGAAAGGCTGGTACCTGAAGGCAGGAAATAACACCACTGACTCCGTGCTGAGCAGCTCTGCAACATTAACCAGACAGGGATGACGTTATCATTTCTGTTCATGCAGTCCAGGAGAGGAAGCAGAAAGCAAGAGCCAGGAAGGAAGGGTCAGATCCAGCAGGATGATCACATTCCCCGTACTGAGCATGAGATTCAGAATAAGCTTTCTGCAAGCTTTCTCTGTGGCATGCTGAAGCCAGGCCTGTATCCCTTGCACTCTGCAGCACTGTGTCACAGCCTTTCTACTTTTCTCATAGCTAGATGTACACAGTCAGGAGACTGCTATCACCTGCCAGCCCATAGCTGCTGGGACCACAGGGCAAGCAAGGCCTCGCTGGTCAGTGCTGTAGACAGATGGTGCATCACTACAGCCTGTTAACAAGGAGGCATATTTTCTGTTCTCCCATCTAGCACTTCACACAGCAAGTCCCCATGGGCATGGCCCTCATGGTGCTGTAGGAGAACTCATAGAATCATAGAATCATTTAGGTTGGAAAAGACCTCTAAGATCATCGAGTCCAACCGTCGACCCAATACCACCATGCCCACTAAACCATGTCCCTAAGCACCTCATCTACACGTCTTTTAAAGACCTCCAGGGATGGGGACTCCACCACTTCCCTGGGCAGCCTCTTCCAATGTTTCACCACTCTTTCAGTAAAGAAATTTTTCCTCACATCCAATCTAAACCTCCCCTGGCACAACTTGAGGCTGTTTCCTCTTGTCCTATCGCTAGTTACTTGGGAGAAGAGACCAACACCCACCTCGCTACAACCTCCTTTCAGGGAGTTGTAGAGAGCGATGAGGTCTCCCCTCAGCCTCCTTTTCTCCAGGCTAAACAACCCCAGTTCCCTCAGCCACTCCTCATAAGACTTGTTCTCCAGACCCCTCACCAGCCTCGTTGCCCTTCTCTGGACACGCTCCAGCACCTCAACGTCCTTCTTGTAGTGAGGGGCCCAAAACTGAACACAGTATTCGAGGTGCGGCCTCACCAACGCCGAGTACAGGGGCACAATCACTTCCCTGCTCCTGCTGGCCACACTATTTCTGATACAGGCCAGGATGCCATTGGCCTTCTTGGCCGCCTGGGCACACTGCCGGCTCATGTTCAGCCGGCTGTCAACCAGCACCCCCAGGTCCTTTTCCGACAGGCAGCTTTCCACCCACTTTTCCAGCCACTCTTCCCCAAGCTACCTTACATGCATGGGGTTTGTCACCAGTAAAGGAAAGTAGAGACATGGCCTCAGGAGGTCCACCCACACCTGGCTGAGTGAGAAGATGTGCGACAGTTGCTCCAATACCTCCATCTGGGATGGCACCCTGTGGCAGACCATGCCAAGACCAGCCAGGATCTAGCATCCAATGTCAGCCTCTTTGGAAACCTTTGCAGAACACTACTTTAAAACACCATATTGTGCAGTCCTTAACCTAGGCCCCTTCAGGATTTATCAGCAACCCCATACCTTTCCTCCAGAAACTTTTCCAGAAGATCTGACTAACCAGGTCCCTAAGCTTGCTGGGGTCTTCCTCTGCATTTGGAGGGCAGAGTAGTCAAATATATTTCACAGCAGGGCTCCCAAAGTGCAAGTTCAAGTCTCGCTTTGGACTTGACCAAACTGTATAATGGGTCAGGGCTGGCATGACTTTTCAATAGGCTATTGACCTCAGAGACTGGCAAGCCTTACCCTCATTTGCCTTAATGTATGAGTTTATGTTAATAACTAAACCTGGCCAGGTTTTAAGGCTCAGGCCTTGACATGCAACTACAGTGTAATTGTTAACACAGCTCTTGACATAGATTTGGCCAGCCTGTATTACCCCAGCACTTCAGGGAATGGGAGCAGTCCTCCTTCTGTGCTGACAGGCAGTACAGACAAGGCCACTGAGGCTTTCTGGTGCAATGTAGACAGGGTCTGCATGTACTCTTATACTCAAGATGGAGTCCTAGCCTATTTCAATTTACTGGTGAGGATATAACTGATGGGAAGAGGCAGAGTGACTTGCCCTTGCTCTGCTGCCCTGCTTTCTCGTCTCCTCAGCTCCCATAACTCCATCTTTTTCTCTTCATCCTCCTAAAATTTTCTTCCATTTTCAGATTTTCCTCCCTTGTAGGACCAAATTCAACAAAATCCACTCCAACAGTTTCCTCCACAATCATAAAAAGCAAAACAAAAAAGGCAATTTCCTTCTGGGGTTTGTCCTTAGCACTGCTTTCCAGGCACTCAGTCACCCAGTATCACCTGATCCTTTCCGTTCTACCATTAGTTACTAACACCTTTAGCCTCACCGCCCTATTATGCTAGTTTGGTAGGGGTAAATTGAATGGCAACTAAGTTGACATTCTTTTTTTTCCTGTGAGACAGTCGACATTCCTCTCTCACTTCTTCCTGAGCTTCAGAGCAAATACAAACTTGCCTGTGATGTAATGCAAGGCCTTCTTTCCTCCCCTGCCAATCCTGTTCTCCTAAACCTGTCTTACAGTTTTACATCAGACTGCAACAATTGTATGCAGTCAACACTTGGATAATAGTAAAAGAGCTTTCCTGAGGAAACACAACAAATTTCCTGGCTGATGAGGTAGAATCTTCTAAGCCATATATTAAACTACCTCCTCATCTCTACCAGCAAAATGTCCTACCTCAAGCTTCTGTTCAGCTTTGTTTTCTTTCAGCATGGATCCATTTTTTCAGTAATAGCAGATATATACCGTATCTGACATGCAATGGAACAACAGTGACATCCATTGGCTAAAGTAAACCCAAGCTAGAACTGTTCATTACACAAGAATTATTTTTAATGGAAAAAGTGTGTTTGACTGTGCTGGTTTTGGCTGGGATTGAGTTCATTTTCTTCCTAGTAGCTGGTATGGGGCTATGTTTTGGATTTTTGATGAAAACAGTGTTGATAATACAGGGATGTTTTCATTACTGCTGAGCAGTGCTGACACAGAGTAAAGGCCTTTTCTGCTTCTCACCCCACCCCACCAGCGAGTAGGCTGGGGGTGCACAAGAAGCTGGGAGGGGACACAGACGGGACAGCTGACCCCACCTGACCAAGGGGATATTCCATGACGTCATGCTCAGCATATAAAGCTGGGGGAAGAAGAAGGAAAGGGGGGGAATGTTTGGAGTGATGGCGTTTGTCTTCCTGAGTAACCGTTATGCATGATGGAGCCCTGCTTTTCTGAAGATGGCTGAACACCTGCCTGCCCATGGGAAGCAGTGAATGAATTCCTTGTTTTGCTTTGCTTGCGTGCACGGTAAACTGTCTTCATCTCAACGCACGAGTTTTCTCACTTTTGCTCTTCTGATTCTCTCCCCCATCCCACCAGGGGGGAGTGAGTGAGCAGCTGTGTGGTGCTTAGTTGCCAGCTGGGGTTAAACCACAACACTGATGTAAATTGTTCTACTACATTTTTATGTGATCTATAATTATAAATGTTTTAGGAGTGTCATAGAAGTTAAGCTAAGTTTCACATTCTTCCCTCAGGTCTTTCCTGAGAAATGATCAGTAAGCTCGTCTTGCCTAAGAAAGAAATACAAACTGAGTGCCAGATATCTACAATTTGAGAGAGATGTCATTTTCTGGATATTGCAACACTGAAACCTCAAAAGGTCAAGCAAATACTAAAGACATCTGAAAATATTTGTGAGTTACAGATAAAGTTATTTGTGGTCTTTATAGCTTGGTAGGTACTGTCCAAAGGCTAGACCCTAACTCCATTCTGAACTAAGGAAACAGAACACCTCTTTTTTTCCCCCCCTCCTATTTTTTCTTTTTTTTTCCTCCTCCCTTCATCAGAAGACGTTTTCTTTAGTAGCTTCAGTAGCTTTTCTAGGAAATGGCTGTAAGCTGCCCGCAATTTGAGAGGCTGTTGGCATCAAAACCAGTCACAGCATTCCAATCACACTTGCAGCAAGTTCTAAGGACAGAGGTGGTATAAATTTCCCCAATTTTGCTGGCACACTCAAAGATATCATGAATTATTTGGGATGCAGAATTGTGCTGGGAACTCAAGACTAGGAGGTTGCCCACCATGATACTCAACTATCTTTTTCATGTTGCCATTCCACAAGAATATATAAATCAGTCCACAGCACCCTCCATCATTCATCTTCTTCTTCCCCATGCCCCAATCTTCATGTCATCAGCCACTTTTATCAGTAGCAACATTATTTTTTTCTTCCTGGTAGGATATTAATATAGTGCAGGGTTAAAATACAAAATGCAATTGTGACTCCTCACTGAGTTATAGCCAAGTGTTGAGGTCAACTGTAATCCAATTCTTAATCCACCTATACTAAGAAACTAGAAAACTGCAAACATAATAAATGTTGCAGGCTACTCCATCAGATACTTTTCAGAAGCTCAGTGTTACATCTTTGTTATTGACCAAAGCTTTCATTAAAGCAGAAGAAATTACATTTGCTTTGCAATGTCTATTTTCCACAAACCTGCATTCATTGGTGTAATTACGTTATTCTTCATTGTTGTCTGAGGCTTCATTAATCTACTTGTTATAGTGTAGGCTCTAGTTATCCTGGCTAGCCTGTTAACCTTTCCTAGAGTTTCGTGCAACACTAACTTTCTTTATTTCTCTTGTTTGGAAATCCCATGCTGTTCCAAGATTTACTAAAAATCAGCAGTAACATCCTAGAGTTTTTCAGGCAGCTTTTATAAATTCCTTCTATGCAATTGGATTCCCCACAAAAATACTAATTTTTTTTTTTGAGAGAGAGAGAGAGGGAGAAATCCCTGTAGTAGCTGTACTTCAGCATTCCACATAATTCTTGCTTTAAATAAAAAGTATATCCTCAATCATGATATAAATGAATATTCTTTCCTCTCTCTTCCTCCAAACACAGAATAGCCCTCTGGTTAGACCCTTCTCTGTCTTGCTTGCGATAATTCTAATTTTTGAACTCATCAGACCAGCATAAAGCATCATATTCTCTCTGCTGTTTGCTCTCTGGTTATTCGTCGTGGTTCTTGAGCACAGTTTAATGTACAGTTTTGAGCAGGCAGTTCATGGCTGAGTACTGCTGTAGTGCATATTGGAGAAGGACAAGCTATGCTGTCAAAGTCCTTTATCAGAGGACACTGTGCTTGATTTGTTTCAGGAGTAGCTTGTATGGAAATCTGCAATGACTACTGCATAATGGAGATGATAAATCACTTGAAAATATTAGTCTTAGAATTTTTAGGGACAATATATTGTGTATGATGACAAAGTGAACTCCATTTGCAAGTTTCCCTTTTTTTAATTTTTCAAGCCTATTATGGGTTTAAAAGAATTTCACTATTTATCCTTGGTAATCCTTTGACTGACAAGCTTCCCTACTAATACCTTGTAGCAGTGGAGGTAAAGAAGTGACAAAAGTGACTCCCACAGTCATTCCAACTTCTGTTCTAGTGTTAGTCTTAATCCCCACAGTGGAACAAAGGAATGGAGCAGCTGACTTCTTAAAAAAAAAAAGTAAAATCATTATCATTCCTATTTTTGCCTAAGCCTTTGCTACTTTTTACAGCTTTAGCTTTTATTTTTATAAGAACTTTTACTGCTTTTTTCCTGGTGGTGTGTCTGAGGAGTTGATGTCTGCTTTGGCTTGCAACCATTTCTTTCTCGTTCTCCCTCAATATACAAAATTACGTGCTACCTCATTTACCCAAGTGTAATATTGGTTTGCCTTGAAACTGGCAGTAGCAACTGAGGTTTGAATAGGACACTGTCACTCAACAAAGAGGACAACAGATCTATCTGCAATATGACAGTCAACGTAAGACTTGCTAACAAATACAACCTTGGTAAAAAAAAATTGGCTATGGTTTATACAAGCATCCAGAACACTCTTATTCTTAACACAGGATTTAAAAAGTTTTGATCTTGTGTTGGATTCTAACAATACGCTACCAGTTTCAAGCAAACAATTAATTAAAGATTTCGTACTAAATTCCTATCAGCTGCTCACATGCGGTCAGCAAGTTCAGCTGAGTGCAGAAAAGTGGAAAGCATGCTATGTGAAATGCTCCATTATGTCATCTTCCTTCCAGAGGAGATGAAATAAATGTCCTATTTACTCACTTCAGGCAGATGAGACAGAAGGGTTTACAGTATTCAATAGGAGGCTTGAGGAAAGAGGTAAAGTAGGAGAAGCACAGAAATAAAGAAAAATTTAAAGACTTACTGCTCCATAATGGAATTATTTTTTTTTTCTGAAGAGTTGTATTTCTGGAGAGTTGTGTCTCATTTAAAAGAAATCAGCAAATTTAAAACAAAATACTTAGATGTCTATAGAGATAGGCTAAAGGTTGTTGAAAGCTCAGTTAGGAGTACAAAAGCTAGAGAAGCAGTTTTGTGAATAGCGCATTTTCCTTTCATAAAAACCTGACAGTTATCCAAAACAAAATGTTATAACCTGTTCTACCCAAACCTGTTTGTTTAGAACCACAAGTATCCTGGCTAGTATCAGTTAGGAGTGTAACAGAAACACAGACATCTTTCCAGTTTATATGTTAGCTCTCCAGCCATGTCAAAGAAATCAATGATTTGCACAGCACTATTTGTATGACTGGTCTGTTACATGGGACGAAAAGTCTGTTTATGAGTTCCTTACTAAGTGGACGGCTGTGAATGTTGATTTAAGCCTGTCAGTGAGAGCATTACCTGGAGAGGGACAGATGATGAGCAATGTCCTCCAGCCAACCACATTCAACCTACACTGATGACACCTGAACCTGGTGTGAACCAGGATGTGGCTGAGGATCTTTACAAAGTACAAATGTATTCGAAGGGAAATCACAGACATAGCACCTCCTCTCTGGAATTTATTTATTTGGTACCAAAAATCAACAGGCTGCTTGAATAAGGAGATAATACTCCTAACAAAGTTCATCCTTCAGATAAATCTTCAAGCTGCATCATTCCAGCCTTGCATCTTCACTCAAGAATACAATTTAGTAACACACTTACGAGCATGCTGCAGTGAGAGATAAGTAGTGCAGGCAATAAGCGTTCTCTGGGTCTACTTGGACTAAGCTTCTTTCCCGTGTTCAATGAAATGTGCAGAGATTCAGCACGCAGTGTAGTCTCTTGTAGCTCTGTGCAGTACCCTGCATTGCAAGTGTGGGTGGAGACCTCCCCAGACTCCAGCACCATCAGGTTCAAGAGGAGATAAGTGTGTTCTTAAGCACCAGGAACATTTTTCTGAATCAGAGCCAGAAAGAGCAGCCAATATCTCCAAAGAGTCTGAGGAAACTCTCCTAGTTAAGAGAAATGTGCTTTTAAATGATTTTTAATTTCCCTGATGCTCTCTTTCACTCATCTATTTCCTACTTAGGAAGATATCAGGATGAGAACAAGATTTTTATTTAATGAGTTCATCTGATCCCGCTCTGATCTCTCAGCCTACATTAGTAATCCCTGGTATGAGGAAAAACAATAACTTTTCCAAAAACTGGATGCCCTATTAAAGATAAGCTCATGCAACACAGCAAGGAAAAAACACAGATGTTCTCTAAACTACATTCAAGTGTCTAAAAGGTGGGAAAAGACTTCCTGATTGATATACAAAAATAACATTTTATGATTCTACCTTTAATTGAAACAAATATAACAAATGTTTAGTACTCCCTGTAGCTACACTTTTAAAAGCTTTGCTTCTAGACTTGGTATTGATTTACTTGTTCCACCATTTTCACATAGGAGAACGCTAAAAGCAGGATGTTTATTTTTGCTGTACACCCTCATTTTCCCCTATCTTTGAAATGCTCTCTAGCAACGTGAGAAAGTGTAATTACTAGATCAAAGAAAGCCAATATCCTTAATCTAATTAATAATTACATACACCGCTGAGGAGAAAATTACGGGTGAGAATCGTGAAGCAATTAAAGGCACAAAACTCTGATACACACTAAACTTTCAAGATTAGAAACCAAGTAATGTTACCTCGTTGCTATTGTATGCCAGTATTTCTATAAACACAGACAACCTGACCTGGAGCCCACAGAGCTCAGCAAAAGGGTTTCTTGCAGGGGTCAAGCAGATACCGAAACAGGCTTTTGGGCACTGCTAAGGCTGAACAGAATAGAGCATCTATTATCATCTTTGATCCAGATCCTCAAAAAGCATCTAGGAACGTAATTCCTACCAGATCCCTGTGGAAATAAGGAGTCAAAAGAGGCAATATCCTAAAAACTTTTTCTGATCCAAGACCCAGATCATTTAATCTCTAAGGGAAGAGTTTAGGATTTACTTCAGGAAAGCTAAACACACAAAGAAGAGCACCGCAGGACAGGCTCTCTAGTGGTCAAAGCTTTCAGCTGCGGAAGGCATGAACGAAAAATCTCCCTTAGCTCAAGGGCACAGGGACCCTTTTTCATTTTCCAGTGTTTATCACTTTGCCAGTTCATCAGCAGTTACTTATGTTTAGAGCACTAGGCTTTGGGGAACTTCCACATTAGGAGACTATGCAAACGGGCAGAGCTCTTTCATTTCATCTGGCAAAAGAGAGGCTAGGAGCAAGTGCTTGAAGAAAAAAGGAAAAGAACAAGTGCTCCTC
The DNA here is from genome assembly GCF_000699145.1 of Aptenodytes forsteri. Classification (NCBI taxonomy): domain Eukaryota; kingdom Metazoa; phylum Chordata; class Aves; order Sphenisciformes; family Spheniscidae; genus Aptenodytes; species Aptenodytes forsteri. The sequence continues at coordinate 437,611 of NW_008795938.1, forward strand.
TCCTCCGTGTACCCTCCAGGTTTCCAGCAATTTATGGCCAAGGGAATTCTGTATCTATGCCTTAATGGAAGGAAGCAATATTAGTGTGACTAATTGCTTTTAAAGCCTGACTTTTTGCCTTCACAACCTCCTGTCTTGCGAGGTCCTGCAGTTTACTCACGTGGTGTGAAGTAAACTGCATTTCTTTGTTCTGAACTTGCTACCATATCTGAAGACTATTCTTGAACTGCGAGAAGTAGCATGAAAAAGGTGAACTGGCTTCACTGGTTCCACTATCTTCTTCATTAGCTGCCCTAAATAAGAAGCCTACGCTCCCATTTTAGTCACTACAGTCTCCATAGCATGGATCTCATCTCAGGGGTTTTGTTAATCACAGCCTTGGACATTTATTTCTAGAAGCCTTCTTGGAGGCCCACTCCTGCAACACCTGAAGCAGCAAAACCCTGCTGTGTGCTGCAATGCCCTCTGCTCCTACAGCAAAGGCTGGCTGTACACTGTCAACCGGCAGCCAAAGTGTAACTGCAGCTACAACATGCTTAGTCCCAACCACCCATTAACAAGCTGACATGGATTTGAAAAAAATCTTTCACCTAACTCAGCTTTTAGACAAACCCGAGCCATATGCTCAGCATGCCTTAGGCACATCTCTTGTCAAATGCCACTTCCTTGATGTTTCTGTCCCCACTGACAGGTTCTGCTCGCAAGCATACCAGGACAAATGCCATCTACTGTAAACAAGGACCAGCATTATTTACACTGAGGTAACTGAGATTGAAGTGCATCCTTCCCACATACCACCAAAGCAAAGATATGATATGGTTTATTTTTATGTGGTGTCAAGTCTTTGGAGTCAATTAGAGTCATTACTATTTACAGATGTCAGAAAAAGAAAGGCTGAATGAGGATGTTTGACAAGGTCACGGGAAAGAGGATGATTTGCATGCTGATATGTCTAGGGAGAAGTATGTCTTTATTCCGTAATGAAAGCCCTGTCAGTAGAGTCATGGCTGATATAATGAATAGAAGTTGCAGAGGCTGCTGATGACTATAGAAAGGATGTGACCACAAAGATGGAAAGAAGGAGGTCAATTAGATGAACCCAAGAGAGTTCAAAAAGGGCAAGCAATTGAAAGCGCTCATGCATGTTCACTTATACAGAACATTTTTAAGGAAAAAGTCATTCTACAGCAGATCAGCTGCAAATCCTGGCAGTGGAAGGCTGGTTTTTTCCAAGTCTCTCCTCCTACAGCCATTCAGTCAGGCAATTTGAGCTACGATACAAAGGTTTTAAGACATTGGCACCAGGGCTTCATACCGTAAGTGAAAACAAGTTCTTCCATTGACACCAGGGGTTAAAGATTTAATCCACAGGGTGCTGGTACTGGCCAGGCTCTTTGCCCTTGCAGTTTCACAAACAGGCCTACCTGTAGGCTGTCCCCACTATGAGCTCCCATCCTCTGCTCATGTGAACTCTCATGCCCCCATACTGAGAGGAGAGACTGATTAACACGTGTTGAACAGTAACTATTTTTCTGGCAATTTCTCAGTTTATTGATTTGACTGAAAGCAACTCAGCCTTCAGTAGCATGAGGGTTAGAGTTTATGCAAGGGTAACAGTAACATTTCCTTCAGAGAAAGCATCTCCCTTTACCTTCAACCTACCAAACTCCAGCCTCCTTATGTGAAGTTTGGGAGGAGACTGATGAGTAAAACTTACATTTGTGGAAAGTATAAATATCAGGAAGTCAAGTTCCAGTAGGGCTTTCAAGGGCTTTCACAGAGTCTTAAGCAGAAAATAGTTCTTCAACTTTACAGAAAAAGACTGAAAGGGGGAAGTGTGATCACTCTCAAATTGTTATCCTGTCCTTACAGCATAACGGGGACAATTCCTTCAGCTCAGACTCAACAAGGTGAGGACGTTCAGTATAAAAGCACCAAGACTGGCACACAGAACAGAGCCCGTTGAAGCTTCCCACTTGAGAAGCAGGACTTAAGCTCAAAGTAGGAGCATATATCTATCTGGATATACTAAGAAAAAAATCTTCCGATGAACTTTGGTAGTACAATATGTGGGAAGAAGAGGGAAAAGCTATCAGGGCACTCCAACCTTAGTAGCAGCCAAGAGCAAATGTCCTCTGTAGAACAGTAATGAAATATGATGAAAGACAGAAGCAAACGCAGGAACTGGGAAATACTACTGAGGCTTCACTGATGTTGCTTACAGGGCCAGCTGCTTATGTTCAAGGGAGGTGACTTCAAATCTAACCAATACATTAGGAAGCTCTTCAGCTCTTCTCATACATCCTTCCTGGAGAAAGGAAATAAAAATCTTTGTCTTAGTCTTAAAGCTGCAATATAGAGCAGAAAACTTAAGATGATCATGAATAATCTTGGGTCAGAAATGTGATGAGGAATTTAGCCATCAAATCATTGAGCCTCAACATAGAACTTGATAACTTTGTCATATACTCCAATGTTTCAGGGGGCTACGGACATGTGTCAGGACAATTCAAAAGTGTGTCTCTTTCAGACTGTCTACATCCTCCCACTAACACACTTTAAGGTAAATGAAAAATCATATAGTTGGTGCTAGCATCACACAAACTTAAAGTTAACATGCATCTCAGTAAGGATCCCCCTCAAAAATCCCAAGTTTCTTCACTTATTTATGTCTATATCTAGTCCTTAAGATTCATCCTCATTGGAGCAGATGTCCAATGCTACTCTTACTGAATTACATTTACAAGGCCTCCTTAAGTCTGGAAAGTGCCAGAACTCTCTTGTTAAAAAAAATTCAGGATATGAACACATACAATGGCCTAATTCAGACCGGGAGTACCACCTAGCTCATTATACTATGGCTAGTAAGTCATGCTTAGGGAAGGGCTCTAATGGTCTTTTTTTTGTTTGTTTTTTTGCTTTTTTCCCCCCTCAAAAGTTTGGTTGGGGGTTTGGGGGGGTTTTTTTCCTCCCCTCAGCCTCCAGCACTTTGTGGTTCTGGAACAGCCTGAGCCGGAAGTACTATATTTGTGCTTAAAAAGTAAGAGTTTTTTCTGTGGTTAGGAAGATACTTTTATACTCGCTTTTTTCAAAGCAGCTCATCAGAGGAATGTTTGCAAACATCCATTGCTGCCCGCTATTAACAACAAGAGAGCAGGCTTCTTGGGTAAAAATCCTGGTCTGGGAAAGAGACTGCTCTGTTCCCAAGCACTGCTCTTCTCTGCTTTTTACAAATAACATTCCCCTCATATTTCCTCTGTATAGTGTCTCTTCATAGTACTTCTGAAGTATCAAGAAGGGGTTTTAAAAGAAAATACAGTTTCTGCCACGAAAATTCCTCTTGGGGAAACATAGAAAACAAGCAATACTACCTTTTTGTAGTGATTTTGCTAGGAGACTTGTTACCTTTCTTTCAAAAGTGAGGAATATCTGTGAAAGAGTCTTGCAAGACCAAATAAGACCAATTGTTGGGGGGAGACTTGAAGCTCAGTTGGGTTACAAAGTGCATGAAGGCTTGGCAGTTAACATGGCTATTGATTTATGACTAGGGGTTTTTTTTTAATTTTTAATTATCTCATAGACCTCCAAGAACAGTAGGACCCCAAAATGTTTAAGAGAAAGAAGAAAGGTGCCCTTGACAAGACCAAGAATGTTGGTTATTTCACACAAGAGAGATCTGAAGGGGAAAGTATCATGGATATGTGGCACATGAGGTCTGAAGTTAGCACAAGCCAGACAAGCATAGTGGCATTTAGCCATTGAAACAACCAGTTTCCCCATAAGAAGTATTTTTATTATTTCTTACTGGAATTTGCTCCCCACCCTACAAGCCCAGCAGATCCCGTTATTACTTGAGCATCAGGGCATATTGCCAGGTCAGCTTTCCCAGGCTTTTCTAAGAGAGGTTAGTTCCTGCTCTCTTCGAGTCCTAACAAGCAGAAGATAAAGTGTATCTGCTTAAAATAATTAACAACAGGGTGTTTTATTATTATTACTTTAAAGCTATCAAAACAAAGTTAAGAATGGATTTTTTTTTTTTTTTTAAGAAAGCTTTACTTAAACAGACACCAAGGAATGTTGTTCCCCATAGAGATTACACAGGAGGTCAGACTACAGGACAACAGTCCATTTTGACTTCGGCTTTTACGAACCAAAGAGAGCTGAAGCAAACACGCACCTAACATCAGTGGTGGACAAAGCAGAGTTACCTGCCCAACTGCTTGATTACAACCACATCACTTACCATGAAAACAGGTGCTTTGGTGCTCCCACCCTACCCCATTCCCAGTTAGATTGTACTCATCTGATTGTTAACAACATAAATTATTCCACTGTGAACTGCCACGTGTGCTATCCACAACAGGGCCATGTCACCCAATAGGATGATTCTCTATCCATAGTTAACACTGCCAGATGAAGTACACTGTTTATTAAGCTCCTGAGACAAGAGCTGTGTTTAAAAAAAGAACAAAACAAAATAAAAAAACCCCAATCTTTACATTTTTTTAGCATAAGGATTGGATGAATGCTTATTACATTATTTTGTGCACCAACAGAGACTGAAAAATATATTCTAGCAAACTTGTTGTAGGAAAAAAAAGTATTGTTGTCAGTCCTTAAATTAAAATCCCACCCTAGCGAGACGGTGTTGTCTTCAGGGCTGGTCTTCAGAATAGCAGGGTCCGTTACTTATTTGGCAGTTAGCAGCCCACTCCATTTGTAATTTAGCCATTAAGTACTAATTAAACACTGACCTAAAGAGAAAATGTGCCTGAAGGAGACAACAAATCTTGGGATCTCCCATCTGTAATATGTTAGTGGTATTACGGCTCAATTAGTTTATCCTCACTGGATTCAGTAAATGAACTAAAAGTATCAATACAGCATTTCAAGATGCACTGCTATCAGCTCAAACTGCTGTGAAACTTGCCATGCTGATTTAATCACCTTGCTGCCGTGTGATCTGTTGAAGACATTGCATCAGCCTTCACTGCCCTTTGAAGGCATGCAACATAGCAAGACCTTTCAGGAACTCTTCCAAACATATTATAGTGACTCAGATCTGCACTTTTAACAGAGCTGACCATTAAGTAAACACCCAGGTTTCAGCTGTACACCAAGCAAACAGCAATAACTGCCTTTAGAATCACCCTTTTTCCACAAAATAGATTTCAGAAGCTGGAAGTGCTTGAATATTCCTTGTTTTCTGGTACTTGTGTTCTCTTTTAGTAGCATCCTAATATAGAAGTTGATAATCTAATGTTAAAGAGCCTAAATAAAAAGTTTGTTATAAATAAGAGTAAGATTATTAACTGTCTTAAGGGTTTTTTTTAACCTATCATCCAAAGGGCCATGTTAAAGAACTGGATTTAGCAGAAAGTTTGGAATTTTAAAATCATCTGAATGCAATTGCCGTCTCGAGTATGACTTTGGGTGAAATGCCAGCACTACATTTTGTCAAATGGAAATTTACTAGATTTGTCTGGGACAAGCCCTTGTAGGTCACGTGAAGTATTTCCTTTCCGGCCTAGGCTGCTGGAAGCAGCCATGATTTTTCCTGTCATTTTCTAACAATGCAAGTAAGCAACATGGATTACACTCTGGTTGCCAGCAGTACTCCCTGTGCCCCATGCTGAAATTCTTTCTCTTGGCTATTTCATATTGCTGGACAGCAAACCACAGGAACTTCAAATTACAGGAATTCTTACGGTTTATTTGCATTAAAATCTTTTGCTCCAGTGACTTGAGGTCTGTTGTTTTACACTACAAATTATTCCCAGTTCTCAAGCCTGCTGACTCACTGATTCATACTGAATCATAGCCAGTGGTTCCAACTGGTTTTTGTCTTTATGTACTACTTCTTTGCCTTTGAGTCAATTTCTCAAGCATTCTGTACAAAGAAACCAAAGACTGCTGCACGTGAACATGACCAGGATGCATGCTTACCTTACCTGTCTGCATTCAGTTCCTTTCCTCCAGGAAAACAGGTTGATTTGAATGCATGAAAAACTCTGCATGTCAATTCTGTTACCAGATAAATGTCCCGTCCTGCTCCCCCTTTATTTTTTTTAAACCCCATCCCATCAACTCTGGCACTCTCCCTTTCTTTTGATCTGCCCAGAATAAAAGTAGCCATTAGCACAGCAATATAACGCTCTGGACTATTACTCTCCAGTTCTTACAACATCAAACCATGTTGAGAAAACACTGTGTGATGTCACTTCATTTTGTGAAAAAATTGGAACCCGAATGTTTATAGGAACAGTGACTGCAGCAACAGCTTCAGCCAAATGCAGTGCTGGTTGGAACCACACAAGGCTTTCTGCAGAGCATCATTACCTAGGCACGCAACTCCCAAATCTCTCCACTTGTCCTTCCTGAGTAACTCCTGCCAGATGTGCCAAACCGTGGAGTTAGAGTGAGGAATCTATGTTTTTTGGAAGTTCAGAGTGGAGGTGACAATGCAGTAGAAAACATATTTCCCAAACTTTCGCAGCCTCAGACCTCATACAGTCAGGGTTAGAAAGGCCCTCCATGTTCTGTGTTTTCTTCTCTTTCTGCAAATGAGAGCAAGAGCAAAATTTTGTGACACACGCAGACACACCCCATTGTTGACACTGGCTTTTAAGGACACCTTCCACTGGGGGACTGTTCAGTCCTTTTGTGGGACCACATTTTATGTCCTGCCAATGAATTCAACTAGAAATGCTGAAGAACCTAATATGAAACAGGTCACAAGAGCAAGTTTGTCCAGAGATCAGAAGATCAGAATTTCCTTCCTTTCTTAGAATGGAGAGAAAAAGAAGTTGCTGTTTCTGATAATATTTGTAAGCAGCCTACTTCGGAAAAGAAAGAATTTCCCTCAATGTACAGATTTGTTCTTCCAGGATATTGCCCAGTTCTCCTCTGGTCAACATTAGTCAGATCACACCAAACTCAACTTAGTATTTACAACACCGCTTGACTCTCTGATGTAATGTTTGACATCACCATCACTCATTTCAATGTTCTTTGACAAAGTCATAGTAAAGGAGCATAATTACTATATCCATTACAATTAGGAAAAGAAGAAACATGGAGTAAACCATGAAGACTGGACAGAATGCACATAGATCTGAATAGAAAGATACCGCTATAGATGCACCAGACTGAGTCATCCCTTTTCCTATCTATCTACCACCACATGAAAATCCACAAGTTTCCAGCACAGTAGTTTTATCTGTCCAAATTCCTGACATGCATGCCTGTACAGAGAGGTGGAAAACACAGAAAGGATTACAGAAGTATCAGTTTGACGGGGCCTCTGGAGTTCTCTAGTACAACCTCCTGCTAAAGACAAGACTATTACCAACAAGAGATCAGATGAGCCATAATGCAAAAACCTCCAACAATGGACATCCAGAACCTCTTTGGATTGGTGACATATCCCAGGATTGCACAGCCTTCCTACTGAAAAAGTTTTTCTGAATAGCCAAGCAGAACCTGCCAAGCTGCAATTTGCTGTCCCTGCCCCTTGTTGCCTCATCTGTCACTACCATGTTTAGTCTTGTCATCTTTACCTGAGAGAAGAGCTATCAGATCACCCTTTAGTATCCTCATCACCACATTAAACAAATCCAGCTCCCTCAAACACTTCACAGGAACATGTTCTAGACCTCTGTCCAACTTACTGCCCCTCTGCCAACTCCTCTTTGTTTCTTTTTCCCCCCATTCCTCTGGAAATGGAGACCCAAAGCCAGGCACTATTCTAGCTGTGCCTCCCCAGCACCAGCAACGAGAGCAGAGCCAGGGAATATGAGTTTTCACTCCCACAGTCCCACAATGGTAGAGGGCTGTGCCCACATTACAGACCCAGTGGAGGCGATGGGAAGCTTTGAACCCTCTCCCCAGCCTCAGAGGTGTATCAATAGAGCTTATGTCCATAGACATTGATTTGGGCCAAAATATATCATTACAGGCAATTAGTTAACTATTTCAGACATTATTCATCCCTTTTTATTCTTCTCTTTCCTTCACAGACCTACCATTTCACGAGTTATTTTCCCCTTGTAGCATGGAAATCCATTCCCAGGGAATTAAGGGAAACAAATTACTGTCTATTATGATGTTGCAACTCCTAACCACAAGATTCAGCATCAAGAAGTAAAGAACAATTATTGGAACATCAGGGCTTAACTAAACATTTCAGTGTTTGGCAAGGCATCCTCTGAACCAACAGGGAAACAGACAGCCATGCATAGTGTGCTTATACTTGGTAGCTATAAAATATAATTTGAACAGTATTTTAGAACTTTGAATTTTAGTAACATTAGACTGTCTTTTAGCATAGGTGCTGTGATACTAAAATGAAGCACTTTAAAAAAATATATATTTTTTTGTCACTTGCTATTGTTAAAGCACGTGCTAGTATAGAGTTCATGCTTTTGCGTGGATCTTCAATGGTTCATGACATTTTTTGACTGACCAGATCTTTAACACTTGCTCTGGCAACCATGTTCAGTGAGAAACAGAAGTGCTGACCCAGAGACCAGCTGATATCTCTTCCCATTGAGGACAGCAGGAGAAAGCCTAAAGTATTGAAGGTATGAATCCCATTTACAAGATTCGGAAGTTAGCCTGCACTCTTGGTTAGCCCAAAACAGTCCAAGCTTCAGAAGCCAATTCAGGCTTTCTCAAGAGAAGGGACTAGCTTTTGCTGGAATGAAAACTTTGGTGCCTCTTAAAAAGCTGGAATGTGGTGCCCTTTTGGATACAAGGGGTCAGGGTGCTCAGAAAGTCAGTTTTGAAACGATAGACATTAAAACCATACAAAACTTGGATTTGTCAAAATAGGAGATCAAATTCATTGACATTTACAAGCCGTGAAGTTCCCAGATTGAAAGAATATGTAAACGCAGAAACCACATATGAAATACAACAGATAAAAATCTCATCCCCATTGCTACTCTTTCCATGTATCACCAAGTTTACCACCTTTTTAATATTTAACCATCCGTAATGTTTGCACAGGCTAGAGATCATTAACCAACAGCCACTGTGTTTCAGATCTCCAGAGCAGATGAGACTTCTCAGAAGGAGTCACTGGCCCTGCAGGACTGCCACCCTCCCAGGAGACACAGTCCTCTTTTGCAGCCTGACTTCATGGTGCGGAAGAGATTTCTAATACCCCCTGCCTTCTTATAATGAAAACACACAGCCCTTGAGGGCTGGCCAGCCCTTGCCTTCTCTGACACTGTGCCACAGACAGGCTGGCACCCAGTCACCACAGACCCGAGGCAGAGCAAACATTACAGTCACACTCCATGCCAAAACCTTTCCTAAGTTGTCTATTCGGCTACAGCAAGAGACAGGGTTGAAATCTCACTCATGAGCAGGTCTCAGACCAGGCTTCCCTGTGCTGGCCACAGCTTACCTTCCTCTTGGAGGACCTGTCCCACAGCAGCAGAGCCCCAGGGCCCTACCTGCAGCCTTTGCTCCACACTCTGACCTGGCACACTGGCTGCTCTTCTCTTCCTGCCCAGGCTCCTGCAGGGGCAAACTGACATCTTACACACCAGAAAGCCTTTCTGGTTTTGCTCTACCATTTCCCCTTGTCCAAAAGGAGTACAAAAAAACTCTATAATCTCCCTTTTCTGATCTGCAAGGCAACATCTCCTCTCCCAAGCTGAGTTAAACACAGCAGCCCAGCTCTACCACCTACCAACACGATCCTCCCTGTCACCATTCAGGCCAAAACAGCTACTGCCTCAGAGTTTCTGCTTTTCTTTCTCTCAGGCCTTCCTTCCTCCAAGGAAGCTTTGAGATGCAACAGCTGTAGAGATACAAAAGGAAAAAAGGCTTCCACTCCACTGGGCCGTTCTGTAACCCTCTCCTGCAGGGTAGGGATGCTCAATGGCATTTTCTGTATCTTCCTTCTTCAGAAAAGTCAGAGGAAGACAATCACACTTCCCTTCCCTCCAGGCCATCCTGTGACCCCCTCCCAGCTGGATCTAATAGAGCTAAGTGTCTTTCAGCTGGTGCAGATCAGCTCGAGGGGCAGCTGCTGATCTATGGCAGACAGCGTGGGGCCAGCTCCTCCTGCAGAGCCAGCCAGCCTGCAAGGTCCCAGCAGCACCAGGCCTAGCACGGCTTGTGTGGCTGCTGAAGCCAACAACAAATACTTTGTTTAGCATGACAGGTACATACAAACAGCAATGCATTAAATCAAGCAGTCTTAAGTAGTACAGACACATCCCTCTCCACTGTATGACCGTATTTTTGATGTCTACAGTGGCAAGTGATCAGGTGACCAATTAAACCTCTTGAAACAGAGTGTTTCCAATTAGAATAATTAAGGAAAAAAAAAATATTCAATAAATAACAGCAAGTCTTCTATAGGAGTCATCACTGAAATTGGTTTCCTCTCCCGACTTTGGTGGAAGACAGAGTTTGGTATTTCTCCCACCCTGTTTCCAGCAGAGATGTGGTTTACACTGGCAAAAGAGTTACTTAAACCAATTCCCCAGAGGAACAAATTACGCAGTAAGAATGATAGTTTCCATAGGCATAGGTCTCTGCATTATTTGCCATCAGAACAATATTCACCAGAAGCAAAGTTTTAAGCACAGACCACATTCCAGTTTCCACCAATTTCATCACTATCTAGATGATGCTGGAAGAGAATCAGATTTACATGGTCTCAGATGGCTGCAAACTCCTACTGAGTCCACCAGGTTTTCCAAATCTGATCCATCCTGCTTCAGTGCTCCCAAAGACCAGAGTTAATTCATTACAGCTCTAGCATCGTCTTTACCTAACCCCCGCCTGCATGCCACCACTGCTAGTCACCGGTTGGCTCTAAGCAGTCAAAGAGCAGGTGCTAAAGGCACCCCTGAGAGCCTGAGGTTTCTGACCATGGTTTGGGGTGAGCAGAGCATGGAGCAGCTGATGAGATCATTGCTTTCCTGCCCTTCACAAAGCAGCAGTTGAACCATCTTAATTTACCATGAGGTCTCTTACAGTAAAACCAATCACCAATTTTGGCTTGCCTCAAAATACTGCGCTGCAAATTGCAAATGAGAACTCGCAACTCAGCTGCCTATACGTTAGGGCTGAGCTGACACTTTGAGGTTGTAATCTCATCAGTCTCTGCAACACATCTCCACGCGTGAATCAGAGCACTAATAAAGCATTTTAGAAATCAAATACACAGAGTTTGTTTGAAGTAATAGATAAGCAAACCTTACAATAGTCCCTGACGTTTCTCACTGACCTATTTGACCCATTGTCACCCACAACCTAGACTACCAGTTTCCTGGTATTCAGATTACTGTGCTTTCTTTAAATGGTACTATTCTCTAAAGTGTTAATTTTTCCTTCTTTTAGTTTTTTATGATAAACTTACTGTATTATTTCTTGCTTTCCACATTTTTTTTTTCTAGTGGTGATCTCATGGTTCTTTAAATGTAATAAAATTCAGGAATTAAGGAGACCTTCTGAAGGGGATTCTAGTACATTCAATCCACTGTATCTCTGTACTATCATCAGACCCATATATGTATGTCCTTGGAAGTTTTCAAGACTGGACTGGACAAAGCCTTGAATGACCTGATCTGATCTCACAGCTGACCCTACCTTGAGCTGGATGTTGGACTAAAGATCTCCTGAGATCCCCTGCAACCTCGATTATTCTGTGATTTTATATCTTTTTTGTCATGGTCATTTCCATGACATCTGAGTGTCTTTACTCATGCATTAGGCAACATGACTAACATCTGTCACATATTGTTTGTTTTCTTCTCTCTCCCCAGGGAAGAAGTAGGGGAGGGTCTGGTATGGGTAGAGTGTTTTTCATTTGTTTGTTTGTTTGTTTAGCATGCATGTTGCTATGTGTTTACAACAGAAAACACAAGGTCAGAGTAATGTTTCATGGAATCAAAGTGGGAGGCGTAATGAGTATAGTGGTCCTCAGGAATACCAGGAGTTCCTCAGACTCCCAGGTAAGACCTTGCCTCTTACTTTGTGTTACAGGAGCACACCTGGTTATGGTTTTCCTCCTGAATTTCTTCATCTCAGGCTGAGGAAGGCTTTGAATGTGAACACCAAGATCATAAACCTGATTCAGAATTCAGCAGGAAACTGGTATGGAGAGTAAGGCTATGTCCAACATGCTTATGGTAACATGTTGTTGGGGAGAGTACCATTATGTTCTGAAGATGTCTCATCACCGATGGTTTCACACACATGTCCAAGGCTGTCTGGGATGAGAGATGTGAAAGGTTCAAAAACTGAACATGGGACAGTATCGGCAATTTGAAATACATTTTCACTTAGATGAAGAAAGAAAGAAGGACTGTCTATGCATTTGGCTGCAAGTACTTCATGATGGCTTCTTTTATCTACCAACCTCATCACTTACTGGCTCAAACAGAGCTTCAGGAAGCTGTTTTTGCTAATCTCTTACAGGATTATTACTGCCTGAAACTTCTCTTTCTAATAAAATATTGGTTTTAGCTCCTTACACACTTGCTTGACTTCATCCACAGGGGCTGAAATTTCCCATATCTATGATAAATATTTTGGCAAAATTTCATCTATGAAACATTGAATGAGAGAAGGAAAGATGTGTTTTGCCCATGTTAAAAATATGGGCAGCTCTTCTGTGAAAAAGCCTTGCAACCTTATTCTTAGAGAGACTGCTAAGGAAGTTGTCAGCCTTTATTCAAGACAGATTTGTTTGTTTGCTTGTTTGTTTGTTTCTGTGAAAACACACCCATATTTGAGAAAACTGTAAACCTCTGAAGAATCTCAATTCATATACACCCAGTAGTTACTATGAGGTTTCTACCTGTGTCTTGTAGTCTTGTCTCACCAGAATGTGCATTCACCATCGCCAAAGGTCAGGAATACAAGGCTCCTCCCAGCTTCTCTGGGCAAAGAAAAAGCAGCAAATTTCTTCTGTGCACACTAAGTCCTCTCCTCTGGAAAAATGGATGAAGAAGCTGATTCAAATGCCAAAGGAACATTTAAACGTGCTAAAATGCCAACAAACTAGGCTGCAGAATTCTTGGTTTTTACACAGAGGCAGGGAGAGAGGGGATGGGAGACATGCAGCTTGGGTGAAGCTCAGAAAAACTTGACCTGTAATCCTTGATCCCAGATGACTAATTTTGCATTTGGCTGTATGAGAAAAGGCTTTTTTAATACATCTTCATTATCAAGCAAATGTTGTTATATACTATTGGCCTAACCTTATAAAATATCTGCAAAGATTTCAAACGGTGGTTTTATGGTTACTTTCAGATCTTTGGTGAAAATGTTGAACCTGACTGAATTCACATCAAACTGGACAGAGCCCTCTCAGAAATAATTTGATCAGATGAGGTATCCACACTGATACCTACTTCTGGAGATGGTCAGTTTGTCAATTGTTAATCAATTTATTGTATGCTTGATTAATATTCAACAGAATTTTTTTTTATTGTAATATCATAATGTATTAAATGAATCCGTATCCACACCAGGAGAAAAATAGAAGTTCCATGGGAAACCTTAATTCTGGCTTTTCCTATTATTTCTTCATCATTTCTCAATAATTCTTCATTATTATTATTATTACCATTTACCATGCCTTATTAAGCAACAGTAGGGAAGTTATTATCTTTGGCTCATTTCCTTTCAATAGAGAGATAATCCTTCAAAATCCTGTCTTTGCCATTTTCTTCTGTTGGTCTTTCAATAAGCACAGAGGAACAAAACCAACCAGATCAAATTTTTAGTAGTCTTTTAAGATTATGACTATCACACGTACATGTTATTGCCAGTCCTGACTTTGGTAGGAAGGCTATGAAATGTTTGTTAAGTTTAATTTATTGTTGACAAAAACAATGCCCGTTGTTTACTGACCAATTGACTGCTACAAATCCAAGCTGAAATATTTTCTTGTTTTGCCATGCATGTAACCAGTTGATTTGAAAGACTCTGAAAAGTGTTCTGAGAATAGCATGGGCCAAAATACTCTTTAAACACTCTCAATCAATGTTATGAAGCCACTGAATTAAGAAAAGCAAGGAAAAACAAGAGTTTCCTATTTTGTATCTAACCGGAGAAATTTTCTCTTGTTTTTCTATAAAGCATCTTCAAATAGAACACTACTAACATTTTAAAGACTAAAGAGATGAAGAGCAAGGAAGTGTCATTTAAAAAGGAAATGTGTCTTGGGATTCAGGAAGTGCCAGGCAAGTTACAGAAAAACAGACAGCAGGAGTGAAGGAGCAGCTGGAACCCACAATGAACAAAGCCAGTGGAGAGGTATAAAATAAGGAACAGGCAGCCAGGAGGTCAGAAGGAAATTCAAGAACAACCTGTAGTAGTTCTGATGCTCGGTTTAGAGACCTCCAGGAATTCAGGATGGGGCTGAGGGGACCTTGCCTGCTGGGCCTTCTGTACTCTTTAAACTTAACAAATACAGCATTGGTAGGAATGATAGCAAATGACAGACATAGTGATTAAGGATGTGAATTCAGCAGAGGTAAAAAAAAATTCAAAGCCAAGGACAGAGGACGTTGCTGCACAAGCAGATGTGATTAGGAATGTCCTTGGTTAGGAACGTCCTTGCTAGCACCTGAAATGCTTTAATTGTTCTCTAAGAGATGAGCATAATTATGCTTTACTTTTTAGTTAAAGTTTTCATTTTCAGGTCTGCAACATTGATATACATCATGGCAATAGTTATACTCTATGCACTCAAGCAGTATCGCATGGTTTAGGCATATTGTTCTTTCCATGGCTGGTTCCTACTGATTCACTGTTTACTAAAATTTGATTTCTATCGTTGTTGCAGAGTAATTTTCAGAACAACCATTGTAAGGATTACTTGTAAAACAACCAGCTTCCATCTATTTGCATAATGAACTCTTGCAGCAGCCAGTATCCAGTAACATGAAATACTAGAAGAAAATGAAGTAAAGGCATTCCAGGGCTCCCTTTCACAGCCTAGGCTACGGTATGAACTACTAGAACCCTTTGGCTGAGAATCATTTGTATCTCCATTCTAAGATATATCATAGGCTATCAAATCACACTGACATTTGTATGAAAAGATACTCTTCCTGGAATTTCTTTGAGTTCTTTCCACCCTTAAAGATTCTTAATCTCATTGAAGCCACTTTTAAAATTTAAATTGTATTTAAATTTTAAATTATTTATATTGAATCACATTTAAAATTATACAGTTAATTACTGAGGATGTTTTCTGTGGAAATTTTGGAATATTCATTTTTATTATGTTATTTTATAGAACTGCAGAACATAGACCACAAGGGTATTAGTCTTAATTACAGATTTGTCCCACACAAAGTGTGAAGGTCTTTGTATAAGACTTCAGAAAAGCAAATAAAATTTTCTTGTCTCACTTCTAGAGTTTTAGAAAAGTTAGAATTATTATTATTGCTATGACAATCATGATGAGAAAACATGTTAATACAGTTTTCTGATTTCTCAACTTTTAAGTAATTGTTACTGAGTAAAAGATTTTTCACTTTGTAACAAACATTGTAAGTTTTCCCAAGCTTTTGGGGCAAAACACATAATGTATTTTTATCTGAAACACCAGGTCTGAAAGCAATGAGAAGCCACTGACTTAATCAGCAATAATATATGTAAATATAATTTGTATGACTGGAAAAAGGAAATACAGATGTAATTCTTCCTTGGACAAAGGTAAAAACAATAGGAAACTTTCCACTGTGTGGCTATTACTCTGGCTGCTTGCAGTGATGTTGTAAATTGTGTTAGAGTGAATAATAGACAAATGGATATAGAAGGTGAATGTCAGCTCCATATTTCAGGCTGCACTGTGCATTTCTATGTTAATTTCACACTTTGCAAAAGCCATTTTAAACAAGACTTTTCTAATACTGTGAACAGAAGCCAAAAATTAGTGGAACATGAATAAAACTGAAATCAGTGGTGTTATTAAGGTTACTTGCATCAGAAAAAACACTGTAAATATTGAAAGAGTAGCCATAATAGGAGAGATTTTGTTATATTTGATTCTGTGGGAAATGTTGTCAAGTGACCCAGTCCTATATTCCATCTTGCTTTAACTGTACATCATACTTCTGAAAAGATACAAATAAACAACAAACCAAAGTGGTGTTCTTACTGGCACACTTAACAGTCACATTTTATTTTTAGTTTAGTAACTACTTAACAGAGACTATAGAGAAATAGGGCATCTGGACCAAATATTCTTTTAAAATATTTATGATTTGCTCATTCAGAACTCAGAGTGATATTTTAGTTGCACTCAAAGACAGGGGATGATTTTACTATTATTACAATGACAGCAGTATGTTAGCATAATCATATTTGTATTGCTTCTAACTCTAAAGCAACATTAAGATAGCCTTTGTTTCACCATCTGCTTAGAAAGGACAGGCTAAAAATATATCGGACAGTTTGTCTCTCCCCTGATCATCTTATAAATTGCTTCTATACAAACACTCACACCTACACCCATGCTTCTTATCTGTGCAGTTATCACACCTTGATCAAATATCACGGTAGTGTAAAACACATCTTGCGGTGAACATCAAAAATATTGTTGGTTTCTTTGGCTTATATTCACACAATCTGCTCTTGAATCTGCTTATTTCTGAATGGGAGTAGTCCCATTTATTCCAAAGTTGGACCTCAGTGTGTAAACTTTTGAAGACCCATGGTAATTAAAAGTGGTAAGAAATACTGATAACAAAATTGTAAATAAACATGTATATTCTGCATTGTTCCTATCACGATCATCTCAAAGTAATTGCACTGCAGTCAGAATGCCTGTCTCTTTGACTGAGAAGCTAAAAAGTTTGTTCACACAAAGGAAAAAAATCTTAGCCTTCCCCTTCATATACTGAATAGAACCAAAAGATACCAAAATACATTAAAATAGTAACCCTTACTTTCAAGATAGATATTCAGTTATGTATCTGACTGGAAAAACAGTTCTATCTGAAACAGAGCAGAAATTTCATTTTAACACTATTAACACTGCAAGATTGTGGAAAATGTGATAGAATGAAAAACATACACGCATAAAAACACAACAATCCTTCCTCCCCCAACAAGCGTGGGGCATTACACAGAATTAAATGACAGGTGTTGGTTTGAGTAAATGAAAATTTCTTTGTATTCTAGTGATTATCACAACCTTTTTCAAACACATTGAGCATTACCGTTAACCTGTGGAAATAATTTTGAGGTTTTAAGAGTCAGTATGCTCATGAGTTCCAGCTGAATAAGCCTAAGTAAGAGATTTACTATCACAATGCGGCATTTTGTGGAAACGAAAAATAAAGTTATTGTACAAGCTATCACGGCAAATCTTGACCTTAGAGAGAAGATTCCAGACTTTTTCCTAAAACTAAAAGTACTTAGCTCAGTCTACTGATAACTTTATTAAAATCTGTAGTGCAATTACACTGACCAAAAAAAATTGCAATCACCAACATTAGTTACATGTAAACCACTGTGTTGGATAAAATACTTCTTTCTAACTGTATCATCCATTGCAAATATCCCAAAATCCTAAACCAGACATTCTAAAATCATGATCTATGTATTATTTTTAACATGGAAGTTTATCCTTTTTTAGCATTTGTGGTGTCATGTGTTAGATAATGTTTTCAAATTTCTACTTCGCAAACATAACAGCTTAAAATCTATTTCTTTTTTGACAAAGACCTCCTCCCTAAGGCAAAGATTCAGGCATATGATCTTTGGCTTTAAAATACAGTAGTCTAAGACTGGCAATAACAAATATAGTTTGAGAGCTTAAAGTGACAATTTAAATTCAATTGGAAATGTACACAGGAATACTATACATTTGAGAGAGAATTCTGTCCCAAAATATGTGATTTCAAGACTATATCTTCTTCTGAGTTACCAACTCTATGGATACTCACTTCTGAATATCAGTGAAACCCTGATAGCTATGCCAAAGAAATGAGCCTGACTGAAGTTCTGGCTTCTCTCATGGGATTATTCCACTAATATTATTATTCACCAGACTCATAGAAATCGCAGTCAAAGTTGGGGTGTGATCATCTTGACCTCTGTAGCACCACCAATTAAAAGACAATGGGACTGTCACAGAGTTTGAAATTCTCTAGAAATACAAAACACTACTGACTTGGGATGTTGGTGAGACCATGCTGTGGCTATGCATAGTAAGCAGAAGGGATTTCTTTTTAATCCTTTCCAACCTGAATCCTGGACACAAAATGGGACTGGGTATGTGAATGTACATGCCTGAATAAAGCATCAATATGATGTGAACTGATGAAGATAAAGGACACTATTTTGATTGTGTTCATCCATTTAGATTCAGTTACATCAATGAAGTGACACATATTTCTATTAGCTCAAGGCCAGGCTCAAGCTGCTTCTCCTGTATGGAAAAATGTGGCCTGTTTAAAATGGAGCAGTCTTGCTCTAGGTGTTGCTTTGTGCACATTTCAGTGTGCCTGTTCAAAGAACTGAAATGCCTTTCCTGAACCCTTTTACAAGGGGACTTATGTCATCAGTCAATGACAAATAACCCCCTCTGACACCAGCAAAACACCAGTTTGGCTATTAGACTAACAAAAGTAACATTACATTATGTGCCTAATGAGCTGGAAATACATTCACTTTGCACTCCACTTGCAATGCAAACATTAAACAGCCATCCAGACCCATACTTTTAGACAGACATTTATCAAAATAAACCTTAAGCAGAGATTAAACACAATTTATCTCAGCCTTATTAGATACTGTCTTTTTTCTTATTTGTATTGTTCTTTAGCTCCTAGACAAAACAATATAAGCTCTAAGATAATGGGCAAATGAGTAAGTGGTAAGTGGATTTAACAATAATAAGGAGCACCTGGAGAAAGGGAAAACACTGTATAACTCAGACATTGCTCAATGAAACTAAAAGCCATGTAATCTGCTTGAACTAAAGCTTACAACTCAGATGGGTTTTTAAAAAGGAAAAAGGAAGAGAAAATGTGAAACTGTTCTGGGGCAGTTATGACACCTTTGTTGAAGAAAAAAAGTGTCAGCAAGTCAGGGAATAAACAGAGCTGATTCAGTGACTTGTCATGTCACCCTGAATATGTTCATTAAAAACCCTGAAGTTATTGGAAGAAGTTTTCCAGGTGTGATGCCCATCAGCTATTGCTCAAGCCAAGGATTAGTAGCACAGTGTGCTGAAATACTCTTTTCCATCTCATCAAATATTCACCTTCCTGAAGTTCACTTGCCCCCACCATCTGTGCTTATGTAAGCAGACAATGCTTGCTCAGCCATCCCATTGCGAGGGTTTCCACTGACTATTTCTATTTCCTAGTTTAGATAAACAGATTTGTCATCCCCACTGTCGCACATTCAACAGCACTAATTCCACATGGATTATGCCAGCTTTAGGCTTTAAGAACCATAACTGTCTGACGTCCTCTAGCCATATGCCTCAAAATAGTGCTTTCTATATTAATATAGTATTAATAGCTTCACTTCAGTGGCATGTCACACAATAGGTGACAACAATTTGGGGACCGAATCTGGTATCATAGCTGTATGCAACCAGCAACATCAGGTTGGTTTACTGCTGTAGACACTTTTGAGAGTTGTTTCAGGAAACCAATCACTGCTTTAGACCATTTTGGCTTCTTTAGCAGAGTAAGTTGACATCACTACATTATGCCCATGTTCAGAGAGCTTTCCATCTTCTTCAAATCATAATCATTGCATATCCTTGCATGGTTTGGACTTGGGGACTTTGAAGCAGAAATTTTTACTCTAAAAAGTCTGTACCCACTCAAGAAATTTGGCAACACTCCCGTCCCATCACTTACCAAGTCTCAGCCCTGAGACTACTACTGCAGTGGCAGTACTGTACTCAAGTACCTGTATAAGGACCTATTCAAGTGTCCCAGAGTTGTAACTGGACCTGTCATGGAGCTAGTGAAATGCCAACAGAACTTATAAATAAGAATCCATGACTCATCAATAATGAAGTCCCAAAAATTTGCTTGGTCTCTGACTAACTTTACCCCGTTGCGAGCAGCAGTAATGCTGAAGCTTGCTTTTTGTAGTCCAAGTAAGGCCACTGATATTCACTTACACTCTGTTCATACTGCAGAGCTTCCCAACACACTCAGTTTTGCAGAGCATTTTATGTCTCAAGCTGCTTGTTTCATGTCCTGCCAAATCAGATGAACAACTGAAACTACCCAGGCAGATAACTGTTTGTGCAAGACACTGAGCTGGAACCGAGACCTTAAGGCTGGGATTCATCTCACTGATTTGAGATGTCTGCAACATAGATTATGTCTTCTGAGATAGCTGTCCTCAGCTCCCACGTGGAGTGATTCAGCTGACCTATTTCTAGACATCTGCTTTAGGGTAAAATGACTTAAGCTCCAGAAGTGTTATCTATCCCTCCACTGAGTATAAAGGAAGCGCAAGGTGACTAACCCAGTGGGGGATGTTGACGTTATCAGATATTTTCTCCAGCAAGCCTTCTGAACTCAGCTCTTCCAGCTCGCTCCCATTTAGTAAAACACATGATAGGAACTACCTCATCATTTCTTTTTCACTTCTTTCTAGAACAGGTCACATTTACATTCAGTTACTCCTGCACTGAGCACAGTCATTTCTCCCAGACTAAAGCAGATCTCCAGAAAAGCAGCTAGGCTTTTCTATTTGTCTACAGTATTCAGAGTTGTTTTTATTCAGCAATATCTTCCACCACTACCATAGGCTCATTGCTCTTGCGTATCTTCACCTCCTTTTCCAAATAAGTGGCTCACATAGTGACAGGTGAAGAAAACGCGAGTACCATATTCCCCCATCTCCAGTAAGGTAAATTATGTAGCCACACTGACTTTCAGGAAGACTACCTCTGTCCTAAAAAAGCTACCTATCATATTTACATCCCATGTTTTAACCAGTGGCCCCTCCATTACCAGAATAACAGCCCGGCATAACTGATCTCCAATATTCTGCTGTTTAGATACGTATCCAGCTGTAAGATACAGGAGGAATCTAGTTAATATGCTGTTACTGATCTCATTAAATTTCCCTCTGATGATAAAGATGCTGGAACATTTTGGTTGAAAAAGGATGTAAGATTTTTAGACTGAACACAAATAGCCACAACAGCCTAACATCTGTGCTAATGCAATTCTAGATCTTCTTGCATTCATTCCCTTCTCTGGAACTTGTCAGTGAGTACTAACTATACATTATCCAACTCAGTTATGGATACTACGAAGGGCAGATGTACAGAGACTAGGAAGAGAGCAGGCTGTTCTGCTTAGACTAGGAACATAAAGGCCTGGATGGGACATGCTGGGACATCAAGTTCAGCTTCTTGTAACTGAAGGCAATCATGACACATAATCCCCCTACTGTTTTGAAACACACTTGTTAGACTTTTTCTATACTGAAAAGAAAACAAAGCTAAAGCGAAAAGCCCCAAGAATTCCTCAGTTTCAGAAACAATCTCCATCTGCACTGAAAACGTGAGCCTAAAGAAAACAAGTGGCTCTTTGTTTCTGTAAGACTATTGCTCAAATTAATTATTTCAGTACATATACTACCCAGCTGTCACTCTCTATACTAATCTTGACATGATTTAATCTGTTCTTAGAGATACTGGTATAAGCAGACACACAAAAGACAATGCCAAATCCCGACAAAATGACTGGATCATACACTTGTGTTGGCAACATGAAATTTACTGCAGAGCATGATTTTTAATGATGACAGTTAATCACAGGGGGGGAAGTATGTTTCAGCTTCAATGGCCATTACACTCTCTGGTTTTCATTATTTTAGAGAAGCACTTAATATCAGGTGAAGGCCAAAAGCTCATAAATCTAGAAAGAAATAAAAGTTGTATTTCCTTTGTGCAAAAATAGCAATTTTGTTTTTTTTTTTCAAATACTGTTTCATATTTGTTTTATATTATCACTATTTTCCAAGAGTTTATGATCAAAATCCATTGTAAAAGACTTTTTTTTTAAACTAATATACATGATGGAAAATGGTAGATAAGGAAAAGAGGACAGATATATCAGCTAGGCTATTGAACTTTACATGCATTTTAAGAAAATTAAATGCATATGAAAGTTATTTATACTGATAAAGATGAAAATGCAAAGCATTTCAGCTACAGATGAGGGAGACTGCACATTGAGAGCATGATCCTTCTAACTGTTACTCATGCAAAAATTCTAAATCTTACTTAAGACTCCATATTTTTCATACAAGTGAAAGGTGGCAGAACACAAGACAGCCATCACTTTTGGAGTTGAAATCATAATCCAGATCTCACCATGATGAAACCTAAAAATTGGAGATTTGTGTAAGAAATAACAAGAATGCAAGTATAGCACTATAAGAATTTTATTTAAGAGCTGTATTGTATTGTCTGAGTAGAGGTCTGGGAATAACTGTATTTCTCACAATGCTACATAGCCCTCTGATCCGTTTCTGTGAGATGTCTGTCCTTTTTTATATTCATTAATTAAGACCAGGAAAGTGCAGTTCTTTGTGTTTGAGATGCTAATACTGCTCTGAAATGTAACTGGGGAATATATCGAGAAAAACATGCCTAAGTATTATCTTGTGAACATATTCATGTCATAGACTTCCAATCCTAAGAGTCCTGAAGCCATCTTCAGTACTTTGGAGAAGACCCGTTACCAGAAATGTCTGTACCATACCACCATGCTTGGAAGAAGGAGAAAAGTCACCACAACACAAGAATTACAATGTAAGGAAGAGTTTTATAATTGGTTCTAACTTGTGGTTTAGATTTTAGATTATATGTTATTTTCAGTTTATAAATCAACAGCTAATTTTGTAGTGAAAGCAATGCCAGAACATGCCAGAATACTAATCCATCTGACTGAAAACAGATACACTGTTCTGGGCCCCTCCTGATACAAAATTAATCCTGGCTATACCAATTACAAGTCATCAATTAGACTGGTTTTGGTCCAGATCTTTAGCTGGGTAATAGACCCCAAAACCTTGACATCTAGAATGCATAAGTGAGGGTGGACTATTTTTTATTTAATCTAATTATTTAATTTGAAGATTTAATTCCAGTCCAATATTGAGGAAAATTTGTTGTTTTATAGATTTGATATTATGCAAATTCAATCTCAGTTTCATTTAATATTAAACAGGATTTTTTTTTTTTCATTTCATTTTAGCTGCTGTCAATTTCCTTAATTCACAATACTGATCCGTAACATCAGAGAACCTAACAGGGTACCACCTCCTACACCTACATGCTCAGCCAGCTCTACATAATTTACCCTTGGTTCATTTCTGGGAGTGGGAAAAAGCGTCCAATAAAGATGACCATTAAAAGGAGAAGACAAGAAATAACATGAAAGAAGGAAGAAAACAAAAAGGAAACAACTAAAATCAAGAGAAAAAATCTGATAATTGTGCAACAAAAATCATGGGTCTGAGGAAGAAAAGAGGGACTGATTAGTCATTAGCAGCACAGTCTGAAGTAAAGCAAACTTTATAGATACCAATATTTCAGGCACAACCCAGCTTCTCCTCTTGCCACTCCTCATTCCTAGTGCAATCTCACCAAATATCATTCCAGATAAAGAGCCGTTTCAGAGTCAGGCATGAGAACATGATGAAAACTCAAACAATGGTAAATACAGACTCATCTACTTTGCCAATATGACACACTTCAGTAACATCTCACTGAACTCACAGACATCATATATTTTATTTTCAGTTGGTAAACTAATACAGATAAAAAAGCTACTTGAGGTTTTTTTTGACTTGGTAAATTTTCCCAAGTGGTTTCAAATTTAGGATCATTTTCTCATGGTCTTGCATGCCCATGATTCTTCATAATCAGGACAGTAGAGTCCCAACCTGTTCTCAAACTCACAGTTACTGTAGGAAGTTACTAGAAGTCACATTTCACATTTACTTAGAACCATCAGATCTGAAGAGCAAATGGTGTATTTCCAAACTGAAGCAGATGCATTGCCACTCTCATTGTCACACATCAAAAGCATACAAACAACTGTAGTGGGTCAAATCAGACAGCTTCTGTAAGTGGATGTCTAGAGAACGCATAGTGACAGAGCAAACGCGTAGTGATCCTTCCCATGAAAACTTTCCCAGGCAACAAACTTGAAAATTTCCACGCATTTATAAATACTGCTTTTAGCACCCCTGGTAACATGACGATTTCTTATTTGAACACTCTATTAAGAACACTGATAGAAAAGTGGGTGTCAGCTTCAGATTAACCAAATTTGTTTATTCACAACTTTCAGCTTGTTATCATTAGAGCACACACGAACTTTGTTTTCCTAAGCATCTCCCTATCAATTAAGGGACTGATTTATTTGCATACATGACCAACTTTGCTCATATGAGGAAGAGCACTTCATGGAAGATAGGTAATACTATTTATTATATATTATTATGCCTTATGTGTCTTATCAAGTAAAGATGATATTGTCATTGTTGTCCTGTACATTCTTATTGCAATGGCATTCAGCAGTAAAATCAATCTTATTGTGGCATATAAATTGAAGTAGATACCACATGTTCACATTTACTCTACTAACAGCGGTCCTATTGAATGCAACAGAACTAATATTAAGTAAAAATATTCAACATCATCAGATTCTGGAAGGGCAGTCACCTAAAACTGATAAGAAAACAACTTGTTTTCTCAGTGGGAAAAGCAATGGGACTTCCACACTTCATTCTTTTCACCTTACTATTAGTTTCTGTTGAACCCCCAGAACTCCTTTTCCAAACTGCCCCTAGTAACACACCTGTCCTGTTTAGCACAGGTGACAATGGGGTCTGTCTTGTTGACCTGTCCTGTTTCCCATCATCTATGAGTCTGATTCCCCCAGTACCTCTTCTGACAATGCACTGACTTTCAGTGGTGTGTTTGTTGGTGTATAACAGAATAGGATCCCTGTATAAGAATGGAAATCCACAGCCACTGCTAAACAACTGGTCAAATCCATACTTAAGACCAGCTGAAGCACTAAGTAAAAAACGGTTACCTCTTAGGAGCATATTCTCAAAGTACATCGTTGAGAAGTTCAGAAAACAGGACAAGACGTAGCCATAATTGGACAATAAAGAAAAGTGAATGACAGCATATTCTCCTTCTGCCCACGTGATCCAAAAAGATTCCAAAAGGGTCAGCACTGGAGCAGGGAAGGAAACTCTACACTCACTTCATCTGCCCTAATAATTCCTTGACTGGGGAGGCTAACACTCATGATGATTAAAATATTTGCCCCAAATGTCCCAGAAAACCTGTTGCAGTCAAAAATTGACCTTAATCTCTTCAGTCTGAAGCCAGTAGTCTATCCACTAGGCCACACTACACCTGCTTAGTCCAGTGGGACAGTTTTGGATCTGATCCAAAACACATGGAAGACAAGAAGAGTCTTTTTCTTGACATCAGTGGCCAGCAGATGCTCAGCACTATGGTCACAGAATTACACGGTTCTCAGTGGCAGAAGAAAGGTGTTAAACAATGAAATAAAGACAAATATTACCTTTGTTGGAGGCAAGTTTGAGCAGTTCCATCAACCAGTCAATATGAAAGTTCTCTTTCATATCTTTAAAGTACATAGGTGTCCCCATTTAAACAAGCACAATGAAAAGAAGAGGTTCCACTGATCCAGTCTCTGGGCACAGATTACTGAACAAATCAAACTTGTCTCAGACTGTTTGAAGGATAAAGGCTCTTCTGCAGTCTCCAAGCCCAGGTCAGATGAAAACAGTGTTTGACAACAATCCCCACAAATGTTGTGAATGTTTCTGGAAGTTGTAAGGGCTCTGTTCTTCAAAAACAGGCATTGCTGCTGTTGTCTGACTATTTTTAGCAGTTTCTGTTTTCTTTAGTCAACTATAAACCGTTTTGCCCTCCAGTCCATGTTCAACACATTGCCTCTGGCTGTGCAGTAGGACTGGCAACTTGTCGTTAATGGGCATGTTATTTAGGAAATTAGTGGATGCTTTTAAGATGAAGGAAAAAATATACCTCATTCTTGTAATGTTTTCATAGACAAATGCATCTTTGAGGTTTGGAGCTGAGCTAATTTTCTTTCAATGAATGGAGGAGGAATATTGTAAATATACCTGGTAAAACGCAAAGAAGTTGGAACCAGAAAGTGCTGGAGGGTTTTGCAGGGAAAGAGGCTACATCACTGGTGTGTGTGCACAGCCAGCTCCTCCTCCCATGCCTACGTGCTCCCACCCCGTGTGTGGAGAAGCTGCAGGAGGACTACGGGATAAAGAACACGTGTTAATGCAGGTTTGGACTCTGATGTCACTGGAGAACTATCAGCCGTATGATTTCTTTGGCTGTTCTTTGCAGCGCTATAAAAGATAGGGTGAATACCATAGCAAAGGCAAATGGCCTAGTTCAGATCAAAGCTGAAACCATATAAAACTGGAATAAACCTGTGCCAGATGATCTCCAGCTACTGTAAGCTGATGGTGTTGTATTTAGTCCACTACTTGTGATGAATTTACTCTGCATTTAAACTGATGAAAATGAAATCATGATCTACCCCTAATGTAAATGTTACAGAAAAAAAGTCTCTTTCCCTCTCTCAAATATTTTAATTTTTTTTCATATTTTTGCTTGTGTTTATCAGCTGAAACAGGCAAAGATAATGAAAACCACCAGAATATAACTAAAAATTCCCCTAATGTGTTACAGAAAAAAAGTCTCTCTCTCAAATATTTTAATTTTTTTTCATATTTTTGCTTGTGTTTATCAGCTGAAACAGGCAAAGATAATGAAAACCACCAGAATATAACTAAAAATTTATAAATGTTTACTGACATTCATTTGGAATATCCTAAAAGTAGTATTTTTTCCTTTACTTCCAAATCCGTGTGTGCACTCCTCACTGAAATTACTACTCTGTACATACAGGCATATTTAATTTTTTTTCATATTTTTGCTTGTGTTTATCAGCTGAAACAGGCAAAGATAATGAAAACCACCAGAATATAACTAAAAATTTATAAATGTTTACTGACATTCATTTGGAATATCCTAAAAGTAGTATTTTTTCCTTTACTTCCAAATCCGTGTGTGCACTCCTCACTGAAATTACTACTCTGTACATACAGGCATAATAGCTGCACAGAGAAACACTTTCATGGCAAAATCCCTTTTCCTTGTAACAAAGTATTTTTATACAATATAGAAAAGATCTTGCTGATATGCTGTTATTACACACACATCAGGAATTGAGATGAGTGCTAGGACTGCAGTTTAAACAATACATAGACTCACAGGTGACCTGATGTGATCCAATCCTTTACAGGCAATGCTGTTCCCCTTATGGGTGCAGAACTGGATGTGTTTTATGCAACCCAATCTGAGGGGCTTCCTACCTGTGGAATAAATCCTTGAGATTGATGCTAGTGTCAATTTATGACAGTTGAGAATATGATCATTTGATTCTACAGCAAGCAGTAATTTTAATTGTATTAATTCTTAAAAACTGAAGGAGGATGTGACACAAACAGCATGACAGAGATTGCTGCTACCAAAGACACTAACTTCTTGTTTTCTAAATCACGATGACATTAGTATGGAACATACACACTGTGTAATTACAGTGGCAGGGGTGTTTTAATTTTCTTGGTTTTGGTAATGAGTTAAAATAATACAATAGGAGTTTTTCTTGGAGTAACAGGAAAACTTCTTGCACCATGAAATGATTTCCCTGGAAGGTGCACTGCATTCACAGTAATGTGGCTACGGTAGTACTGGTGCAGTGTTTGTTTCTAGCTGTATGTAACTGACGGTGGCATTGCTGGTTCTTTGAGTAGTCTGAAGTACTAGTAGCAAATGGATTTCTGATTCAAGATGTCAAGTCCATGAAGAAGTATCAGTTTAAAAGATTTTAAATGGCATTTGCAGGTTTTTGGTGGTGGAATGAAACTATAATGGAGCCTTATTTAAGCTCCAAACTTGGAAAACAGAAGTCTAAATGGAGGTATCTGACCTGACTGAAAGCCTTTCATTAGGAGACTAAGCTCTTTACTTCCATGATGAAGATTGCTTTGGTGTGTACAGTGAACGCACTACCTCATTTTTGACTATATAAAGAGCTAGGTAGTTCTGGAGAGTGATTCAGTGCTCTTACAGGGAGCAGCCCAGAGATGCCCACTAGGAAATACTAGATGTGATATGCATCACTGACTCAGGACTGCACCAGAGCACCTCCATGCCCCTGGGATTCAGTATGCTGAGTTCCCAGGAGGAAGAGAACAACTCCTCTGCAGAGTACCCTTGAAGTTAGACATCTTGATTAGAGAGAGGCAGATGTAGGTTTAGATCTTTCCCACTCAGATAGGTTTGGATCCAGTGCTCCCATATCAACACCATTTTTGTAAATCCAGACTATAGTTTCATTATACATACGTCAAAAAATAACAAAAAGATTATCAAGAGAATATAGAGGAAAATAACTCAGAAGCAGGCCCTACAAGATTTAAAAAAAAGACAAAAAAAAGGAAAAAAAAGATGTAGGTCCACGATAAAGTGAGTTTATGACGTCCTGTATTTTAAGCATTAAAAAAAATCTATGAAATATGTAATAAGCACTTTATTAGTTCAATTAACATTCTTGCTATTGAGCTAAGGAACGTGTTGAAACCTGTAGGTAATCTAGCTATAAGACAAGCTCTAAAAACCACTGACCCAGAATAACAATAAAAATACAAAGATATCTTAACTAGGTGTTCTGTTTGAAAAAGTACATTGCCTGGGGATATTTCATTAACATAATTATGTCTGGTAGTAACCAAAAAAAGTCAGACTAAAAGGAGGTGAAAACATTACCCTGCCAACTAGAAGAAGAGTGTGTGCACCCTGAAAATAGGGAACATCTGATATTTATGTTTGTATACAATATAATGAGCTCTGGAGCCAGATGGTCTGATTTTATTCATGGTGCTGGGCTTCTGGAAGGTATGCATATAGATTTAATAAAAGCCATAAAAAAAATTCTACTTCAGCAACATATTTTCTACTAAGTAGAAGCTGAACTAGGAGATAAAGGAGTCTTAAATGGAGAATTTGTTTGTGTGAAGAACTTCTGCCTTTTGGAAATAGGCTAAATGAAATCTCTCTTAACAAGTAGATTCCCATGAATTATAAGCATATGCAGACACAAAAGTAATCAGTTAAGGGTATGGCTTTAAAGATGGGGAGATGAGGAAGAAGTTGTTTCAATTCTAAAAGGTGCCCCATTTTCCCCCTCCAGTCAGTCTAGCCCAGTCTTTTTTACCTGTTGATATGCTACAACTCCATCTCCGTCCTCTGAGCAACAGTATATTTTCTCATGTAAAAGCAACCGTCAAAACTGAATTGTCAAAGAAAACGAATTACCCCAGAATACCAACCCAAATGCTAGGGAGAAAGAGAAAAAATAGTGTTGTTGAAAAATCAAGCACTAGACATTTAATGCTTTTCCAGCCTAAGCAATTCCTAGACAAACAGCATTTCCAAAACCCTCTAAGATTAGGTTTATATTAATGTTCTATTCACACCTGTAAAAAATATATTTGTGATCAAAAGTGTAAATTGTTTAAAATATCAAACTTTGACTTGTCCTTTGGACTGGTATACATCCTTGAGAAGCCAGAAAGAGGGGTTTTGTTCTCAGATTAAGGAACAACTCTTAACCTGCTAGGACAACAATGTACTGTATTTTCCATGCCCTTTAGTCTTTTGTGCCCTGAACTATCAATTAAATCCATTTCTGGAGTGTTGTTTCCCACAGGGATGGGCCTACTTTGATTGTAAAGAAATTGCAAAGCTATGGAAATCCGTGTGATTCGGTGTCCAGGTTATTTGGTTTCAACTATTTCCTTTTTTTATTTTATTACAGGTTTCTTTATCACGGCAATACAAAATACTTTTGCCAACATGGGAGCTCATTTTCAAGGGACTTTATTTTCTTGGGATTTTTAGTGGTTATTGGAACAGAATATAAAACATGGTTGTAACGCACTGTGGTCATGTCAATATTTCAAGGATGTATATGTGGGTACAGTGTCTCCAGAGGATGAGTTCCAAGACCCTTTTTAGTGATAATAAAATGAAGATGTTTATTTACTGCAGTGTGTGTCTCATTGACTTCTGGAAGAAGCAGAAAGGATATTTCTAGTCCTTCCACTGGATCTGCAGAAGGGGAAGACTCCTTGTGAAGCTCTTCATTAAAGACACCATCTTTCAATGAGACTTTCAGAGAAGTATGAACTTGAGTTTTTACTTTGAAAGGTAACTAGCAATTAGTTTTTTAAAAATAAAAGGGAAACATAACTTTCCAGAGATATTTTGATGTGCTGTGCTAGAACTTCCAGAGATCATGGTCTGTGATAATACGACATTAGTCTAAATTGAATCATGTTTCAGAATTATTATTAAAATTGTCGATATTTTGGCTATAGGCATAAAATTTCACTTTTGTCTCTACTAACGTTGACTTTTTATTATTCCCATTTTCCAGACTGGTACAAAAAAGCCCTCAAGTTAATTTTATATCTCTGCTGAACAACTCTAATGTAGAGATGTTATGGTTCAGGAATTCCTACCCATTTTAGAGTCAGCAGACAAGTTCCACTTCCTTCGGTATCTAAACAACTAGTTTTGAGGCCAGTATGATTACCTCTTTTACTGGCGGCTAGGTGAGAAGAGTGGGAAGGGTTGTTAGTTCCAAAGGGGTTAAGATGTCATGAAATTGGGTTTATTGTGGAAACTAAAGTACTGACTTAGATATGGAATAATTGTTGTAAGCCTACAATTTTCAAAGATTTTTTTATGTGCAATTTATACACAGTATTTCAGGCTTGGCCAAAATGGGTTGCCCATGTGAGTCATAGTTGTCCATGGCCCTGTAATTCAGCTTTAGTGCTGCTTTTACACATGTGGATGATAAGAAAGGGAGTTTACCTCAGAGCTCTTTTAGTACTTTGCTGCCTTGTTTTCTCATAAACATTCACCAAATGATCCCTCACTTTCAGTTCTATTCCCCTGGTTATTTAAAGATTTATTATTAAATAAAAGTATTTCCAAAGGGAAAAGATGGAAATCATACTTATGAAGAATTGAACACTTGCCTTCAGAGTAG
This sequence comes from Aptenodytes forsteri, assembly GCF_000699145.1. Classification (NCBI taxonomy): domain Eukaryota; kingdom Metazoa; phylum Chordata; class Aves; order Sphenisciformes; family Spheniscidae; genus Aptenodytes; species Aptenodytes forsteri. The sequence continues at coordinate 468,813 of NW_008795938.1, forward strand.
AGTTTGCATAACCCAGAAGAGAAGTAGACAAAGCTTGGGGCCTCATACACAGATGCAAGAAGAAAATACATTAACGTCTGCTGATAAATTAATAAATGCAGATTTTACTTGCTTGCAGTAAAACTGGAAAGGATGAAGTCACAGAGTTCAAGACTGTCATAGAGCAGTTAAAATTGCACTGCCATTTTCTGGTGTTAGCAACATTATCAGTGGGGTTTTTATGCATGTGCTGAGGTTTCACACAATATATATGCAAATGAGCTTTTCATTCCATTTCTTACAGTAAGAGAACAGTAAATTTTCATCTAAAATAGAAAAAAAATTACAGTAAAACTACAAAAAAATTAAATGAGTCTGAACTTTCTGGTCAACTGGTTAAGTCAGCACTTACCAGCTGTGAGAGATACAAAAAGGTTAATCCACATTACTGGAGACTATGGTTAATGGGATACAAAACTTCCATTCACATTGTTGCCAAAAAGTGAGTGATCAGGTCTAATTGCAAGAGAAGGCCTCAAGAAGGTACACAAGAGCTTCTAAAGCCATACAAGTTTTGAGTAAATGTTAAGATAACATGAACCAGGTTTAATAAGAAAATTTGGCTTATGCTAAGAGCTGTTTCAGACCCTTGACACTATTGCTGATGTGGGAAAATAGTATTTATGGCTACAGATAGACACATCTTTTAGTCTGTGCTATTCTTTTTAACATGATGGTGTCCCTGACCTAGGCTAAGATGTCAATACCCTAGAAAGAGTTCACAATGACAAGAGGAAGATAAATGGAAACAGAGAAAAGAAATCAAGGCTACACAGATAGCCAGCAATTTTTCATGTTTCTTAGGTCAGTTAGGAGTGTACAAACACATCAATATATAGTTGATATAGCAACTGTCTAGCTTATCTCTAAATAAATTACTCAGTTTTGCCTTTTTTTGGTAAAGCCTAGGAGCCTCATTCTGATGCCTGATCTGGAGCAAAGAGAACACAAGTATCAGCAAAATTCCCAGTAACTGGTATTTTGCAGGATTTTTGAGCAGGTGATTAGATAATCTCAGCTGCTGTTTTTTAAGGATAAATTTCCAGCTTGTATGAGTTTGGAAAAATCTTGTACATATGATTCAAAAGTACCTTCAAGTCAAACAAAACAAAACAAAACAAAACCAAACCCCTCAGCTACACTATTTTTATGCAGAGAATTCCTGAGATTGGTCTTGGGACCTGGAAGGCTTTAACAGTAAAAAGTTTGGGGTAAGCCATTACTAGTCAGCTACACTTTTTAAGCATTGCAGAGAATTCCTGAGATTGGTCTTGGGACCTGGAAGGCTTTAACAGTAAAAAGTTTGGGGTAAGCCATTACTAGGCACTGGCTACAAGCTAGGAGATGAAATGAAAGCAGGAAAGTCTGCCACAGAAGCAGACCTTAATGCTGGATGTACGTTTGGCAATTGGAATACTTACTTGGAAGTGGGTCTCAGCTGTGGATCTGAATTAGATTTTACTGCCGCATTTGGAAATTACTTCCATGAAAAAGTAAGGAGGAGGCTCTATTCCCCTCTCCTTCCTTCAGGCTGATCTCATCTGGCCAGAGCTGTGAAATCAGGGAACAGGCAGGGATTTGTTAAGTAGAAACTAGATCTCGAGCACTACCAAGAGAAAGGAAGACAGCCTGTAGACTGATGATTTGTTCTGTTGTTTACAGACTGTGAAGCTGCTGGAAGGGAAAGTGCAGGAGGTAGACTCCTTGTTTGTTTTTGTTTTGGCTGAAGATGAATAAAAAGTCTCTATGAATAAATCTGAAATTCTGGAGAGACAATGTTCTCTGTTGAACATGCGGCTCCCGCTGAGTTTATGTCTAGCTGAGTGGCCCTGACTCAGACAGAAGGACTTTAAGACCTCCCCATCTACATGAAAAAGTCCCGGTACCTGCTAAGGCAAGAAAATCCAAATATCTACCACTGGCAGCTTACCAAGAGCCAGAGGGCTACTTCTAATAGCAAAACAGAAAGGATAATCCAGCTCTCCTTTTCCATTCAGAGAGTCTCTGCTCTGAAAAGAGCAGCGCTGTAATGCTGGGAAAAAGATCGTGAGTCACCAAGGAGAAACTTGCTGCATTGTACAGCTCCCCAGGAGGCCCTGTTAGAAATGGGCTGTATTATAAGGCAGCACAACTTTTCAGCTGACAAGACTTGCACTAAAGAAGGAAACAGAACATCAGGAGAGTTAAGCTGCTATCCTGCTAGGAAATTTGGCCAGTGAAAGGATCTAGACCAGAAAAATTATTCATTTTAGCTTTCATTTGTTAAGGAATACTAAATCTGAGCAACCAGACCAAACAAATCACTGTGCTGTTCTTACTGAGAAATTCTTCCAGGAAAATCACTGCTTTGATTTTATCCCCAAAGTTTTCAGAGGTTTTGTACTGTGATAAGGCAATTATCAGAACACTTCTGTTAACTTAACCTAGGACCTAAATCTCACCATTTATCCTTATTTTCCTTTTTCTTACACTTCAATTGAAATTTGGCCAATAAAATTCTATTGTTTAAGTCTATGCCTTATCCTGATAGCTCCAATCTTAAACTGGAAACCACCAGCAATGGAAAAAGAAATAACGAGACATGTAAATACAGTATCTGGACATACACCAGAAGGCCCAGACACCTGGAGAGGATACAACATAGCTTTTATCAATTAAAAAGATAAAGAAATGTAAATAGTAAAGCAGAAACTTTAAAACAAATTTTATTTCACAAACAATGCCTGAAAACATCTAAGTAAGAATTTCCAATGCCTCTTTTACTGGTTTCCTTTGAGTACAAACGAAGAGATAGGACAGCTAACGTTCAGGTTATGGCATGCACCAGAGGTGCTACAGCACTGACATTGGGAGAGACAAGCAATCAGTTACTGCATGGTCATGTTTGTTCAAAACTATTTCTGTCTAGGGTGTGTCTACTCTATAATGGCAAATAGAGTACAATATATGACATAGACCCATACAAACATTGGTGACCTTCACACCCAAATCTCGATCCCAGCTCTTCCTCTGTCCTCAAATTAAAGAGTTAAACCACAAAACCTAGATTGAAACTTGATCATTTGGATTTCAGTCTAAATTTAATAGATTATTAAGATTAATGAAAATCTCAGAAGTCAGAAATCAAGTACCTAACACTGAGGAAAAACAGTAAAACTGAGTGAAAAAGTGGAGGCATACATATTCTAAAATGAAATATGAAGATTTTAGAATACGACTTGATTAGATGGCTTGACTACAGTCAGGAAATAAAAAATGCTGGCTACTCATGACAAAGTAAATCAGGAGAAATTAGAACTAAAAAAAGCAATGCATAGCAAAAAATGGCAATTCAGGAGGAGTGAAAATGCGGGAGTAACATTAAGAAGTCAGGTGTAAATCCCTGACACGGAGGGATAAAGAGCAGGTAAAGTATTCAGGGAAAAAAAATTGTAGCAGTGGTACCAGTACACTGAGCAGGAATTATGCAGAAAAGGCAGAAGAGCTTATATTTGTTGTGTGTATTTTGTGTGTCTGTGTGTTTAAAAAACAGCAGGGTACAGGAAAGAACATAAAGTCCTGTCCAGCTCATGCGTTATTAAGGAGGATGCTCTGTTCAGCATCATCTTTGGAAATAAATTTCTTAAAATTAGGAGGACTTGCACTCAAGAATCCAAAAAGAGCTAGCCAAGAATATCACACTAATATTAGTTTTAAATATATCTTACAAAACCAGGGACAGGTTGATAGCTAATGTGCAATTATCCACAACAGCAGGAAAATGACCTAAATACTTATCACCTGATTAATCCAGGTGAAGTAGGAGATGAGTTAATATGGAATGCAAGAGATAAAAGATGAAAGGATGGGAATATAATTATTGCTTGTTAACATCATGTTATAGAAAATAGATCTTGTCAAACGAAACTGCTTTCACCAATCAGACTGCAGGTTTGGTTGAGGTATAACACAGAGGCAACATGCTTCGAGTTACGATAAGTTGTTTCACTTGGTACTGCACAACATTCTGGTTAAAAATAACACTATGCAATATCCTTAACAAGCCAAATAAGCAGTTTAAGAAAGCTGACTGATAGACATCAAAGTAGATGTCACTGAGAAACAAACATGGAATGGAGAAGTTTTTAGTTGAGGTGGAGGACTGTGGTTCTCCAATGATAATCAGACTTTTTATTAATAATCTGGACGTAAATACAAATGCTTCTGCCAATAAAAGCATGTTCTCATAAAGATGGGTGCACTGGTAATAATGTTGAGCTACAACCCAGTAATGCTTTACTCTACTTGCCAAAGTGCAAACCACTGTGTCACCCTGAGACCACAAGCGTAAGGAGTCTCGGAAATGAGATTAACAGGGTATCAGTCAAAAGGCTTCGTTCTGCGGCTCTGAGTTTGCTCTGACACCGGGATGTCACCCTGCCAACTATTCCCCACAGCAACTGGGAGATGTGTCAAGACACATCTCTCCATTGCTGCAACTTGACTTTTTAAGACAGGAGGAGCTATTGTAAGTAAGGTTGCTTTTCAATCTGTCACATGTGGGGAAAATATCCAAAGGTCCACTATCCCTCCTCAGATCAGTCTAAGGAATTTCGTATATCACTTCCATTAAAATTCCAGCCTGTTTTGAAAATTCAGAGGTTCAACACACAAACAAATTATCTCAAAGAGTAACAAGTTACTGCACATTAGCTCTCCTTTGAGCTACAGTCTGAACCTTAAGATTTGCATCTGTAACTCTCTTATAATCAGGACGATCTTAAGGTCTGCAATTAAGCAGTGTCAGACTTTAAAGGCACAGTATTTTTACCCCAAGACAACTATCATTTTCTTATAGATGTCCTCCTGAGATGGGGGATTGTACCTTTTATTTCTAGAAGGAAAAAGGCGTTATGAGAGGAAGAAAACAAGCCACATGTCTTGTTCCTTAGAGGTCAATAAAAGGAAAGGCAAACATACTTTTCCAGACTTTCCTATTAGGCACCTTTTCTGATCGGCTGCCTCATGCTGACAAGCCAGTTTACATTCTCTTCCACAAGCCATGTCTCCTCACTGCAAAGAAGGGGTTTGGCATTTGCTTTATGAACACAAGATTTTGGCATGTATCTTGGCTACCTATTTTTAAAACCAACCTTTCTAACTGCCAACACTTTTAAAAATGCAATGGCTCAAACGGGTTAATGAGAATGATAGCTTTGTTTTATCAAGCATATTTTAGAAAAAGCAGTATCACTAGCTGTGTCTTATAGTTTGTAGAAAACAGGCCTGTGCGTGGATCTCTTATCACCTCACTTGTTATTTACAAACTGAAATGTAATTTCAATAGGTGAAATCTTATATTTCTTTATTTCCTTCAGGTTAATCTCCCTGTCTCAGTCTGAATCTAGATTAATTGTATTTTACAATACAAGGTATTTATCCATTTGTTCTACCTTCTGTTCTGCGTCATTCAGACTAATGGGTATTATGGCAGGACTGGACAGCTGCATCTGAAAATATTGCCTCAGGAGCCTGCCTGTTTCTTTTAAATGAAATAAAGGCAGCAAGGGATAAAACTGAAAATGGAGGCAAAGTAAATCACTGCCCTCATGATAGGAAATGCCTGCCAGAACTCTTATTCAACAGCTAATTGGTTTCCTTTATATACAATGCCCTAAAACTCCAACAATCTTCAAAAATGCATTTTTGCTAATCCTCATTGCATTAAATCATAGATCTTTTAAATCTATTTTTAAAAAGCAAATACCATAGTACATTTCAATCAGCAAATATTCATATCAATTATAACAAAGAAATTTCAAGTACTACAGATTTTATATAATCTGGCTCCTCTCTGGGAAGAAACTTGGATGTAAAAATTGACTTAACTACCTTTCAACAAGAAGAGAGAGAGAAAGCAGTACCAGCAAGTGAGACAAAAGCCCTTTTCTCTGCTTCACCCATCCTGTCTATCACATTGTAGTCTTAAGGCTTGCTGACTGGAGATATTCACAGGTTTTGAAATAAAAATTTAGCAGTCAAGTCATGAGGGAGTGAAAGGAAAGAAACACAATTTTTCCTGCTCCCAATTATGTATCACTTTTGTTGACTTTTCAAACTTTCCAAGATCATTTCTATATAAGGCATTATTTTGCTTGGGGAATATATCTTACTATCGTGCTGCAGACCAAGTTCTAATCAACATAGGGAAGAAATTCACTTAGCAGCCACCTTGTTGCTATCGCTTTTCATGGAGGATATTAACATGATCAGTCTGCCTTATTCTGCATGGAAGCAACTACTGTTGATGGAGTGACTCATCTACGATACGACTCCCAACATTATATCCTGCTTTATGATAATCATGCTACCTTATGGTAACATATATGTTCATTGAAATAAATAGCAAAGTTTTGAGCACAATGGTTTACCTACAGAACCAAGTTATCACCTCCTGACTGCCAGCTTTTTGCACCGTGTATGAGATTTTTCTAACCCTTGCAAAGAAGATGATAGGCAAAAATCCTAGAGAAGTGTGAGTAATGGGTATTGGAACGTAAGATTCAACTTACTCATTACAACAGGATCTATGTGGTTTTGTGGTCACTGACTGTGTGTGGGCTAGTTGGCAGGGAAAATAGTTTTGAATTTTGGACAAGATCTTCTAGATACAGCAAGGAGCTTACAGTCAGCACAGTCCAGCACAAAATCCATACAGAATGTAAAAGACCATTCTCCCAGGGGTAAAGACTACTTTTTTATAACTTGCACGGATTTGCACCATGGAGCACTAAACCACACTGTTACTGGCAAGAAAACAGCTTCCAGGCTGAAGAAAGTATTCTCTCCCTTCTACTGTTGTTCTCGTTCTCTTTCCTTCAAAATTACTTGGTATTAATAGCTAGTATATAACTAGTGCTTGCAATGATCACTAAGTTACAGAAGAGGAGGAGGAAGGCACTGATGAAGAGAAACACATTAGATCCATGCATATGAGATGAAGAAGATCAAATGAGGGTAAAAAAGGACTGATTTTAAATGCTTTTAAATAAAATTTGCTGTGCGCTCAAATTTCAAGTGGTTACTGTAGTCTAGATGAGACTAAACACACTATGGAGAAGAAAATAGAATTCATGTTTGATATTAAAGTACTTCTGAAAAAAATACTAGTTAGTAAACAGTGTTACAGTTATAACAGACTATAATGAACAATTCATTAACCTCGTATGAGATGTTTAGACATGGAAACTTGCTAACGAAGAGAAAACTCAGAGACTGGAACTAAGGTTAGATAAGTCAGACTTTAAAATGAAATGCAGTCTCCTAATTGTCAAGTAATTAAAGATTCTAATAGCTTCCCAGGGAGATTATAGATTGCACTTCATTGGAAGTTTCAAAACAAAATTAAGTAACTTCAGTTTCACAGTCATAAGTTATAGTTCATCATTAAATCAAAAGGAAAAAAAAAAAGACATCTGTACACTGCAAGGAAGGAGAGGCGGTGGGGGGGCCCTGTATGTTAGGGAGTGTTTCAATTGTCTAGAGCTCAATGATTGTGATGATGATACGGTCGAGTGTTTATGGGTAAGGATAAGGCCAACAAGGCAGATATCCTGCTGGGAGTCTGTTATAGACCACCCAACCAGGATGAAGTGGCGGACGAAGCATTCTACAAGCGGCTGGCAGAAGTCTCTCAATCGCTAGCCCTTGT
>NW_008795938.1:479154-486896 GCF_000699145.1 Aptenodytes forsteri
GGGAAGTGGTTGAGTCACCATCCCTGGAAGTATTTAAAAGACATGTAGATGAGGTGCTTAGGGACATGGTTTAGTGGGCATGGTGGTGTTGGGTTGACGGTTGGACTCGATGATCTTAGAGGTCTTTTCCAACCTTAATGATTCTATGATTCTATATCAGTCTCTCAGAATATACACTTGCAGATATGGAAAAAAATACTTAGCAGATTGGCATGGAAAGGCAAAGTCAGAAATATTTTAGAGTAATTAAATCTTCCCCAAGAATCTTCTCAAAAATCTTTCAAAGTTTATATCTTCAGCAAAATAAAAAGGAGGCTCATGAAAAGACAGATCAACAGCTGCAAAAATTATATTTTTAACATAGGCATGTAAAACAAATTCTAAAAAGTGCTTATTGTTGGGAATTTTCAATGTACCTGCAACTCATACAAATATTGAGGTGATTCTATTAGTATACAACAAGTCCACATGTGTGCATCTCAGATCTATTTGTCACAAGCAGGGTCCCTCAGGGATCAATACTGGGCCCCACACTGTCCAACAGCTTCATAAATGATCTGGATCATGGGATTGAAAGCACTCGCACCAAGTTCGCTGATAACACCAAACTGGGTGGTGAGATGAACATGTCAGAAGGGAGAGCCATCTTACAGAGAGATCTGGACAGGCTGGAAGAGTGGGCTAGCAAGAACTGTATGAAGTTCAACAAAGATGAGTGCAAAGTCCTGCACCTGGGATGACATAACCGAAGAGTCCAGTACAGGCTGGGATCTGTGTGGTTGGGGAGCAGCCTTGCTGGAAGGGACCTGGGGGTCCTGGTGGAAAACAAGCTGAACACATACTAGTGTGCTGCTGCAGTAACAAAGGCAAATCAGATCCCAGGCTGCATCCGCAGGGGCATTACTAGCAGAAATAGAGCTGTGATCTTCCCACTTTACTCAGCACTTGTCAGACCACACCTGGAGTACTGTGCCCATTTCTGGTCCCCACATTTCAAGAAAGATGCAGACAGATTGGAGAGGGTCCAAGGAAGGGTTATGAAGGTGATGAAAGGGCTAGAGAACCTGCCCTATAACAAAAGATTGAATGAGTTAATTCTTTTCTCCCTGGAGAAGGGAAGGCTCAGGGTGGATCTCATCACGGTATTCCAGTACTTAAAGGGTGCCTACAAAGAAGATGGAGGCTATTTCTTCAAAATCAGCCACATGGAGAAGACAAAGGACAAGAAGTACAAGTTGCACTGGAAGAGGTTTCATCTCTACATAAGAAAGAAATTTTTCACAGTAAGATCATTCACTGGAACAACCCCCGCAGAGACATGGTAGAGTCCCCATTGCTGGAATTTTTCAAAATGTGATTGGACAGGGTGCTAGATAATTTCATCTAGGCTCTCCTTCCCACAAAATGTTGGATCAGATGATCTTTTGAGGTCTGTTCCAACCAGGGCTATTCTATGATTCTATTTGTCAAGAGGTACCGTACAAGAATAAAGACACAATTTTGTCTCTATTTCTGCCATGAGACTAATGCTAGAATATGACACTCTACCTTGTGTCCATATTTCAGAAACCATGCTGAAGACCTGAAAAACTTGTGGCAGAGATCTATAAAAACTATCGGAACTTAAAAAGTTGCCTTATAATGGGGGGGAAAAAAAAAAAAAATCGCTTCCACTTGACAGAAAAATGTCCTGATTAGAGCATGCAAACAGCTTCACTAGTACCAGGTCACAGTAGTATCAACCAAACAGCGAAAGGTAGAGAAAAAACAGTGCAGCTGTAGCTGCAAACAAAAAATTGTAACCTGCAAACATTTTTGCTGCTGCAAGTAATCAGTCACTGGCACAGTTGTTCTAACTTTTTGGCAGAGTCCTAATCAGGACTGAGTACACTTCCAGTGGACATGCTTTGGTGAACATGTATTATTAGGAGCAATACAGTGGCTGAGTGGAATATATTAGCACCTGCCATGTAGAACAGATAACCTGTTACTGCCTTCTGGCATAACACTACGGCAGGTCTTTCACATGTCTTAAGACAAGACCAGTTCTAGTTCCCAACATTCCCTGCATTTGACCATACATCTATTATGTCCACATGACCTGTCAAAAAGCAATTCCTTACTTAAGGAAGTAGCTAAGAGATACAAACAGGAAAATCATGTAAAATGTAATCTACACGCTCAACCCTTAACCTTTCTGAAAACTTCTACAGTGAGAAAACCCCAGCTAGAAAGACAAATTATTGGAGACCTACAACATGGTTATTTAGATTATTGTGCACAGGGCAGCTTCTGACTGACTTGGTGGACAAAATGACCAGGGGAACTTGATTAACATTTTTTGCCATCTTAAATTAAAATACTTTTGAAGTTTCACATCAGTTCCCTGCCTTGTCAATTAAAGAAAAGCCTTTTCATCTGTCCACTAGTAGATGTTAACTAAAAAATATGCTATCACCCCTGGTTTTGTGCCAAAGAATTATATGGATGCATATGGTAAATAGCAAGCTAAATCATGGTCAAGTCTATGATTTTATAAACTAGTCATCCTGAGGTATAAAGGAACAACTTGCCATTAGGGAACAACAAAATGAAAAGATACATCTTTATTAAGAGTCTTGACACTTGATGTTGCATCTCCCCCATACTCCTGGATCATTTAGTACTAAATTCACTCACTTTTGAAATCTTCCATCTTTGCAGGGAGAACCCAGCTGATATACAAGTGCCTGGAATTCCAAGTTATGGAGAAAGAAAATCATTCACTTTCTGGCAAATGGAAATAGATATATTTTTAAATTATACTCTTCCAGATGCAATGCTGCTAGGAATCTGTAACCTATCTGCACTGCTTGCTCTTTTCCTGTGAAAAGCAAGCAGGGTGAATTCAGCACAGGGTTTGTACTCTTATTTGTTGATTTAGTAGTGGGCCCATCTGGTCATGCTGTGTATCTCTTCTTTAAACAATGGCTGTTCCCTGTTGAGTTAAATTGTAGTGTCAACAGGGTGTCTAGTGCTCTAGAAACATTTTATTGAAGGGCTGAAGATAGTGTGAAAATATATTGCAACATCTGAATCACTGTACTATTTCCTCTTCTTTTATTGTGGTCTTACATAAATGTTTTCTTTAATAGATTGGCTTCTTGAATGAAACATACTAAAATGTTCCCAAAACATTTCTGTTGTTTAGTCTGTTTAGATAAAGAATCACTTAGTTCTCTCAGTTTATAAACTTTTGCTAAGTTAGTCTCTCTGCTAATTGGTCTGAGAAAATATCAGTGCTGTCACTTGAAAAGGTGCAAGATATTATGTAAAATGAGTCTCATTAATAGGCTTTATCCTTTACACCTTAGGATAACAACTACAGAGAGTCTTTGCTGCCTACCATGCCATCAGTGTATTAATTAATTAACAAATATCACAGCCAGAAAAGTCTGAGTCAAGGTCTAAGCATCCTTCAAAAAAAGAAATTAAGCATTTAGGAGGTCAGTGTGGCATTTCTGTTTACATGAGATGGCAGATTTCTCTTCTGCCACAGAATTATCCTATCATTCTGTGTATTTCTCATCACGCTTCCTTGCCTTTTGGTATACACACTATAGTAATAGCATTCTCACACCCTATTCTGTCTTGAGCTTGAAAATGTATTGCCTTATAATTTTATAAAAGGACTCACTATCTTGAAATATATATTTAGCCAGTTGAGTTATCCTGACTTTCTGGAGTAGTCACAAACAGAAACTCACACATTGCTCTGATATTTTACAGAACTTTGCAATGAAGTGCTCCACTCTTTCCCTCCAGAAGCAGTTCCATTAGACAAAATACAGGCAAAGTATAAATCCACTTTGAAATATTAAGCACTATCTAAGCACCTGGAAGGACAGAATTATACCAAGGCCCTGAAACTCACCTTCTTTTTCAAGCTCATCTACAGCTCCACCCTTGCTCTTTAGCCTCAATTCAGTAAAGCAGAGATGCTTCAATACAAAACGGATTTATAGGCTTTCTTAAACACCCACAGATTCACAAGAACTTCATTTTCTTCAGCAGTTATCCCCTGCCTAAGCTAGTTTACTGTGCCCCCCATGTCCCTTACCTGTGTGATGTCTTCCATGATAGCTGCCCTACCCAGCTGTGCAGTCCCATCCACCCCATTTGCCGTTGAAAGCCCACAGGAAAGCTGGCCAGAAATACTTTGCTCACTTAGTGCCACAAAAATGGCCTGGATGAGGCTGTAATGCAGCAGACCTTTGGCACTGGTGGAATAAGACAGTTTCACTGTGTATCATTTTATGCTTATTTATAAACTCCCATAGAATTTAAAGATCTTTCATCAGGCATTGCACAGTTGGCAGCTCTCTAGCCTCAAGACTGCTCTTCAGAATTTTTTTCTTTCCCCTGGGAAGAATAATAAAACCCACTACGTTTCCTGATGAGTGGGATTTCTGTGAATATCTGTCACATTTCAACCAATCATTGTTTCTAGTAGCTTGATCACACTGACTATGAATTTATCTCCACATACAACCAAGTTTAAGAAGGTGGCCCATCTCTTGTCCTTTAATTGTATTAAAGCATGCTATAAGAATTGTAGTTAGGGAATGTTTTTTGTCATTAAAATTTTATTAAGATGTGTATAAAATCATGTCCAGACAAATTTGCCTGTCCACGACATACTGAGTTTTCATGGGTTGGCTTAAGTCCTTTGCAAAGCTATAAGCTAAAGTTATAAATGGCATAAGGCACACAAAAAAAAGACATACATAGATGTGATACAGGAAGAATGCCAGCTCAGATAAAATAGGCATGCCATTTTTTTGCAGTAAGAACACCCTTAAAGGCTAATGTTACTACCTCCACCTTCATAGGTGCACAGACATAACAGCAAATGCTGAGAAAGAGAAAGTTGAAAAGCTTAAAAGTGAGGTACTAGCAGGCTGAAGCTGTACTTTCCAGAATTCTCCATACTGGCTTTATGTTGTGCCAATGACACCACTGAATTCTTGAAAGCAGAACTGGACCATTGAACACTGAATGTTCCTAAAAATTCCAAATTCGCTTATGCCTGTTTAGTGGTGAAATCAAAAACAGAAGTCAGGTTGACAACCAACACTGTATCCTATTTGCTAAAAGCTATTTCTAGAAACTTGCTAAATAAATCCAGAACATGGAGGTTTTTTGATGCACTAAAAAGCAGTCAGTCAATTATGCATTAACCCAGGATATTTTGTTATTGCTTTTTCAGCTTGTCTTATTTTTCTTTCACTATTATTTTTTCAGCTTATTGAGCTGAATTCCTTTCCATTTTACCTGTATCTCTAAACCAGAAAAAATGGAATTTCTCTGTTTGAAAAGGCAGTGCTCGATACTAAATGATGCACCTATCTGCAATACTAATGATGCACACTAAATCTGCAATACAGATTATGGATCTTTCTATACCTGACAGGTGTTTGACCTGAACTGACTTTGTTTTGCACTCCTGCACAGTTCCACTCTCTGGGCCTCTGGTTCCTCTCTCCGTGTCAGGTTTCTGCTGTATTTTAGACATACAAGAGTGTACAAAGACAAAAGAGTCATTTTCCACACCATAACTACAATCATTAGAATTTTACAAAGCTAAGAGTTAATTATGTGTATCAGAATGATCATCTTTTCAGATGGGCTAAATGTTTAAAATTCCCCAGTGCCTGAGCACACTTATGCACTGGGGAAAATCTAAACAAGTTAATTTGAAGCACTAGAAAGAGGCCAAAGAACTATCGTTAGTTCCCTCAGCACAGCAACTAAATGTTATGGAGCATGCACGTTTTCATGCATGTTTTAAAGAGCATTTTATGACACTTTTTATTCATCTTTGGGAGGAAATGTCATCAGTCTAAATGTGCTACTTATCACATTTGGTAAAGAGCTCTAAAGGTGTACAGTTGCTGGATAATGTGTTCCAGAATTCACTGTAGCAGAAACTCATCACACTTACTTACCCTTAATTTTTCATGTTGCAGTACTGAGGAAATGAAATCCTGGCTTTGATATCATTAAAATTAGAATTCTGGTTTTATATTCCAGTTTTCTAATAGTTACACATTTTAAACATGTTTTAAGTTACTTAGTATATTATTAAAGATATTTTAGTTATTTACATTTTTGTTGTTGTTGTTATTATTAGGCAGTGTAGCTTTCACTGGACATGTTACTTTCTAAAGACATAAATGCTATCACTCTTACGGTATCTTGATTTCTGAAATTCACTGCTTACCTTAGTCCGCCAGAAGTGGAATTCATAAACCTTGTGGGTACGCTACAAATTCTCTCTCTTAGAAGACACAAAGGGCAGAGGTCTTTGAATCAAGCAGCCAAGTCAGATGGTTTAAATGCTAAATGTGTATAGCATTCATTATTGCTAATTTAGGGTTATTATCTTTAAGCACATGGTTCTGGTGGAGCAGCTATTTGGTGTTTTTGAACTTTTCTATATCCGTATTTTAATCTACCTGGGGCAAATGGTAAATACTTAAAAAAACATAATGAAGAGGAACTGGCCAGGCCAAGAGATTAGGAATATTCAAAATAGGAAAAATGGATTGGTAGTGACCCAAATTTTTCATCATCTGTGCACTATTTCATGGCCTATATAAAGTCAGTTGGCTCTCTCTGTCTTCTTCTGCACATCCCAGAACCACAGCTGGCACCGAATCATATTGTTTTTGTTGGAGAAGAACAGGCCTGAACACTGAGCAATCAGAAGTGCAGCATGTGAAGCAATCCTGGGAAGGCTGTGCTAAGCATGTCTCTGCAAGGCTTGCTCTTTCAGCTCCATGTTGTACTGGCTTTTTTTTTTTTTTAATTGTCCATATCACATCTGTCTGACTCCAGATGATAAGTTCCTTGAAGCAGGAACCTGTTCTAATCCTAAAGCACAAAACGCACTATAAATTCAAGGATGTGCTATGAAAAGTAACTGCATTGGTCAGTAGTTACGCTTTCTGGTTTAGTTCAAAGCAGGGAAATAAAAACACAAGAGACTCCCAACAGATGAGCTGAAATAAATACGTTCAGTCCTTACTCCTGGGTTGTTCCATGTCAGCTTAAGGAAAATAACCACAATTCTTTTGCCAAGGGGCTAGAAGGAAAGAAAGGGGACATGTTGCTCACAGTCATCTGCATCTTTGGATCTGGAGGCTCTGTGTATGTAAGCAGAAAGTGAAGATTAGGGACAGATGAACCATTACAACACAGTTGCTAAGAATTACTCCTGAGCCAGCCAGGCTGCTACCTTGATGTTCCTTGCTAACCATGAAATAACTCTGCTACCATCCTACATCCTCTAGGAAATGTCTTTAATCCCCATGAAATTGCACTTCACCAGGGCTGTGGATTAAGAGTGAAAGGAAATTGGCCTACAATACAGTAGCAGACATGCTAGGTCAAGTGCACCATGTGGGAAACTGCATCAGTTAAAATGAAAGGAAGCTGAACTTGTTCTGCTTTTTTGTAATGAACATATTTTAAATGCTGTGCAACACCTAGAGTGTAAGACTGATGCTATAAAAGTTACACAAATGAATAAAATAGTTGAAGCATAAGCTAGAGTTTGACATTAGAGGGATATAATAAAAGAAATAATAAAAGAAAATCCCTGCTGCTATCTCCATCTGTCTGAAAGATAATGTGGGCAGTGTGGTGCTTGGAATTTACCTTAGTGTGTGTTGTGTTTTAACCCGGCAGGCAGCTAAACA
>NW_008795938.1:487541-511938 GCF_000699145.1 Aptenodytes forsteri
GAAGCTGGAAAGTCCTTGACTGGTGTAAGCACTACTTAGCAACAACTAAAACATCGGTGTGTTATCAACATTATTCTCATCCTAAATCCAAACCACAGCACTGTACCAGCTACTAGGAAGGAAATTAACTCTATCCCAGCCAAAACCAGGACAGTGGGAGACAAGACAATTATGAGAAATAAATCACAATACTAGGAAATTACTTCATAGGAAAAATAGTCTTTTTACTACAAGGCTCTACAACAATCTTTAGTTAATAATAGGTAGACTATACTTAGCTACCCCAACACCTTCATGCCACACAGACATGTCTACATCAGAAACCAAACTAACCACGGCTGTTCCCCTAGAATGCAGTTCAGACTGTCTGTGCCCTAATATCCCTTCTCCTGTTCATTCTCCCAAGCTGTACTTGCTGCAGACTTTTTGTTCTTTTCATTCTTTTCTGTCTGATGACGTCACAGTTATACCTTCATAGTCCTGTTTTTTTCATTACAACTTATTTATTATGATAGCTGCCTACAGAATTCTGTGTCTTTGCAATTGCATCTAGGAGGCACTTACTTACAGCTGTACAGGGGCTCAGCATGCTGTCTTCTGTGCAGAAAAAAAATTATTCCTGGTGCTTGAACAGTCTAAACGGTAGTTAGAAAGACATTGTGCCCCAGAGACTGGCAGTAGCAGGGAAAAGTTGCGTAAACAGGGGTTTACCCATTAATGCCAGCGGCAGACTTGGCCCTTAATGTGTGTACTCCACAGGTAGTTCAGTCTGACAAGGCTACAGGTGGGAAAAGTTTAGCTGAGGGTGGCAGGGAAGCATCAGTAGGTGTGAGGAGCATCTAACAGTAACCAAGGTGAGCTGAGCAGCGAGACAGCAGTGTGGTGTTAAAGCTGTATATTACACTATACAACATATGCCTACCAGCAATGAAAATGAGAAGTAGACGGTTTTCTCGTCAAGAACTCAGGAAAGCTGTAACAAAGTCACACAGTAGTTTTAAATTCTCAAAGGCTGTCTTATTTAATAAAGAATGGTTCTAGTAAAAGTTGTAGAAGGAAGCTTTTGAAAACAAAATCCTATAGGGATGACCAACCTGGATTTGTCCAGGTTTTTTAGATTTCCTTCACCAGAACAAATAGGTTAGCATAAAGGATTTCTTTATCATAGTGTAAAGATTCAGGACCAGTCCTAATCTTTGGGGGCAGGAAAGAATTCATACCAACCTCAGGGAGTCAAGCACACAGTACCAGTGAGAGTAAGAACGAAGCCCAAAGGTTAGGTTTCAGTGACAGTAACGTCACAGCTTCTAACGATTTCAAAGGGGCTAGGAATGGCCTGCAGTCTTGATCTGAATCTTAGGCAAGTGTCTTAGGAACAAAAGTGTTTGCTGTCCACCTCCCCTGATACATGGTGCCGTTGCTTTACCATGAGCCACGGGTAGCAAGCCAAAGGCTTGGAGTGCACCCTGCAAGCAAAGACTTGCAAGAGCTGGTGCACTTCTTGGAAATTGAGTATTAAATATCTACTGGCACATCCAAAACCTCCCAATACTAAAAGTCATTACGAATATGATAAATGCTACACTCCAACCCTTTCTTTAACCTAAAGCTACTTTTCTCCCTTCATAGACAAGAAAGAAAGGCCTGTAGTTAAGAAAGATCTCTGGTTCACTGAAAGGGGACAGGATGAGGGTTGGATGTGGCTACTTATTAAACATGAGATAATAACATTTTGCTGCAGATCTGATTAGGACTCTAAGGACACTGGCAATCTGAGTGGCTTAATGTGATTTCCCAGTATGAAAACGTAAGGTACTCCTAGGATTTAGGGCCAGCATTTCTGGTGTCTTGATCTGGGTTTTTTTTGTTTTCTTTTTCTTTCTGCCTTGTAAATAGTTGGATAAGAAGAAAACCACAAACACTAACACTCAGTTAAATTCCATTTGTTTTGTATCATGGAACTTAAATTAAGAAATAAGAGCAAAGTACAGAAAACTTTAAGGGTAGAAGTTTATCCTCTGAAATGCTCTCCATGGAGAAACTGTGTTGAGTCATCTTCATTATGGCACAACAGAACATTACTTCAGACCTAAACCGATTAGTGTTATGAGTCAGTTCATCAATTGTTTTAGATCTAAAGACATGTTCCAGCATTGTCATGTAATACAGTAGGCTTAACTAGCTGGGGAACCAGGCAGAATGGTTAGGCAAGGAGAGAAATGTAGCTCTCATGGATATTTCTTCTAAAAAAGAACAAATACCAGAGCCATGTGATTCCCAGCTTCGTGTCATACCAAAGTATCACAGCTCAGTTAAACACCTCTCTCTCTCTCTCTCTTTTTTGTGAAACAGGGTCTCCTGCCTACAAGCAGGACCTAGGGTCAAAAAAGAAAAGTACAGTTCCTACTAAAAATCAATGTGCATATCTCCACTAACTGTCTCAAATAAACCTTGTGGCAAACTTCAAAAATAAGTCTTGGGAGATTACAGATTCTAAGCAAAAAAAGGGTACACAGCACCTTGTCACTGACATGTAGCTGCGCCCAGCAAACTTCAGCAGGTACGGTAATTGAGGGTTACAACCCCACGATTAAGGACAGCTAATTTTGAAATACAGATTAGACTCTTTTCAGGTATTAAGCCCTGAATAAAACCTAATTTGCAAGAGTGCTCCAAGGCAGGAAAAGAGCTCTTGATCTCAGTGCCCTTGAAAATGTGGCCTTTTTATTTTAAAAACACACATGGGATTCTGACCATAGTTCTGCTGTACTTGAGGAAAAGTGCTATCAAATTACTTATCAAGTTTAATATAGAGATTTCTAACATTTTAGAATATTTTAACAAAACTATAAATTTGCCAAGAACCCTGCTTGAAGAAGAGAGCAAAGAAATGGGCCTTTCCTAAAGAGCTTGCTATGCCAAATCTGAGGCAACAACAACAACAAATAATAAAAGCATGTGAGAAAGAAGACTGCATGAAAGAGTATAACATAAACAAAAATATTGAAAGGCTATGAGTTCCCAAATATTACACATATAACTCTTGATAGAACAAAGTCAAGTAAACTTCTGATTAAATATTTCAATTTCTACCTTGAAAATAATGCATTTCCTCAAGGTGGACTTACACAGATCTCTGAATTTGTGATTTCTATTGCAGATGGCTAAATCAAGGCAATTTCATACAGAACAGTTTATATGTGCCAAACCTCTCAAGGTAATATTCAGCAAAAGTGGGAGCAACTCGGTGCTCATTCATAACTATACTCCCACTCTTACTAAACCAGTAAGATTATCTTTGCAACTTAACTTCGGTCATCTGATTTTTAGCTTTGATAGTAAGGCAGATCCCATCCTCTTTGGCCTCTTTTGCATTCACTTTAAAATAGGATGTTTCAAGTTGTTTCCTCATGAGTAAATTCCACTCCTTGGCTGCAAATCTCCACATACTGGGGTGTGTCTCCAGGTGAGGCTGAAGATTAAGACAGGAATTTGCCAGAGCCCCAAGGCAACAGGGTTGATGAAACAGGAGTGTGTTGCTTTAGCTGAGATCAGAGCACCACTCTCTGGACAAATATTTGCAGCATTTTCTTACCATCACATGGTAGTTATTCCTGTGCAACTGTTCTTTAACATACTGCATCGTTTCCAGAATTGCAGAAGAAGGGATGTCATATCTTCAGCACTGGCTACTTTTCTGCCAAATCTGCTTCCTTTGTGCAGCAATAATCTCAAGGCAGAGATTGGCAGGACTGGTAGAAGTCACTGTCTTGAATTATTAGCCAAACTTTTTCTGGATGTTTAGTGCTATGAGAACAATTGTATCATCTGAAAGGCTTGGCAGTTAGAGTAGAAATTTAAAAGGGAAAAAGAATGCTTTTCCCTCTCACCCTTGGAGAATGACAAATTGTCCTTAGTAGAATCAAAATATTTTTCTTTCTCAGCCTGATCCTGGAATGTATTAAAAACAGATCAGTCTGCAGCCATAGCTGTTGAATTGTATAATTCTGATGTTTTCCTACATATATATTTTTACTGCTGAAATGTCTGAAAAAAACTAAGGTTGACTTCTCCAACAGTACTGCTAGTGGCACTTTTTATGACTTACCATGAGAAAAATTAGAAGATCAACAATTAGGGAATGGCACAAAGTAGAGTAGAAATCAGTTCAAAACTCAGGCTTCCTGTGGAATGAAATTTCTTCTGCATGGGGTGCAGCTACTGAACTACTTGTGCGTGAAGGACAGTGGCACAGCAAGCATTCCCATGAGTACAACAGCAGTGTTTTGGAACAGAAACTGTCTTTTCAAGGATAAAAAATATGGAGGTGGGATGATGTGTTATAGGTAGCAATGCATTACAACATCATGAAGAACAGGCAATATGAAACACATAAAAGACATAAAAATAGGAGAGTCAATGAGTGCACCATAGTTGAGTTCATAGGTGATATGGGATGATTTGTGAACAAAAGAAGATAACAGGCTAATTCTTTAGTCACTGAAAAGTCATATAATCTCATTACAGCCAAGGGAAGTATAACAGTTCTCCTCCTCTAATGACTTCACCCAGTATGTAAGACAGATTGCATGAGACAAAGCCTTGAACACAAACCAAAGAGCTTAAAGTTGATGTATAGCTCAATGGATGGACAGTCAACAAGCCTGCTGGAAGTGGAGAGGTGGCACATACAAGCAACAGAGAAAACCTGTCTTTCTCTCAAGGGACAGCAGCCATATAGCTCCATTCTAGCTCATTCCTTTGCCACACAAGCAGTAGAAAACCAATGCTGTAAGTGCTGTGCATCAATGGCAGCCAAGTAACGTGAGGGATGTTTTCCATCAAGCATGGCAGGCAGCAATAGTGAACAGATGTAATTTCATTTTCTCTTTTCTTGAGAACAAGAAGGATGAAAAACTGTCTTATAACCCAAGCAACATTAGCACATGTTCAATAGGACAACTAACATATTCCAGCTGTTTATGACTACCACCTCCAAACCCTGCCCTGTCCTCATCACATAGGGTTTTACTCAAGTACTTTAAAATTTATAGACTGGTTTCATGGGGAAACTTTTGAAGTTTGACTCAGAAAAAAGCAAACATAAGTTGACTAGTGCCAAACTGTGAATGAGCACATAAGTAAACAATGAAGAAAAAGCCGTTTACCTCTGAAGATTATAAAAGAGGATATGAACGAGGGACTTAAAATAACAAAATGGGATTGAAATGGGGGGAGGGGTCTTGGGGTTTTTGGTGGTGTGTTGGGGTTTTTTTGTTTGTTTCAGTAAAATATTCAAATCTATTTTGGCAGTTTTTACTTTTGTACAACACAGAAGTAATGAAAAATAATTTATTTGTATGTGTACCAACTGGTATGTTTGTTTTCTTTTAAACATAACAGAAATTTGATTCAATCCTTCTGCCTCTATAATGAGTTTAGAAATGCTAGTTCTGGTTTGGTTTTTTTTGTGTGTTCAGAAATTTGCATGTTCCATTGTTCTCTTAGAGCTATTTTAATGTTCTGGAACTGTATGGGAGAGGTGACCAAACCTCTTGTGACTAAGTACCCTTAGCTCCTTCTCCTCCGGCTGAATTTACCTATATGAATGAGGATCTAGCATCACATGTCTCTCTGTCTCTGAGCTGAATCTGAGGTGCTGAATACACCACCTCGACTTCGCTGTATATCCAGCCTTGTTTCAGACTCCTGCACTTCTTTATGAGCAGTGACAAAGCAACTGAAAAACCTTCTTGAAAAAAAGTAACTTCGTTAATGACTTAAACCTGAGGTCTGGGAAGAAAGAAGCAAAGAGATTGTGAAGAAAATACGCAAACAGAAACAGACTGCAGCTGAAGCAGAATTGTCTAACTTCATGCAGCAGTACCAGCTAGGTTGGATGAGATTTCTTGTGATGGTAAAAGGAACAAAACAGTACTGATTTACCAAGAAAAGAGAGGTTCTCTCATAAGTGTATGTATGAAAGCCCATGCTGCTGTGTTGTTACCTTAGCTGCCCTGCAGACTCAACACACGTCATTACGCTGCCACTGCAGCTGTTTGCCTCTCTGCAAGTGCCAAATGTCTGTGAAGGCTTATGGGCTCCATTTCTCTATATCAGATCCCATACGTGAAGTCTCGCTGATGCTGGAGTTTAGATGTCAGTTCCTCCCCTGTCTTCTGGAAGCTCCAAAACCTGAGGTCCCCATGCTGTTTGACTCCTTCCGTGTTTGCATGCACTGTAGATGTTTAAATGGCATGGTTTTGGCCTGAGTCAGTTTGCTCTTTCCCATATAATTTGCATGTAGTCTTCAGGAGACAGCAGGGGCCAGAAATCATGTTCCAATATGAAATTTCACTACAGTCCACATGCAACATAGGTGAAAAATACTGATGCAAACCATTTTAGGCCAGTGTTATAAATATCCTTACAGAGATCACAGTCTCTTGAAGCACACATTGCCCCATAAAAAGCTGAATTTTCATCATAAGAGAAATAAAACTTTTGTCTCTTAGAAGACATTGATGTTGTAGGCAGAGCAAAATAAATATAAGCAAGATGAGCTATTGTTTTTTCTGTTCTCTAATAAATATATTGCCTTTTTTCTATCCAGAAGCTAAATGTTCTTATTATTGACTTAGAAACTGAGCAAGATCTGTAAGCAAATACAATTTCATTAACTGCAATAGAACTCTTGTCCATCCACACTATTGGTGTATTTGGACCATTGAGTCATGGTCTGCAAAGAAGAGATTTCATCTAACCTTTTTAATTAATAAATTTAATTTCACCATCTTTATACAGTGTAATACAATTCCTTAAAGCAGAGAAAAAATATTTGCGACATAATTTTGGACATTTGCTTACTACAGAACAACTTTCAAAATTATTTGTTAGGAAAAATTACATGCCAGAAGAGCTTGCAAATTAACTGAAACACTAAATCCTGGGAGCTGTTAAGCTTCTCCCAGCAAACAATGTCACAGTGAGTCCACACCAGCTATGGATGCTTGTGAAATATTCCACATCTCACAAACTGAATTCACAGACAGCTGGCACTGGCAATATCCTATACTAGCATCTCACTCAGCCTCCTGTCTCCTTCTATCAAAAACTCAGTTCATTTAAAATACAAGTTTCTGGCTACTTTGATTGCAAGGAAAATCCATGAAATATGATGATGTCCATAAGGCTATTTCACATAATCTGCAGATGTAATTCACATAGACTTTGGGGTGTTTATTCAGCAACATATAAAATTGATGTGTCAGTACTGTCTGTTTCTGTTTTCCACAGATAAAGCAAGAAAAATGGGGATGTATGACTGATTACACACTTGACCATGAATATCCCACTTCGTTACATGGGAGGGGAAAGTGTGACAGGCAGCATCTTCCACAAGAAGAAGCAAAATCTAAGGAGCCTTATAGAACCATAGGACTACTCAATTCCCATCAAGGAGAGTCCTGACAGTGTGGGACATCAGCCTAACTGGAGTACATTCAGTCTTCCTTGAAATACCTGCTGAAAAAATGCAAGCAGAAACTTCGTTAGTTCACATGTATGAACTGTGTTTTGGGGGAAGTATTTGAGGATATGTACTTCCTTGAACATCTTATCATATTTTTACCTCCTGACATCCCTCTAAGCTAACAGCTGTTTGATATAAACGTAAAGAACGCAGTGCATTTTACAAAATATTTACTGCATGGCTATACTTCTCCCTGAGTAGCTTCAGCAAAAAAATGTGACTCTTCAGCACATATACTGGAAATTGTCTGTAAAATTAAAAGCATAAATTAAGACAAGACACAATAATAGCATGACAGATCTTGAAAGTGCTTCTTCAGGGCAACAGTCTGAATCAATAGCAGAACAGCACTGCATTCAATGACTTACTGATCACTAGGGTTTTGCTTTTGCCAGTGCCAGGTTAGAAAGGTTGCCTGCACCAGTCTTCAGAAGATATCTCCCCAGCCAAGAAATTTTCTCTGTGCCACAGAGTTCCTTTTACACAAAGTACAACTCTAGAACCTGTCATTTTTGTTACCTCTGGTTTTAACCCATTTTTGGTTTACAAGACAGTTGAAAGGAGACAAAAGTTTTGGCTGTGACCTTGGAAAAGCATTCAAAATACATCCTATTAAGACCTCAGAATTTGTAAGCATGATATTACTGGGCACTGAAACCCATGAACAGAGCACGTCTAAGCACTGGACATACATACCCAAAACACTCACGATCTACAAGAAGAAGGAGAAAAAAAAAAAAAAAAAAAAAAAAAAAAAAAATCTTAGGCATGTTATTTTTAACATGAAGTGAAAATAACCTTTTAATGGCCTTTGTAGCTCAACATTAATTCACTTCTTGGTTGGTAGCCCCCGATCTAAAAAAAAAAGAAAAAAAAAAAAAAAAAAAAAAGATAAGATCTTAACAGAAGCAGGTTGTGCAGCCATTCCCCGCCACAAGAGTATTTGACTACTTCCAGACTGCTATCAGGAGGCACCTTTGCAATATATGCATACCAGAAAGCCGGTATCAGCTACACTTCAGCAACACTTGTCAGAGAGCTTGAGTTTCAAGCCTAACCAGAAGCAAGTAAAGATTTTCTCATTGAGGCAACTTCATGATTAACAGAAGCAGGTTGTGCAGCCATTCCCCGCCACAAGAGTATTTGACTACTTCCAGACTGCTATCAGGAGGCACCTTTGCAATATATGCATACCAGAAAGCCGGTATCAGCTACACTTCAGCAACACTTGTCAGAGAGCTTGAGTTTCAAGCCTAACCAGAAGCAAGTAAAGATTTTCTCATTGAGGCAACTTCATGATACTGCTAGGTTAAAGTTAGCCCAAATATGTCTAATTCTGCCCTTCTGTGTTTGCAGTGCAACTCAGCTGTGTTCAAGGGGCAAGCTAGCATTAGGAAATTAAAATAATAATAATAATAATAATACCACCAGACCTCTGATATGAAAGATCTTGTAAAGAATAATAATTTCTTTCTTTCTTTAAACAACTTTTTTATACTTTTCCTCCTAACAGCAGCATGCGAATGGATATAAAGATGCAAAGGAAATTAAAGATTTTTGTTTCTTCTTGAAAAGCACAAATAATTCTTAGGCAACCACCACTCACCCCACATTTGCATGCATGTGAAAACTCTGGCCACAGTTCAGGCAGTGCTGCACTTGTTCCCAGAAATAACAGGTTGGTGTAATATGAAGAGCCCAGCAAGCTTCCAAAACCCCACTAGATCCCACCAGGTTCTTTTAACAAGTAGCACAAATCTTTTAAAAGTGTTTAAAAGTATCCTAGGATGTTTGGTCTTTATATTCTCGTCATGGATGTTTTTATAGCATGGTCAGGAATGTTTTGGCGTTTGTTCAACTTGTTACACCATACACTGAGCCTGACTGGGCTTCTACAGACTAAGAGGAAGAAGCCAAGCTTGGCACCAGCCCTCCTCCCCATGCAAAGGAAACCCAGCAAGCGCCACGGAGTGTGCTGCGGTGTTCTAGGCAATGCTCTATGAAAGGATTCCTTGACATAGAACTGCTCATTTCCACAGTTTTCCTCAGGGAGACAAGAGGATTTTGTTACCTCTGGGGTATATTTCCAGTAAACACAGAAAGAGAGGTAGTCTTCTGACCACATTTTCAAAACCAGCAAATGACACTGAGACTTTTAAAGAATGACTTGTCACTTCTTATCAAGAAAAACAATCAATCAAACAAACAAACAAACAAAAAATCCCAGTAAGACCTTTCTAGATTGTCTTGGTGCTCCAACTCACTAGCTCCTTTTCATATTTAATTTATTTACCTTTGATGCTACAGCTAAATTAATCTCAACTAACTATATTTAAACTCCCTCCAAAAATACTAAGCCCTATTATTCCAGACAATACTTTGTGAACCTCTCAGTATACACCAGTCAGTCCGCTTGCTTTACTCTTTTGGGACACGTGCTTTGCAATCCTGTTGTGCTGTGTATATCATCGCAGGAGCAGCAGGAGGGCCAGAGAGGTGTGAAGGGGCCAAATGAAGCTGTCAGAATCATAAAGCTCAGACTTGAGGAGACAGAACAGACTACCCAAATACATTAGCAGAAGGCTGTAACTGGTCAAACTAAATAAAAGGAGAGGAGATAAAAAATATTTTTAAAGCATAAGTCAGTAGGGTGCTAATGAGCAGCAGGTAGAGACAACCAGTCATCTCTCAGGAGGTTGCAGAATATGCAGAAGTGCTGCTTCTTCCTTTTGGAGAAAGGCAGGCCATGGTAAGGTATCCATTCGAAGTCTTTCTTGAGTGTTAAGCTGACATTAAACATCACTTTTAAACAGGTTGCCTTCAGAGCAAAACGGGCAACAGAATGGTGTAATGCCACCTGCTAGAAGGAGGAAGCAGTGCTAATGGAGCAGTGCTGAAGTAACAAGTCCTGTCTCATTCTTCTTTAACAGGGACCAGGTACCAAGTAAAGACTACCTTGTGCAAGTGCCACAGAACAACGCATTGGCTCTCACACTGGAACTTTCCTATTTTACTTACAGCATCCTTGGAGACACTAAAAACCTGACTGGACACAGACCTGAGCAACATGCTCTAGTTGACCCTGCTTTGAGCATAGGGGGTTGGACCAGACAATCTTCCAAAGACCTCTTCCAACTCAATGATTTTGTCATTCTGTGAAAATATTTTTTTAACTGACAGTTTTCTTAAAACCTCACTGCCTGACGACATGTGGTTAAACAAAATTCACAGTTTTCATGTTCAGTACAGTTCTCATACCCATAATCATACAGAAAGTTTGAGAAAGAGATTAAAAATAATTTTCATGAGTCAAGAAAATAAAATTAATAAAAAATTAAAATTTTGGTAAATTTTATGATCCAAGATCACAAGGTTCCTGACTCAAGATCACTAAAATCTTATGGTTCACAGCATTAGTACTGAGATTAATTTCTCTGTAACTAGTATAGTTAGACACAAATGAAAAGTTTTACTTATGATTGAATAGGGGAAACAATTACATAAAAAAAGTGTGTAAAACAGATGTAGGATACTCCAAAGCCTAAACGGAAGCAGATGTTTTAAACAATGCCTGATTATATAAGATTTGTTGTCCCTTATTTTAGACTGTCCTCTGTTCTTGGACAATCTGTAAACACTAGCCTTCTTTTAATATTAACTTTTAAGAAGAAAAGGGAATAAATATACCAATTATTAGGACCCATACAATGGGAACACTTGCTTGTTATTTAAGGATGGAGGTTCCACATCTGTTTAACAGCTGGCCTGCTCTTCTGTTTACTTGAAAAGCATGTACATTTGACAGTCATTCACAGACTGTTGCCTAAAGAAGAGTATTCTAGGGGATTTCAAACTGCATCTTCATTCTGACACAGGGCTTTGCAATTCTTTACAGGCAGGATACTTCAGCTTAGAAGCAGCTTGTAGAACTTGTAGAGCGTATCCTTCTCTTACCCTGGTACCATGCTAGATAAATTCATGAGTTTTAGAAAAGGCTTTGTGAGAAAAACTAACAACTCATTATTAAAAGCAGTTAATTCAAACCCTTAAGCGCCAAAGGAGCTCTTTATCTTTGTTCCCTTTGAATTGAGTAACACAGAAACTACAAACAGCATGAGAAATAGCTAATACAGGAGTGTTTATCTTCTCTTCTTTGTGTTTGGAAGAGCAGTGTTTTATCTTTAGTGGTCAGATAGAAAGCATGAAAGTGCTGGGATACCATCTGCTAATCTCAGGTGTTCAAACACCACATGACCCCAGAACAAGTGCCTGTCTTCTAGATTTAAACTTGCAGGAATTACATGTTCTAGCTTTCTTTCACAAGCCTTGCGATTTAGAGGGGTCTATCTTTTGCTTTTGTTTTTTGATTGCAATGACCACGTTACTCATCCCTTCCCCTTTTCTTCACTCTCAGCCACTGAAGCTGGCCTGCCCAAGGAACAAAACCCTTACAAAATTCTGCAGGGTTGAAGATAAGACTGTAGTGGGATAGATTCCAGTTAGTTCCACCTTCTCGAGTCCTTAGCCTCTTTTTCAGCCAGCAACAACAAAATATGTAGTAGCCATTCAGCCCAAGGCAGGCTAATACCTTTTCTTCTAAAGGCCACAAATTGTGTTGAGTGTGGTAGGACTCAATAACTGCTCTATTTACAAAAATGTTAATAATAACATTATAAAATTTCATATTCTTTTTTCCCTAAACATTGCTGCTTCCCACAGTTACTCTCCCAGCAGTACTTCAGCCACTTAGCTTTCTCCATTTTCCATTTCCTTTCTAGAAAGCCAGATGTCTTATTAAACTATCAGGTGCAACACAGTCTTCTTGGCTAGTAGCATCATGTGCACGGCATGCAGCATGGACTAAATGATGCTCAAGGACAGTCATCATGGCTATCATATCAGGAATCTAAAAAGAATTGTACTATTCAGGTGTCATTTGGACCACAACTACCAAAGCCAGTGGTTATCACAGGTTCTTATTTCTCTGTGTATGAAATATTTCTTCTTCCTTCCAAGAGTTCTTACTCCTGGATCCAAAAAAAAAATCTCTGCTCAGAGATTATGATCTCAACCAGAGATTATGCAGACGTCTCCCACTGCAGCATTGCTCCTCTCTTTGAGAAACAGGGTCTCCTAAATCAATGTGGAGGTCTGCAAGTAAGTGAGACTTACCTTAGTATCTTCTGCTTTACTAATTTTGAGGAGAATGAATCCATCAGAACTTACATAACAATTTTCAGAGTTCACTATGCTCAAGCCATGTCTTTGAAGACAGAAATACCAGATGAGCCACCTAGGTCATCAGTATACTAGTGAGACCCCACCATGTGGAAGATAAAGCATGCCCAGTGATCCAGGCTCTTCACCTATAGCCTACTGATCATTCTGATGAATCAGATTAGTTTTAGGAAGGCTGTTGTATTCATTCATCTAATTTTAGTTTCTGTGACTTTTGATTAAAGTAAAAAACTTGAGATAAAATGGAGGCATACAATACATATCACACAAGTTTGTATAATGACTTGTTTATAAAGTAAACAAAGTAATCATTTAAGCTCCCAACAGCTACTGCTCTGATGTCATCTCATTACTTAAAACACTTAAAAGAGTTGCAAAACATTTCTTGTAACATCAATCAATTAATAATAAATAGTTATAATCCTTTCCAAATTACAATGCTAGAAAGTTAAAGACAAAGTTAAAGTTAGCTTCTTCATTCATGCCTAGAGACATAATGAATAAAGGGCTTTTAAGAGTTAATAAAGAAATCAGAGAGGGAAGCTGTAGCTCTGCAAGCTATTTCACCATTTCCCCTCCCCTCATCTGGATTGGATCATGTTAGTGTATGAGTCAGCTAATTATGAAAGACTTCTCTGAAATGAATTAGATGAACCCAGCATCTTTAACAGAAACAGATCTTGTGACCTGGCAGAGTTCCCATCATGGTCCAAATAAAGCCCACCCAGATGTGACCACTTCCTTTACTGTAACTCAAGGAACAGAGTGAAACAACAGTACAAACTTCCTCAGCTAAGCATCTTTCCAATGTTCCTGATGGATAGGGAAGTAACCTTTCCAGTTTACCTTCTGCTACTCTGATGAATCAAATCATACATGGCACTAGACCCAGAGATAAACTCGTTTAATGTTATTGAGATCAGAGTTATGGTTTTACACAAAAATATACCTGTTTATTATTGTCTTCAAAAAATTACCAGGACCTATCACAGATGGACAAAACAGGTATTTTAAAGTGGCGAGTCTCATGAAGTTAAGGGTTGTAAGGTTGTCCGAAGGCACTATTATCCCAAACCTGCTTTCCAGCTTTAGTATTTTTGAAACTAAATGTACCTAGTGCACTTCACTACCTGGTGAAATGATTGAGCACTTTGGTTACTGGTCTGATCTCAGATTCTTTCGTTACTTTCTAGATTCTGCTGACTTCAATCACCATTGCACTGAAATCGTGACATAGTTCACTGCTTTGAAAGAACGACTGGAAAAATATGAAACTTTAGTTGGTTTTGTCCCTGTGAGTCAAGCCAGTAGCCTAAGAGATTAGCTTCACAATAAACCCAAGCTATGCTATATCTCAATCACAGATTTCCAAACCTAACTCCCTGAAGCTAAGAAGAGACTGAGGTGACATAAGTTGTAACCTGCACCCTAAATGAACATTTAATTCATTTAGCAAGTCCGATGTGTCAGCAGAACTGGCCAGTTATCTGTTTAAACCAGTGATATCACTCGCACCTGGTTAACATCAATAAAAGAGCTT
Source organism: Aptenodytes forsteri (assembly GCF_000699145.1). NCBI lineage: Eukaryota > Metazoa > Chordata > Aves > Sphenisciformes > Spheniscidae > Aptenodytes > Aptenodytes forsteri. The sequence goes on from NW_008795938.1 coordinate 501,851, forward strand.
GGAGAAGAAGCAAAGTCAGAAGTAGAGGCAGAAACAAACTCCAAGACAAAGCACCTTTTCACTAACCACTCCAAAGCTATCAGAGCAATAGAAGATACACTTCTCTATCCTATATAGCTACTTACCCTGAATTAGCTATATAACTTAATGTATTATTAGTGGACCTTTGGTTTGCTAAAATTCAAAGTAGACAAGGCTAAGTTGGTCACATGGATCTCTGGAAACCTTGCTGGGAAGTTCATTTTTTCATTTCCTCTTCCATTTAGAGGAAATGAGTGTTTTTAATGCACTGTTTTTTTCAGTGGGACCCAAAAGTGTGAGAATACCAAATCAATCAAATCTCTTTTAGTTATTTAGATTACAAACTGACTTTCAAAGCCTGAAGGATTAGCTTTACTTATAGTACTAAACATATGGACAAATTATCTTCTTTCATATGCTAGTTAAAAATCAACAAATACTATAAAGGAAGATAAAATTTGACTTCTTATAGGACTCAAAAAATAAGAGCTATTTAAAAAGATTCTGTCTATGGTCTGTAATCATGTTCACCCATATTAGTATTGTTATTCAGGATTTTTGTTGTTTTGTTTTGTTTTTTTTTTAAATATGACCATTTAATAGTTTCCCTTATCTTTTTAACCTTTCCCCACTTAGCGACTTGGTCTACTCTATTTAAATTTTCCAGGAGAATTCACACATATTTATTGAGCTCTTTAGTTACATTTGACCTAATGTATATACATTCTTTTAAGTGATACCCCATAAGATTTACTGATGGGGTAAACGTCTATTTCCTTGGCCTTGAAGTTATCCAGGAGAATGACGCACTTTTATTGTTATGTCATGATTTCTAGTGAAGACATTGAATAATATCTATCTCCTGTTTATTTCATTGATTTTCTGCAACTAAGTCTAAACTAATGCCTGTTAGTACTCTCCAAAGGGTAATTATAATCAGGCAGTGTTTTCTGATTAAATGTTTACTTTTTAATATGTGCAATGAATTTATTGCTGCAAAATTTTACTTACGCGGAAAATCCTATTTATCCTCTATGTCTGTATTATAGCATGTTCCTATGAAGGAACATTCCCTAGTAAACCAAACCAAAGACAGAGTTGTAACTGAAACCATTTCAAATCTGATTACATCTGCCAATTTTACTACTAAGTGTTGTAAGCCTTGTAAACAATTTATCGCTTTTCATTTTCATTCGTTATTAAAATGTTCTTATTCAACTTAAAATTACTTTCTGCCAAAAATTATGAGAGAAAAAAGAGTTTTTAAAAGTTTATTTTGGATAGAATCTAATATTTTAAATGAGTAGTCCCACTTCAGGATCTTTCTGTGTGAAAATTCAGTTTCCCAGTGGGCCCCTGGAGGAGGTATTGGCTGTACCTAGCTCATGCCACATAGTCTAGGGGTTACCGTACTTTCTGAGCAATGGGATATATCATTTTCAAGCCCTCTATGATTCAGAGGATTTGAATGAGGTCTCTTGGGGACCAGTCTCAGGATACTGCTAACCACAAGCATTCTAGAGCACAAGGATGGGTACAAGAACCATCTTCTCTTTGACAGTTTTGTCAGCAGCAATGAACCCACTTTATTAGCCAAGTATCAAGAATTTAAACAAACAGAAGAAAAATATTTCAGGAATGCTGAAACTTCAGGGTGGTTGTTTGGGCAAAATTACTACCCAAGACCAACCGAAGCACGTGAATACTTCTAGCGAAGTAAAACTGCATTTTTCTATAAATAAACAGTTCTCACAAAAATCCTGCTGATCCTGACAAACATCTCTGTGTCCCTGCACCATGCCATCCATCCAGATAAACACCATTCTGCATTTCAGTATCTTTTTCACCTGAATTATCTGCTTTTTGTACAGAATGGAGATGGTACAAAAATCAGTGCATGAAGCATGAAGATATTTAGAAAAAGAAAGGTTTCCCTTTCCAAATGAAGTTAATATCATAGGAATTGTTACTCTGTACTAGCAATAAAAAAGCAAAGTCCTTTTAGTATTTTGGCAATGGTTTAATTTCTGTTTAATCTGCTTCCTATTAGTTCCACACAGCATTTCCTCCTCTTATATGATTTATTATTCATCTCAAACCCCTTTTCTTGTTTAAGAAGAACCTTCCCAAGTCCTCTGTAATTCTGCTATTTAAACTATATCAGTGGTGGGTTTTTTTCTAAAAAAAATCCTCTTACACAGCCCTAGCAGTTTTTAAAATTAAAATTAGTCAAAAGCTAACTGTTTTGGCTAAATCACACTGTCAATCACCACCAAGACAATCATGATTTTAATCTGATCACATTTATGCTTGTATCCAACTTTGTCCCAGTATCCCACTACAATTTCATTATTAGGACACACAGACCTGGAGACTGTCTTGCAATGCAGACCGCAAGGTACAACACATCATTGACAAATCTATATGCATGTGGCTAGGTGTCTAGCCTGAGCAGCTGCCTGCCTGCACAGCCCCTGTTCTTGCTCTTCTTGTCAGAGAGTCAGAGGTTGCAGCATTTTTCAGCTCCCAGAAGAGACAGTAGCTATCTTCTGCAAGGCAAGAGGAAGATTAGTAAGTTTAGTTCTCTGGGACTTTCTTCCAGCTGTGTCCCAGACCAGCCCTCTCTCCTATTCTCCTGAAACAGGAGGAAGATCTGCTCTGAATTCACCTCTGAAGAAGAGGTGAATGTAGGCAGCTATGACAATGCTTATGACACCAAATACAAGGTGAATGAGAACGTGGATAGGGAAGCAGCAGAAGAAAAAGATTCAGTGGAAGAAGAGGTGAATGTAGGCAGCTATGACATGCTTATGAACACCAAATACAAGGTGAATGAGAACGTGGATAGGGAAGCAGCAGAAGAAATAGATTCACAGAAAGGGAGAGAATATACACCCCTATCCTTCCTCTCAGGGATCTCTGAAATCATCCACTATATTCCAAATCTCTAATGGCTGTCCCTTCTCCCAGGCTCGCCTGTCTCTGTAACAAAACCCACCATGTCACTAGCACAGGATTGATTTAGCCTGCTGAGAAGTTTTGAGCCAGCTCTGAACTTGAAAAAGAGAGCATATCACTTGATCCTGTCTTGGTACAAGTAATACTGGCCACAGCCAGTCCAGGATCTAGAGCCCTTGTTTGTAAAGGAGAATCATCCAGTCTTCAGAAGCTGCCACAATGGCATGGGTCCCCAACAAAAGTGACAGCAGGAATCTGTTCTAAAGAGAAAAATATAGTACAAGAAAAAACTCCAATAATTCTAGTCACTGTCTAGTGCAGTCCCACCAAGTATGTCTTATCTGTAGGAACAACAGTTGCAGAACTCATTTCATACCGTGACTCTGGATATTAATAACCCTCTGAGATGAGAGAGCACTGAGCTTCTGCAGAGCTGTCTACAGACTCAGGCAGGTAGCATTTGCTTACACTAGGCTTGTTTGTTCTGACAAAACCACAATTATTAGAAATTTGCATTTTCTTAAGTGCAAAATAGGGTTCCAATGAAATTCAGGTACAGAGCTCTAAACATGTAGCTAATATTTACTTATGAATCCAAAGTCAATTCTGTGCTTGTTTCTGGAAATGGATGTTGCCACCTTTTTCTCTTCCAGCTTACCTGATATGAAAAAAAGTTATGGCACCAACTGATTTTTGGCACAAGAACACCTAACTATGCACCTAACACCTGTTCCATACTAGTCATTTCTTGTCCAGTTTTTTATGGAAGAGACATTAAAAAAAAATACACCAGTATTATTTTGGTGATTATAGATTGGTGTCATGGCCACCTTCAAAATAAATCGTTGTGCCAGCCCAAAGCACATATATCATTATTAATATATTGAGGTTTGCTGTAATGGAACATACTCCAGCAAGCTATTAAACTGCAGCCTCCAGGCTCCCCTCTTGTAAACAGTGAATGCTTGTGCTGTGAAATGGAGCTCAAATTTGGGCATGTGCAAAAAGGTATGCTCAACCTCATTTTTAAACCCATGTCTAAAATTTCAATCCTCAGACTTACCATTTAGTTGACATCCAATCTGGAAAGAACCTAAATTACCTGGGCATCTATTCACTTGCCGAAAAAACACCCTTTACGTAAATGTAAGAGTTCAGGAAGTGATATGAAATCTTGAGGTCACCAAACTATTCAATGTATAATAATACACTGATCTATGTTGCTTGCAAATACTGATTTGTTAGGGGGAAAAAATGGGTTTAATCCACATCCTACTCAACAGCACAGTAAGTCCGGGGGTCATCAATTGTAGGAAAGACAAAGATTCAAATTCTCCTTTTCTAAATAGAACAGGTATTTGAACTTAGCTTTCACCACAGACAGGAAAGGTGATCTAACCTTGAGGATATCAGGTGTTCAGGTGTGGTCAGCCTCTCCGAGTCATGTTGTTTCATTTTACATAAAGCTCATAGGTATCTACAGAAGAAAGAATAACTCCATAGCATGTTGATTAGGGCATACAGCTACTGTTACCTGGAAGATTTGGAAGACAGCGTGAAGCAAAGAGATTTTGCCTTGGACTATTATCTACAACACATGGACATAAAGGAACAAGTCCAGTGGAGGACCACTGAGATGGTCAAGGGCTGAAGCACACAAAATACAAGGAAAAGCGGAGAGAACTGGGTTTATTCAGCCTTCGAAGGGAAGGCTAAGGGGAAACCATATCGCTGTTTATAAATGCCTGATCAGAAGGCAATCAACTCAGGTTGGAGCATGGGAAATTCCAACTAGATGTAAGGATTTATTTTTTGTTTAAACCATGGAGGTGGTCAAACACTGCAACACAGCCCAGAGAGGCTGTTGAGTCTCCATCCCTGGAGGTGTTCAGGGCAGAACTGGACACAGCCCTGATCTCATCAGACCTGCTTTGAGCAAGGGGCTGGTCTGGCTGACCTCCAGAGATACCTACCAACCTAACATATTCTACAGTTCAGATCCCAAGTGGACAGAAATGGGGTAGAGCTGGAACATTTTCCCCTAGGCAGGCTCTTCCTCCACCTTGATCTCCCTTTCCTCCCCTCTTAAGAGCAAGCACCCTCCATTTTAACTTTTGCTAGGCTGACACCCCCCACTCCACCCCAGGTCTATAAGCCCTTCCAGCTTTATGGGGTTTGTCCTTGTCACAGGCCTTTCAAATCATAAAGCTCAGAAGTTTCTCTTCTCATCTTCAGCTGTAGTGGGAGACATTTATATCAGTTGTTTGCGGGCCCTGAGGGCACTTCTAAGCCTTACCGTCCTGACCAGCTGCCCCCAGGGCCTCCTCCATGGGCCCAGGACCCCACCTCAGCCCCTTCCGGGGCCATCAGTCCCCGCCCCAGTAATGCCGCAGCAGGTCTGGTCTCCAGGTCCTCACAGCCCGGCCTTGGGCTCCACCAAGCCAGGCCCACCCGCAGGCTATGTCCAGCCTGGCCCTGGCCCCGAGGAGGTGGCTGATGCTCAGGGCTGGGGCTGCCCGCCCCTGCCGCCCAGCTCCCTGGCTGGGGGGTGGGACAGGCCCAGGCTGCCAGGCCCTGGCTTGCCACTGCCCGGGGTCCCCCCACTCCCCCTGCTGGGGGTCCCTGAAGTACCCGGGGAGCCCCCGGCCCCTGCAGTGCTATTGCAGAGAACCATGCCCAATGCCCAGGGGTGGGACAGGCCCAGGCTGCCAGGCCCTGGCTTGCCACTGCTGGGGGTCCCTGCAGTCCCCAGGGAGCCCCCGGCCCCTGCAGTGCTCTGACAAATTGCAGAGAACCATGCCCAGAAGCAAATTAGTAGATAAAAAAAATAAAGACAAATATTACAAAGCCTACATAATATATAAACCACAAACGTACATCGAGATAGATATATATACACACACAAAAAACCCAAGCATATCAGCCCCATACTTTGACTGCCACTGCAGACCAACTCCACATTGAAACATGTGCCTCAATATTTTATTACTATTTTACATGTTAATACTGCTTTAAGATTTTAATATTACTCCACTGAAGTAGCTCTGACTGCTTCTCTCCCTTGTTGGCCGTGACATGATCCAGGACTTTCTCTCCTATAGGCACCAGCAAGTGTCACAGGTTGTAAATTACAGAATTTGCTCCCCTATAAATTTTTGCTCCCTTAAAATTGCTCTCTGAAAATAATTTACTCCCTTTTGAGACTCACTGAGGCAGAATTGATTTGAAACTCATTTCTTGATCAGATTTCACAAAAAGATAAAATTAACCACATTACTTGTAACTGTTTAAAGAGGAGGAAGAGAAGTTTTAGATTCTGCAAACAAAATAGCTAACGTGGAAAGCTAGAGAGCAGGGTACAATGGGCTGCTGGGTATGCCAGTGGATTATTAAGTCATCATACCGTTTTTCCACATTTTATAATATCCTGGCTATTTTGCCTACTACAGTCAGTTGTACTTCAACAAGACATTCTTCACTTTGTATCTTCATCTGTCTCTTACCATATTAAAAGCAAATGACATCTACCCTGAAGCTTGGACAGACATGTACAAAGTCAGACACAAAGATCAGAGTTGTTCCCATCAAGCTAAGAATTACTGTAAAGCTCAGCTTCAACACAGAGTAAAGGGCAAACATTTTTGACCAGCCTTCCCTAAGATAAAGCAATACGTATATTACAATGTTCCAAAACAAAATTGCCATAATAAACCTTCTCCCCAGAGGATGACAGAAAAAAAAACCAGGCCATGTATAACAGACTTTTCTTAGTTCAATTAAAGCACAACAGGTTGGTGATTAACAAACCAAAAAGAACTCCTGAAAAGCCACAGGAGAAAGGACCCTATTGTCCATGTTCGCAGTCTGAGGCTTCAGTGTGACTCTCCAGTTGCCATCTTCTGCTTTCCCCACTGTTGACCTTCAATTCTCACAGAGAGAGACTGGAATAAAAAACCCCAGTTTCAACATAATACAGCACCTCGATTAACTCCCATTTCACACACCAAGCAAGAGATAATTCTTGTGTAAAACATATTCTGTCATTAGAGAAATTGAGAGAAAGAAGACCAGCAGCATGAGCTTCCCACTAACAGTATTTCTAAACTCTTATTTTGCTTTGCAGCCTTCATCTTTTACATATGCATATGTCCATATATTTTACTGTAATGGAAAATACAGATCTTTTCATATGCAACAATAATATTTTCCAACATGCACCTTAACTGAAGTTGAATGAATGGTTCAAACCAAACCACTGTCACCTAAGACAAACTACTACTTCATTGAGTAATATCCAAGGTGCAAACAACCAGACAGAATTCTAGAATTCTAGTGTAACCATCTGCCAGTCAAATAAATCCTTTGGATTACGTCTAGCTAATCCACACAATCCAATACTGGATGACAGAACTCTTTTGTCAAAAACTTCAAATAGAAACAAATTGACATGGGACAGGGGGACGCAAAAATAAATAGTTGTCCTTATTTCACTCAAGCAAAATAAGGGTTCAGGGCAGGAACTAGTGGAGAGCTTTCCATCAGCTGTCAAAATAAAGCCTGGCTAGAACAGGGATCAGACATGGAAAAAGTTTCTGTCAACATAGTTAAGTTTTGGCAATATGAAGGCAAGGAGTGCAGTAACCCTAAAATAAAGGCTTCCTATTAACTCTAACTATAACTCTAATAGTTTGTATTACGTACAAACATCCACTACAAGCAACCTGACAACATTATCTCACGATTATGCACATATAAGCTAACAATTTTCCCTTTGTCATGATCATAAAAAAAGTCAGTTCTGGATGGGAAATGATGAGACAAAAGAGACTTGACCTTGAAGAGGAAAATTAACTAAATTTAAATATTTTTCCTTATTCACAATGGAAAAAACATGAACTGGTAGGGAAAGTATTTCATTCTCAGAGCCCATTTGAAGGTCAGGAAAGCAGAAACACTAACTACTGAGAAATAAATCACTGGGACTCATTAGAATGTCTCTCAAGCCATATCTTTTGAGAAGACTAGAGGAAAAAAAAATGCTTGAGCTAAATGATAGCAGACATCCATAAATGTCAAAGAAATCCAGGCAAGATAAACAGATTAGACATAAGGTAGCACAGCAAATTACAACACCATCATTTAAACCAGTCAAGGAAGTGAGCACAGGACAGTTAATGTTATCTTTGACAAATTAATTAATGTTAGAACAATCCAAACTTCTCAACTGTATTCACTCATCTCTGATTAAATTTGAGTGATTTCAGCTTTCAATGTTGAGCACCTTCTCTCTAATTACGTCAACATGTATAGGCTCTGAAGAGCCTATAAAGAAGTAACTGCCATAATAAAAATGACTGTGAAAAGATTCCCCTAATTAGCCATTTGATGCAATGAGATTCTGGTGTTCCTGATTTGATGAGACTCCAGCAGTTGCTGTAAAAACTGCTTTAGATCAAAAAAGAAGCTGCATTTGAGGTCTTCAAACATTTTTAATTTCTTCATCCATGCCTAAATGTTGATGTAAAATCTTTTCTTATCTACAAAATAGATACACTAAGTACATAAAGAAATAAAGTGTCATTTGTGTGTAATGATAAAAGACTTTTTCCCAGCTTTATGGCCGGGTCCCAAGTAGGCTAATAAATTCTGTTCATCTATATTTCCTGTGCAATTTTGAGATAATACTTTTATTTTTTACCTCCTTTTCTACATGGCTGAATAACAGTGTTTAGCTGAATTGGTACTCTAACACCACAAGAATCCGCAGGCACTAAAGATCACTGACTCAGGTAGACAAACATGGATACTTCTTCAGACAAACCAGTTTTCAAAACTCATTTCCAAAAACTAGACAGCTAAGCAAGCTAATTGTCAGAAATGGTTGATTTGCAGTGGTGAAAAGGGGACTAGAAGCTAGAGGAGAAAGAATCCAGCCATTTCAAAGAGTACAGAAAGCATGTCCATACTACAGTGCCAAAATCAACATAGCTGTATTAGCAAGCTCAGGAAGGAATCTAAACTGGCCTAGGCAGATTACTTTATCAAAACTGTTACAATGCTGTGACAGGTATTCCAGCTTATTTTGAAGTCTTTACTGGAAAGCATAGACATATGCAAGGACAGAAACTTATTCAGAGAAGAAAGTGAGGTCACTGCAAAGGGCAGATGTTCCTTTGCAGACAACCACTGCCAGTGATGGGTTGAATCTGGATGTTCCTACTCACACCGGCTGCATTTCCCTCCTGTTTAGTGTCAGTTGTTGTGGGGCAGCACTGTCAGACTGTAGGTCCTACTGCTAAGAAGATAACCAGTTTTCTTCTGCCAGTGCTTCACCACTTCAGAGGATTTACATCTCTAAGGCTTGCTGCTTGACTGTGCCCTGCAGAAGACTATGCAAGTCTGAGGAAATAGGACTAGCAATTGAAGAGTTTTTTAAAAAACTATGGATTACAAATTACATTCAGAAATGGTGAGGCATAATAAAACATTCTTACCAAGAAATGAATTAGAGTAAGGCTATTCCGCATTTTACTACCATCTCAGCTGTGGTAAGGTAAGTCAGGTTTGATCTACTGACTTAAAAATGTAAGTCAGCTGAAAACATTGTAACAGTGTAGGTAGGTCGCAATACGAAAGTTTAATTTGTTCTTGCCACAGGAGCAAGAGTGTGGCAGGAGAAGAAAGGGTAAACAGAGCGAGTAAAGCCAGCACAGAGCACCCTTAGAAGTGTACAGTACTCCCTGAAGGCAACCATGGAGCCACTGAATGCCACCTGATGTGGCTTTGTGCAGAGATGTATCAGAACAAGCATCCCTGCCCATCAATCTCCTGCTGGGGTGAATGGCCAGATTGGCCAAGGTGAGGAAGAGGTCCCATGGCTTGATACGTGTCCTGGTTTCGTTTGGGATAGAGTTAATTTTCTTCCTGGTAGCTGGCACAGTGCTGTGGTTTGGATTTAGGATGAGAATAATGTTGATAACACTCCGATGTTTTAGTTGTTGCTACGTAGTGCTTACACCAGTCAAGGACTTTCCAGCTTCTCATGCCCTGCCAGCGAGAAGCTGGGAGGGGGCACAGGGGGGGACAGCTGACCCAAACTGGCCAAAGGG
>NW_008795938.1:511955-581945 GCF_000699145.1 Aptenodytes forsteri
GGGGGGGGGGGCACTGCTCGGGGACTGGCTGGGCATCGGTTGGCGGGTGGTGAGCACCTGCATTGTGCATCACTTATTTTGTATATTCTTTTATCATTATAATTATTATTCTTTTCCCTTCCTTTTCTGTCCTATTAAACTGTCTTTATCTCAACCCATGAATTTTACTTTTTTTTTTCCCCAATTCTCTCGCCCATCCCAGGGTGGAGTGGGGGGGCATTGAGCGAACGGCTGTGTGGTGTTTAGCTCCCTGCCGGGTTAAACCACAACAGTACAGCACGAGGTAGGGAGGGTTTAAATTATACAGTGTGGGAAAAAGTTTAGCAAGAATCTCAATACAAAGTTCTGCAATCTGGCACTTTTGTTGTACCTGTGTTATGTCAATGGAGTGGATTGAGAGAATATGTTTTACATAACATTTGTTACTGTTGTTAGTTTCCAAAAGCATTTTTTTTACTAGCCTTATGCATAAATAGAGGATATATTCAGGCACTTTATCATTCATTATCAATGTTCCAGGATTCCAGAGACAGACTGAAGGGTTCAGTACTCAGAACTACAACTGTTTTGATACACGTACATAACCACAGGTAGTGGTAAGAATACAGCAGCCCTGAAATTTTCAGGGTAGGGAGTGCAGACTATTTTTGAAGGAAATGTTGACAGAAACTACTGTTAAAAATTTATCCTGCACCATAAGTTCTACCTCATCTCTGTGTAAGAATGATATATACTTTTCCAAAAGTCAAGCACAAATCCAGATTCTAATCTATTTGCACATCTGTCTATTCTAATGCCATTTCTTTTAAGCAAATTAAATAGCAAGGCACACGTCTAATAAAATTACTGCTTTTTTCCAAGAAAAGGGCTGCTTTTATTTATTTTCTGAATAAAGTTATCACTGCAAGTTACCCATCAAACCCAGGAACTCAGGGTGCATCTATACTCCAAAGGAGAAAGCTGCTTTATAGATTTTTCTTTTTTGGCTTGGTGATTGTGGTTGATATTTTCCCTGGACTAAAACGAGGGTCGATAAGAAAATATGAGGTTTAATATCAGCTAGTGGCTCAAGTTCAAGCTAATAGAAGACACCTGGGTGAAGCTGAACTTCGTTGTTGCCTTCTGTATGCAAGTTTTGGCCAGCCTGAGCTAAGAACTCCTCTCTCCACCTTGCAGCTCAGACATACCCAAATATATCAACACCCCCAAACTGTTCCCATTCCTGAACTCAGCAGCTAGTTCCTGGGGCCTTTTAGATAGCAGAGGGATAAACAGCAGGGCACCCAGCTCTGGAAGCCTACTGTGCAACTGCATATTGCCCTGCTGTTTCAAGCAGCTCTCCAGCCTCACAGAGAAGCAGAGCTCCCAACCTAATCAGAGACCTGTTGCCATAAGCACTTTCTAACGATAATGTTGTACAGCCTCATCCAGTGTTAATTCAAGACCCCAGAGAGAGGACAATCATAGAAACATGTCTTTACACACACACACACACACACTTATTATGGCCAATATATATTTTCAACACTCCACATACAACCAGGAAAGAAAGCCAGTCTTGGGGCTGGTGCCAGTGCAGTATGCTGTTCATAAAAGTCCTTTCTGTAGAAAAGATCTTGTTTCCAGTCAAGACAATGGAGAAATCTTAATGATAAAATCCCTTGCATATTTGAATTCTTAAGGTAGAAGACTTAGTATTTAGATGCAAAAATTTCCAAAATCTAAAACTTACTTTGTCCAGATGGAATCAAGAACTACTTTGCTCAGCAGTTGGTACAAACCACAAAATGCAGTGTACAGTATTGATGATGAAACACTCATTAGATTACACTTAAAAATAAATGTTATTTTGAAAAAGCCACATCTGTGAAGTCCACACAGCAAGGAGAATGAACAGATTGTCCGACGTGTGGAAAAAGTTATAAACAAATCATTATCAACTTAAGTTTGTCTCATAATTTCACTGAAATAAAATGTACTTTTGAACTCAAGTTTCTCCTGTTTAAATGAAGTGATGGACAATGGGGAATGCTTGCTTTTTTTTTTTAATTTCCTCCTTTGGTTGTTTTTTTTTCTTTAAACAGGAACAGGAAAAGTCATATAAGCAACTTCTGAAACATGCAAACATTTATTTAAAACATGATTATCATTTTATTTTTAAATCAACATATATCTATTTATTCTATTCCCATTTTTTATACCTTGAGCACAGAGCAGTCTTAATTTCACAACAATCTCATTAAAATTTCAGCTCCAAATAAGGCAAAAGCAAAGTTTAGAGTTCATTTAGAAATAAGAAATTCAGAAATATCTAAAGCCTTTCTCAATACTATGTCAGTTATGACTAATCACAAAAAAGATGGAAGGTAAATACATCTTTGTAAGCAATTCTCTTAGCATTCGTATGCACATTAAAGTTTTCTTATATTTCTTACTGTCCTATCACTCTGGAATTAGAGCAAGTCAAAATGTAAGCCTTGATTCCTCTTGATAGTCTCAACTTTTCAAGTGGTTGCAAGCATCTAATTTGTGATGATTCCCCAATAAAAACACAGTGCTTTTAAAAACTTGGAGGAGTGGGGGAATTCACTTTATTTCTCCTTTTGTAGCTTAAAAAAAAACCCCCAAACCTAAAACATCTTTCGCTTTTAATGCTTTTTAAGGTGAAAAAATATCACTCAGAACCAGCTAACACAGCATGATAAATAAAAGCCAATATGCAAGGTACACTAGCATCCCTGACAACAAGGATTGGTGAAAAAGCTGTACCTTTCTGCTTTAAGAACAAGCATGTGCACTTCTAGCTAGCAAAGGCTGGATCTGTAATGTTTTGTGGGGTTTGACTATTTCAACAAATCAACAAAATGTGCTGGAGATGCTGAATTTGCAGAGGTTGCACATGTATTTGATTGACTTTAATTAGCCTAAAATGTTGCCCTCTGAAAAATTCCATTGACAAGAATGAAACTAAACAGTAAGAATAAAAGGGCAAAAAACTCTCAAAGAATGATGATTGTATTATTAATATACACATGTGCCAGTCTCCATAGGATTTGGGTCTACACCCTCCTCAGTTCTTCCCAAACTATTACTCTGTAGGACTACAAGGAAAATATTAAAGTTATGAGACGAGTGAACTAGTCTCAAATTATAGAACAAAAATGCAGATCCCAGTGTCTGCAATGATTGTAGTACCATCTAGTGGAATAACAATAGTTATACAAGCAGTAACTGTAATCTATAGGTCGAAGGGTAGAAGGAGAGTTTGAATCTATAACTATGCTATTTGTATCCATCCAGCAAAGGAATGTTCACAGCACAAGCATATTTTGGAAGCTCCATGGCATTTCTGACAGCAGTCATGTTGCAGCACTAAACGGCACCTGACAGAAGGATGTTTTCCATACCAAAGTGGTGTTCAGTACCAATGCAGTTTCAAGGAAGGGAGGAGGGAAACAATCATCCCCACTCCCCCCAGAAGAGTTGTTTAAACATGCTGGTGAAAACATCAAGCAGCTGATGAATGCCAGTCAATGTATTATGAAACGATAAACTGCTCTGCTAGTCCAATCTTGGCAGTTTTAAGATCTTTACATCAAAGTTTGAAAGGAAAGCTTGTAGATAATTGAAAACTGGAATAGAATTCAAGGTGGACTGATTGGAAGAGCACTGTGCCAGATTGATCGAGTAACTGGATTTCCAGACAAAAAAAATACAATGATTTATTCTATCAAGTCTTCGGTAAAACGTGTGATACATACTGCGTAGGGAGTTACCATTGCTGGAGAAACCACGCATTTACATAAGAATTATAAAATGGATTCAGACCTGGAAACAAGAGATGACAATTTCTGTTGAAAGAAAAAGTTTGGGTTTTAGCTTCAATCTTTGAACTTTTTCACAAAAAGGGTGATTATGCTAGTGAAACTTTGTAATAGCACAATTGTATGCAGATCTTCAAGTTTTCACAGAACTGGTGCCTTGCAGATAGCACTTTCACTGTAGAGGAAGACTGGAATAAGAGAAAGGAAGTTGCGTGATTTTGAAAGTTGAACTGGTGGAAATGGGCTAAGTTAAACAAGATTTGCAGTGAAGACTTACCAAAAAAAAAAAAAAAAAAGAAATCCTGCAAAAAGCAGGAGAATCATCAACTAGAATTGACCAAGAAAGAAAATAGAGAAAATACACCAAAATATAAAAAATCAAAGGATGACTAAACCACGCCCTGTGGTGCAGCACAGAAGATGGCAAATTTGTTTTCAGAGGCAGCAGAGTGCACAATATTCAAAACAGTGAAAGGCATTGGTAGAAATTAATTTGAAAAGCTGCATACAATTGTGACCACGGTTCAAGAAAACACCAATTTAATCTGGAGCAGGTGTTACTAGGATGATGTCAGAAGTAGAAATAAATAGTAGTATCAAAAATGATGGTATTATAGGCTAGAGTAGCTCTTTAAGAACATGACAGAGGCATAAAAACCTGGAATGAAGAAAAGCTGTTAAGAGTGAAGGACAATGATGGCAAGTCACCAAATAGGTATAAACCACTCACGACTGCATTATGAGCTGTGAATGGGTCAAACCCTCTGAGGACTGGCATTGAGGACAGCCTTCCTGTAGAGCAGAATGAGAAACAACCTAACTAGCTCTAAAATGAAGTTGTAAATTCTCTTACAATATAGCTGTCCATGACAGATTGAGGTTGGAACTGCTGATCCAGGAAGTCTCTTCTCTATGTGTTGTATTTCCAGATCCTTCATTTTCATTCCAGATTTGCAGTCCATCTCCAAGCAAGACCTTGGAAGGAGTAATTCCAATTGCAGAGCCTGAATCTGAACTGGTCCTACAGTGAGCATACAAATGCCCTGCTTCTGCTTATTAACTTTCAGGCAGCCATTCATTTCTATAATGCATTTGATTTTCTCTCTGCTGAAATTGTTTTTCAATAAATTGATGTAATATCTCTTCACATGTTCAATTTCCAGACAGACTGGGTTTCATCACTTACATACTTAAATGGACCTTTAACCAATGGACTTGATTTTTCTTATTTGGAGCTTCATGCATTACACTCATACAGTACAGAAATAAATTGTACTAAAATTACAAGTCACATGAATTTGTCTATGTGATTTTCTTGTCCATACTAGCAATAAGATTCTTCTTATAGATTGTGATCAGAATGGAGAGGCAGTAACCTCAGAATATACAGGTTTCATCATTAAAGAATGCTTTAAAGAAGGACAGCAACTTAATAGCCTCTGGAACTCTGACAAGATAGGTTTGTACAAAAGGAGACAGAAAAATGTTAATACAAAGAACAGTTATGCAACCTGGATACTGAAATGAAATATTTGCATTTCTCATTACAACATGTTGTTTTAATAAAAGTTTGAATAAAAGTGTATAGATTTGAACACTAATAGATTCTTCTTTTGTATACATTAATTTACTGCAATAAAGGGAATTGGAATTAAGTTTTCTACCTGTATCTGGAAAGTTTAGCTACAAATTTATGCTAATAATTAGGTGGCTATTTGTTGGAAGAACTTCTATTTCTTAGGAGATTTAAAGAGTACGTACCCAGTTTTTTTCTAATTATAAGATTGCTTTACCAGATGGAAACTAACTAGCTTTCACTATCTATAACACCTTTCTTTCACTTTCAATGGAAGTGAATACTCATTTCTACAAAATGGACTTACTCTTTTATAAATACAGAGAAAAAAAACTAAACAGTGTCTCAGTATTTTGACTTATGATTCAAGAAATGCAACTCATTTGTCATGTGCTACTCCTTTCCCTTTATCTTCTTCTTGTGCAAGGAGTGCAAAGAGTCTTTTGGTAGTGTCTTTTCCAGGTGGAAAAGTTGTGTGGCACACGCTGCCACATTTACGTATATCCTGGGAGACAAACTGAAGAAATGGGTTGCAAAAAGATTAGGGCTTGTTCTTCTACATTTTTTTCCTCCTGTGAAATACCCCTGCTTCCACCAATAGAAAAAGAGTTCAAGTAACCTGGTTTTGTATTTCTAACAGGAACTAAAAGCAGAAGCAATATAATAAATCACGGAAGAGGATGTTTCCACAGAAAATTCCCTTAAGGTTGGGTTTTTTGCTCCCCAGCTTGAGAGATTCTGTGACACAAACGTTCAAAAAGATCAACACTTCAGTTTTTTCAGCTTCTGCCATAGAAATATCAGGCCCAGAGTTTAGTTGTTTTTTAGCAGAGCAGTGAGAGCTCTCTGCAGTAGCACACCAACAGCAAGTAGGACTCGACAGCCTCTCTTGAAGGTGTAAAAGGTCAAAAGGTGGCTCCCTGTCCTTTGCTGGGGAGCATCATTTGAATCTATGGGATACGGCGTATACAATCAGTTCTGTCACAGCTGCAATGATGTACTCATTTGTAATTCATTTCCACGTGTGCTGTTCTGTCGCTCTTTTTGCAGTTACCTAGTGATACCCGTAGAGGGTACTCATAGATAACCCAGAAGTTAACAGCACCAGGACTGGAGTGCTGCTTCGTAGCTACCTCTGGTAGCCACAGTAACTTTACTGCAGTTTACGGTCTGTAAATTTGCTTTGAGGCAGATCAAACAGACATAGCAGTACTAGTCAAGAGTTTTAATTCTAGACTTACAGTAGTCTCCCCTAATCCAAAAATATTTATATTGGAAGTGTTGCTGTTGTAAGTTACCTACACAGAACTGCATGGATGGGGAGTTGCTCATATCCTTGTATCCCCTCCAGCTCCTTGCATCCCCCCTTCTCCAAACGACCCAAGTGCTGAATCTTTCAAATTCAGATCCTGAGCCACATCCAGAAATTAGCTCTGGTCTCAAGGTATTAAACAGACATCCCTTAGAAATGAAACTTCATGGGCTGCTGCACCAAGCCCAAGACCTGTGTTTAACCTCCCACTTTGCCCAGAATCTCCCCAGTACAACCTTTTTTTTTGAATCTCCAAACCTCCTAGTAACCATTACAGCATAACCAGGTGGGGACATGTGTTTCAGAGGCTCTGCCAGGTACTTTTTGAACACACACTCTTGTATTTATTTATTTAAATGTAATTCTGTGAAAAGCAACAAGACCTCCTTACTCTCAGCCCTTTGGCTCTTGGTTGATTCTTCCAGGATACCAGAATCTGTTCTCTATTTTCTTTGCACAGTCTGTAGGTTCTCTTTCTCTGTTTCTGCAAGGAAAGCTTTCTATAGCTTGTTACAAACAACTTCCAAAGCAATTTCTGCTACTCTAAAGTAACTTAATGGAGATGATATGGAAGAGTAAGTTCTTTTAGCTCACTCTGTCCAGAATAGGCAGCAGTTTGGCCAGAGTCGTTCCTTATTTCTTCTAGGAAACTATGAAATGGTATGTGACATAGTCCACATCAAAAAAAATTGCTGACTTAATTCACAGTAAGCATTAAAAAGTTCCTAGTTGCATACCTGAACCTCACTACGTCAACAAATTTGTTCACGTTGGCTACTAATATACACAGCTTAAACACTGCCACTGCCTTGTCCATTCTCCCTGAATCTGCTGAGGCAAAGCTTCCAAACTGCCTGCAGCTTTACAGGCATGGGGAAAGAGTGGATCAAACACGCTCGTCAGTTCATGCCACCACACTGCCTTTCCTCAGGCATGCCCTCTGTACGGCACCCCAACACAGCTGGGACTCCAGCATCTGGGTGACACATCCCACCAGAAAAAGCACTCATTCCAGAGAGGAAACATTTATCTGTATGCCAGCCTGAGTATACTTTCAGTCTGAAAATGTGCCAGCTCCAGTTCAAGAAGGACCACAAGTCACTGACTGCTAAGAAAACACTGCTGCATGCTGCCTTACCTCTTCACACTTTATCTGGTGGCTGCTGTTGGCCATTAATACACACTGGTAGATACACCAGTATCCTTATATGAGTCAGCCATCACAAAGAAGACAACAGAATTACTCACTTCCATCATCAGGAAAGTAGCTTGTTACAACTTGGACCCCCCTTTTCACCTTATGAGAACAACATTAGTTTCTGTAAAGTACAATGGTACACAGGAGATAAGTGTTGGTCAGGGTCTCTCTCCATTTAATAGGACTCAGGGCTGGGACAGGAGACACAACACATGGGGACAGAGCAGACAGTGAGTAAAAGCAGTCTATTATCTTTGTGCAAGTGCATAGGTAAATTTTGCCATCTTTAGTTTTCATACAGACTCATTGCAGGACTTTATATGGGCTGCAAATACTTAGGAACAATAATAACATACTCATAAAATGCTAATGCCTGTCTGCACCTTATATACAGTACTGTATACTGATTTATTCATCCAACCAAAAAATAAAACACCAAAACTTCTCCAGATCTTGTTTTTTCATCTTCCAACCTCTTTTTTTACTTTCATTTTGCTGCAAATAAATGAATGTCAAAATGAAATAGAAACAAGTTAATTACATAATAATTCAAAAGAAATCCAGCTTCTCAAATTAATAACATCCTACATCCAGCATAGCATAATCTGATTATTTTTCAGACATCAACAACACCAACCACAAACTTTTCCATCCTTAAAAAATCAGGCTCTCAGTCTGCATATAAATCATGCTCTTGAATTGAATTACCTGGGAAAGCAGCAAGCTTAGCGGAGCCTTTGCATGTTTACTAGAGGAAAAAAAATCCCTATCTGCAGCAGGTGGAATCATTCCACAGGTGCCACAGTGGGCCAGACCTGTAAGAATATTTAGGGACTGTGAGAGAAGTACTCTTCCAAATCATAGCAACTATTGTAATTACCTAAAGGCATGCACAGAGAGATGTACCAGAATTCTCAAAAACCTTCAGATATCGGAACACCTCCCTATGCTACTCTCACAGGCAGTTTGAGGGCTGCAGAAGCGAGGGAGTAAGTAAAGACATAGTATAACTCGGCCTCCCCCAGCAAGCAGCTGGGAAAGAGCGTTGCAGAGTATCTCTGGCCTTCAAACGCTCCTGTTTAGGCTGGGAAGGACTGATAGGTGTAGCAAGCATGACCTCTCCCACCTGCTGCTTCAGATAGGGCTGGGGGAAAGAGCGGTGAAGTGCTGGGTTACTGCATGGTGCTTGCTGGTTTGAAGGAAGCACAGAAAGAAGCACAGAGGTTAACGTGGACATGGAGGCTACAGGTACCATGCAGGACAACTTGTCTGCTACAGTCAGCCACAGGATTATGCAGCTATCAGTTGTTAGAGGGTTTCTAGTCCCAAGTGCTACTCTCTACAGGCATACCTGCGGTCAGCATCTCTCCACTGCAAAGAGAAGGACAAGGGGTGATGCCTAAACTCTCAGCCTGAGCACAAGCATCCAGAGAGTTTAAGCTTACCCCATTACTAACACAATGGATACAGAGCTGAAATGTCCCATTTGGTGATGAGTGCCTGCTGCTGAGAAACTGGGTATTCCCTAATTCAGTGGTTTGAAGTGTTTACTAAATATGCAGAGGAGGCAGCTGGAGCTTGTAGACAGGAGGGTAATGTGTGTGTACCAACAGATGCTTGCCTTTAAAGGTCATCTGCAAGTAGATAAGCTCAGCAAGCCACACTCTTGGCTTAAAATAAAACAGTAAAACAAAGAAAGCTACTCTTGTAATTTCAGCACTGATTTCTACTGGAATAGTCAAATACTTAGATTCTATAACTAGATTACTTGACTTTTGAACCTCTCAGGAGATGCCACGTCTTGCAGCTGGCTCTGTCTAGGTAAATGCTGTTGCATTATGGAGCTCTGGGTAAAGGCCTCAAGTAACTCCTGTATCCACAGAGGGCATAGTAGCTTCAACTATAGCACATAACTATATAATGCTCACCAAGTACTTGTGTTTATTAGTATTTACCTACAAAATATATCTCCATTCCAAGCAATGTTTTTTATCTTGAATTAGATTTTGGTAAAGATGATGAATTAATACCTGGATTAGTTACATCTAAACAAAACACTATATATTAATTAACCATGAACTCCTTTGCTGTTTAAGCACCCGAGTTAACAGGACAAGGGTCAGCTAATAAAGAAACTCTTAATTGTTTTCAAGCCTAGACCTCTTTAAAATTAAAGCAAATCCACTATTCCTGTAAAAAGCTGAAGGTTCTTGCAAGTCAGCCACAAAGACAGCACAGAGGATGGTTTTGCAATCTTAACCAAAGACTAGGGATTCAGAGCTCAGTCTGACCAAGTCCTCAGTGATACAGTCAGTAGGCTGGGGAAGTGATTATTCTCATCATTCAGGCCACACCTGCAGTACTGAGAAGCCCAAAACTGGAGGCAGTACAAGACAGACATTGACATCTTGGCATCTTGGAGCAAGTCCAGCAAACAGCTATCAAGATGGTCGGGGGCTGGAACACATGACATACAAAGAGAGGCTGCGAGATGCGTTTTCCATCCTTGAGAAAGTTCAGTCTGGCTCTTCGTGCTGTTTACAGCTCCCTCATAGGAAGGTGTAATGAAGCTGGAGTTTGACTCTTCTCAGGGATGGAACAAGAGGCAAAAGGCAAAAGTTAATACAAATTCTGCATTTATATTCCATGTAAGGTACTAGTGCTTTTGGGCTAACTGAGACCAATTTTTCTACTTGTATTTCTTCAATATTAGCAACAAAATTTTAGTGTAAAGATGCCACTCAGCAAGAGTAAGGGAACCAGAACCTGATCCTTGCTTTAAGAACACTATTTATTGTAATTACAGTTAGCTTCTTTTTTTATGAAGCACAAAAGCAAGGAAGAGAAGTTTCATACAAGCTCGTGATAACATTCACGTAGGAAGGACAACTCAGTCCAGCTGGATTTATGAAGTTATCACAGTTTAATTAAGCTCTGGTCAAATGTTGCTATTACTCAACTAAATTAAAGGGTAGATCCAAAATCAAGTTTTTGCTAAAAATTATGCATGCCATCTGCAAGAAAGAGGCCTTGTTAAACAATTGTGGGCTCATGTACAGCAATCCCATCTGTATCGCAAGGATACTATTACTTTGGGAAGCAAAGCAGAAAAGCCTGCTTTTAAAGCCACATCATACATGCATACAGAACAAAGAAGGGATGACCTTCAATACATCTCTGTACAAGAATAACCTCCAAGACCAAGGAAACACTGTTGAAGTCTCTTACTAGGGGCTCCTATGAACTCTTCCTTCAAGTAATAAGCTTTATCATTGACAGAAGGAAATAGGAAGCACATCTACATATGCTTTGGCTCTTCTGATAACTATGCAGATGTCTGGGGTCCACCTGGCACAAAATAAAATGATGTTTTGATCCTCAGCACTAGCTCCAATCATGGGTTTGCTCTAACATCCTGTGTATGTGATCCATTAGAGCTTCATTTCTCTCCCTCACAGCTAATACATGCCCCAAAGATCTTCCTCCTGAAAATAACATATCTTTCCATATGGCAATGTGTACACAAAGAAGGGTGTTGTACTTTTGTATTGTATAAATATCTTCCTTAAATGCTGTTATGTGCACAAGGTGTTCTTCATTTTTGCTACAGAATGAATGTTTCACATCCAGTTCCTTCCCCTTTCCATTTATGCAAGAGCAGCAAAGAAGATACCACCCATGTGGTTTGTGTTGCTGATGAGAAAGACATTTTTGTTTTGCTGCTGCTGGCTGCTTCAGTTGCAGTGCTTGGATAACTCCTGCATGGCATTCCATAAAAGACAAAACGCATGTCGTTGTCATCCCTGCCATGCACACACATTCTGCCTCTCTGGGCCTGCAGCAGTCTGTCCAATATTACCCATAGGAGCACCTCTTTCCTCTGTTCACCACCAGCTTCAGAATCCCTACTGTGGGATAGTCCGAGTTTCATCTTTGCATGTATCTTCATTTTTAACAGATTGTCATGCATAAGATCAAAGATTATTTCCTTCATGAGTAGGTTTATGTGAGGAATTTAAGTTCTGTTGCAGCATTGTTTATATCTACATTCATAACACATCTAGAAAGCGTTCAGAATTGAACACCAGCCCCTATGGAATGAGCCTGTGGACAGAACCAAGGTGCCCAAGAGCTTTCACTGACCACAAGTAGGAAGAGAGAAAGTCCTCTTCCCCAAAGTGTTAAACCTCCTCACTACATAGCATATCCCGCATGTGATGCTCTTTGCTCAGTAAAGGAATGATATGGCTCTGTAAAAGCACAGCCTTTTTATTAGATCAGTAGGAAGTGTAAAGCATAGCTAGACTTTCTGATTACAGCAAAAGTATAAAAGTTACTACTTTTAAGAAACTTACTCTGCCAGTCTTTCAAAGATAATGCAGCAATTGGCACTCTCCACCAGCTCCCAATGACAAAGTCAGCTTCTCCCATTCTGGTTTATTTAAAAATAGTAATTTCTGAGTTCATATTTGGAACAACATTTGAAAATATCAGTTTAACAGCCAAGAGACCTGAAACATGGCTGAGCAGGCCAGATGGATACATTTGAACTTCATTTCTCTGAAAATCAGGTGGGAAAAGACTATTATTAATCCCAACTCATCAGTCTGGCTATTTTAAGACATGTTTGTCTCCTTATTACTATAACAACATCTGGGTTTCACAAGGCGTCCTTGCTTCATCTATTACAGGCATAAATTGGAAGTCTTATTTACCACTTGCCTATATGCAGGAGGGAATAGGAATTCTTTGCACCAGGTGAATACTACCTACCATAAATGAAAATATATGTACTCAGAGGTTAGGCATAGGTAGCTTCCCTACCTATGTTTAATCCTCTGCTGGAGTTATGCATGCAACAGGGTCATTTCTGCCTGTAATATAAATGAGGAGAATTATCTTTATTTCAGGGAAACTACTCCAGAAAAACATAGATACCAGGGACGCTTTTTCTAGGAAGGTGGAATGTATGGCTTTTGGACTACTTCCACCTCTGTAAAAAGGAAGTACGTCCTAGGTAACATCTAGTCTGTGCAGAAGAACTTGCAAGTACATATGAACAAATGTAAAAAGACTGAAACATCAAGAACCAGGATGAGAAAATCAGTCATTGTTCCTATAACCGTTCTGAGAGTCAGGGGAATTGGAAATACAAATTTAGGAAAGAAATTTGAGCTAGCTGGTATTACTCAACTGCAGTGGTATGACTCACATGACTGGATATTAAACTCATTGGTTACAGACTATTTAAGAAAGACAGCAGGGATATTGTATGGTTTAGAGTTACAAACGATTCAGAAAGATAGGACCTTGATTGTATACTAGTTCATGTATTAAATTATAAATCACAAAACAGGATAATGCTAAGACAATGTAATAGGCTATTGAATGGGATGAGGAAATAGAAATAGCAGTCCCCCTGCTTGCTAAAACATTCAGGAAAACATATGTCCATCTACAGAATGTCAATTTAGGAGGTTTGGGTGCTGTGTAAGTACAAGTAGATCAAGTAGGTGTAATTATACTGATGCTTTCCCCATGTGGAAATAGAATACAATTCTGATTAATATACGTACTGGGTGCTTTAAAAGATCCAGTCTCTCAAAGCTGAAAACACAAATTGAATGGAAAGACATATTTAAGTACAAAGAACTGGAAGGAATTACCTCTGCTGCTGCGTGGTCTTTCCAGTGTCACAGAAACCATGTTCTTGAATTAGTTGAGCATGCTTCACCAAAATGTCTATCCCTCCTACTCCATATGTTACAGGCCTCAAAAAAATACAATGGTTTCTGCCAACCTGATATTGGTGGAAATTCTTAACTCGTCATCTGGAAATCAATTTAATCAATTTAATTTTAATTTTGAGTACTTGAGAAGATAGATGGATGGATGGCTGGATGGCCGGGCCCAGAGAGTTGTGGTGAATGGAGTTACATCCAGTTGGCGGCCGGTCACGAGCGGTGTTCCCCAGGGCTCAGTTTTGGGGCCGGTCTTGTTTAATATCTTTATTGATGATCTGGATGAGGGGATTGAGTGCACCCTCAGTAAGTTTGCAGACGACACCAAGCTGGGTGGGAGTGTTGATCTGCTCGAGGGTAGGAAGGCTCTGCAGAGGGACCTGGACAGGCTGGATCGATGGGCCCAGGCCAACTGTATGAGGTTCAACAAGGACAAGTGCCGGGTCCTGCACTTCGGCCACAACAACCCCATGCAGCGCTACAGGCTTGGGGAAGAGTGGCTGGAAAGCTGCCTGCCATATGTTACAGGCCTCAAAAAAAATACAAGGTTTCTGCCAACCTGATATTGGTGGAAATTCTTAACTCGTCATCTGGAAATCAATTTAATTTTGAGTACTTGAGAAGATATTAAGCATTTATAAGGCCTATAATACTAACAATACCTTGGCAAATATCCCTCCAGTAGTTGTAGTCAGTTACTAAGTATTTATAGGAAGGCACTCCTTGCCTTTTTCTGCAGCTCATAAACAATGAAGAAAGAAGAAAATATCTCCTGCACCACAAGGTGATCAGTAGAAATCCTGGGACTGATAGAGTTTGGTTTAACAACCAGAACAAATACTGATCAGGAAATCTTCAAACCCTCTTTAGGATACCAGAAAAAATGTGAAAGGTAATTGGAAATTGGTAAAGAAGGCTTTCCTAGATGCTCCAAACTGACAATCAGTACCGAAAGTGGCTGTAATTATAAAAAACATCAAGAGGAATGCAGATATTTGTAACAGCTGAGTATGTATATGGGTATGGAAAACACCACCAGAAAGAATAATATTGGATAAAAACACAGATAAAGAAAAGAGGAAGTTAAAGAAATCACTGGAACTCCATGGCCATTAAAATTAAAGATGAAAGGATGGACTTACTTGAACTCACCAGACAGAAAATCTTAGCAAATAGTTATAAATATGGTAAAACTATAAAATAGTTAGAGCATGTTAACTGGTGATGGCCACCAACAGAGCAATTTTTACATCGATGTTTTTGTATTGACCTTGGAATGAAGTTGAATTTGGAATTAGTTCATCCTCCAGTGAAAATTACATAATTTTTATTCCGAAAAGGATTGAAAGGATCTTAAACACTCTGTAAACTGCATTTTTGTAAACTTGCAAAATGGCAAGCTAACATCAACCACAGACAAGATCATGGAAAGACTCTTCCATCAGAAAAACAACACAATTTTATAACACAATGAATGCAAAAAATCTTGGCTTATGGAAGCCCTGGGTAGCTGATATATCAGAAAAAGTATCTGAGAAGAGGAAATGGGTGTTTCTAATGGCATCAGTTCAAATCAAAATTTGACTAAAACATACAAACTCCTAGCAATATCTGCATTTATCAGTATAATTCACTGGAGAGTTAAATGAGATGTGAACTGATCAGTTATATAGGCTGGCCTTGGTGAGTTCTTAAGATACGTTCATTTCAGCAACATCACTTTAACACAGCTAAATGCTATGCCATATACCTAGAAACATAGGCTGCAAGGCACACTGTTAGGGTAGAAGATTGCATCCTGGAAAGCAGCAACACTAAAAAGCATATTCGAACATAAGCTGCCTGTGCAAGAAGATAAATTCTCAGGTGCATTAGCAGTAAACCTGAAGGTGGGAGTAGGGAAATAATTTCATACAGAAATTACAGAGCCTCTCATTGGAATAAACTTACCAGATTCTTTTAATAAGGAAGCTGACAACTTGGAAATTTTTCAGATAGACCTGCAATAGTGATTCAAGGAATTATGGTGAAAGATTGAGGAAGCTCAATTTATTTTGCTTGCTTAAGAGATGTTGTAAAATATGTGGGGCAGAAAACTTTCCACTAAGATCAGAGACTTGTGTGTGAGAGCGTGGTACGTTATGAAAAATGTAATCTGTCCAGGCTTGTAGTACATGGAAAAATGACTTGAAATCCAGGGTTGTGAAAACAGGATTTTTGAACCATTTATTGCTTTCTAAATTTCTGCTGGAAAATCAAAATCATCTATGGATTTTTGGCTGGAACTCTCAAGAAGTAAATTCTTCATACTCCATATAAGTATCAAAGGAAGATCCTTTTGACAGACAGTGTCTTAGTTTAGAGAAAAGGGTGTGCTTTGATAAAAAGAAGAAGAGTATTTTTTGCTTTTGTCCTAGTTTTGAAAACACAGGAAATTTCACCAATCCTCTATGTTTTGAAAAGCTTCTTGTCACACATCTTGAGAAATGGAAGAGAAGTTTAATGAACAGTTGGTGTATAACAAATAAATTTTATACCCTGCTAGCACATCATATTTATATCATATTCAGAACCTTCACTCCTCAAAACAAAGCTCTGTATTACCTGAGTTAAAGGAGAAGTAGTTGTTAGTGCTCATCTTCTGATCATTCAGGACAGATCATTAGTAGGTGAAAAAAGCACATTTGCTTAAACAAAATGTTATGTTACCAAGTGAGTCCTATTACCTTTCCAGTAATCGCAAAACCATCCCACCCCACCTGTATCACGACTTCACTGAGATTTGGTGAGGTAAATTTACTACCATTCTTAAAAACATCTTAATTTTCCCTGGAGCTGAATTAGAG
Source organism: Aptenodytes forsteri (assembly GCF_000699145.1). Lineage (NCBI taxonomy): Eukaryota > Metazoa > Chordata > Aves > Sphenisciformes > Spheniscidae > Aptenodytes > Aptenodytes forsteri. The sequence goes on from NW_008795938.1 coordinate 528,453, forward strand.
AGTGACTATAGAAAAGAATTGCAAAGGCATGCAAGAAGAATATGAAGTCACTCAGTTTAGGACTTGTAAAAGAGCCCTAGGATCTTGGATTTGCAGTCAGATGCCTGGAAACATAAGTAATCATAATCCACAGGGGAAAAACATAGGAGAAAGCAGTCTTTTGTGGATGTCACAAAGGAAAATCTTGTAAGAAACACTTTCTTTCATGAATTTCCCACTCTCAGGATCTGAAAGCTAAGTCAGGAATGAATGGTTTGAATTTGCTTATGTATGCTAGCAGCTACTCATTTAATAATCACTTTTGCAAGCAATGAAAGAGTAGTGAATATGTATTCTAACTACAAATTAGCTTAAACCAGAATTTTGATTTATTGTAGGCCTTTGTTGTTCATATACAGAAATATTTGACTCATACAGATGATTTTTTTTCAACACAGGGAAGATGCACTTCTTTATAAACACATGCAATGTCATTTAAAAGTACATTATATGTATGATGAATGGACTGTGTCTCTGCATAGAAAAAATCCATGTTTTTTCTCAGACAAAATCTGAATTGACATCGCCACTGATTTTCATTCAACAATAAGGCAGCCTGCTTCCTGTAGCACAGCAACTGGCAGTGATGTTGAGTCAGATTCTTTATCAGATACAGTGGCATAAATTCAGGATTACTTCAGTTACAAATCAAAGTAACTGAGACCAGTATTCAGTTTATCATGCTTTTGTTTCTCAGAACTTCGCATACCCCATGAGCCCTTGAAAGCCTGTTTGAATTGTTTTCTTAAGAAAATGTCACTGCAGAAACATAAAGATATAAGCCTATGAAGGCATGTTAGCTGTGTCCTTATGAGGGACTGCACAAACAAAAGAACACAAGTTCTTCCTGAAAATTGTTTCCTGTTGGAATTCGCATTCTGAGACTATGGAACATTTTCTGTCATGACTTTAAACTGTGACTTATTTCTGTTTTGGTGGAAAATGCCAAATTTGCTGTTTAACTATTTTTCTTTTTATATTATAGTGAAGTTTCTTGATTAACAGCCGCATTATCATATTTATCACTGATCATTTTCTGTCCTGTATGAAAAAATACATCTGTGATCCTTTCTTACTTCTTCTAAAGCATGTGTTTTTAGTTAAGTAATGAAAGGGGAAGACACACACATTTAAAAAAAAAAAAACATGAAAATGCTCATTAGTAATCTTTTAAACTGAGATAACAGGATGGTTTTCCTGTGTAGGAAATACCATAAAAGAATCCAGGAAAAATTATCCGCTGAGAGTGCAAACACATGATTCCCAAGGGGAAGGAAAAAGCCTGGTTGTTTAAGGTCACAGTTCAAGAGACAGAGCAGTTGATGTCTGTATCCCATCAAAGCTGAGAGCTTGAACCGAACTTTTAAGACATTCTAAAATTATACCACAATGAGAAGGTGTGACTGCATGGTTGGGCCACAAGGCTAAGAAAAAAAACCCAACATTTTGTATGTTGGATTGTTCCTGGGGAAAACAAATTATCAATAATATAGTAATGATTTTCATAATCTAGGTTTTCAAATTTTGGCTGAAATACCTTATTGTAAGGAATAACATTTGTGCAACTGGCTGTGGGAGGGCTCTCAAAGTAGAGACATGCACCTCCACTTTTACAAATGGCACATGTTAAGAAAATAGTTTCAAGTGGCAGCCATATGAAAACCTGAAGAACTTCCCTTTTTAAACAGCAGCAGTCTGTAAAAGAAATTGATTGGGAAAAAATAGGGGGGTTATTTCACATGGTTTCCTCAATATGGATTTTAGATGGCACTGAAGCTTTATTTACCAACATATTATAAGATTATAATTGAGGACAATGTGATGGCAGCATCAGTTGTTTGATAGCATAGAACTTCCACTTGAATAACCAAGTAAAATTATGACAGTATGCTCTATATGAACTTTGGTAAATGAGAATTGATATTTCCACTGAAAATATATCAATGGATCATATTCAGCCAGATCCATAGCTGGTGGGCAGAAGCACATTTCTATCAAGATCACTGGCACATATTTTCCTGGATCACGGACCCATGATCACTGTTTTTGGAAATCTACAAAGAAAAGGAGAAGGCCTGGGGAGACCCCTCTTCACTGCATAGCCTCTTTTCTAGTCTCACAGCACAGATGATTTCAAAGCATTGCTATCTCTGAAAGCTGAAGTTCAATTCATGCTTATTCTCTTAACCTGATACCAATTTGTCCTAATGCAGAGGCAAAACTGATGTATTTCATTTCAGTTCCTTTCTTGGCCCTGTAAAATATTTATCAAGGACTCTCGGAGCAAAGAAGGAAACTCAGTAACCAGTGAAGTGAGATGGTCCATGCAGGAATATAGTTTGAACCCAGCCAACATCTCTCAGCCACTAAGTGTCTGTGTCCACAGACTCAAGTCTGCTGAGAGAAGTGTCCCTTGCCATGCTCCCTCACCCTGCTTCCATTTCTTTTGAGTGGGCATAAGGGATTAATGAAGAGATGAAAGGAAAAAACCACAACTGCAATGTTAACACCTGGAATGAAGGATGGTGAAGGGTCAGTTTGTGATTTTAGCCAAAAGAATATAGTGAAAAAGGTGGAGATCTTGCCTACATAACTAATGGGTCTCTTCTGATAACAGATACATTGGTTTGCTGGTTTCAGTTTTGATTTTTGCATAATTGCTAAAACATTTTCTTTCAGAACCTCCTGCCAGCTGGCCATGTCTTCCTTCTCTTCCACTGTGTAAGTCCAGTGGTTAAAGCATCTCCCAGGGTGTAGAATAACAAATTCACATCTCCTCTGTCCAGTTTGGAGGAAGGTGTAAATTTTAAACAGTGCAGTATGAAGTGGAGGGCCTACCCCAGTCTCTCCCATTGAAGGGACAGCAAAATAAGACACTGAAGTGGCAAGGGAGAAATTCGGAAGAGGTGTAAGAGAGTAGAATGGAAATGTCAGCCTGAAAAACTCAGATTCCCCAGCTCTGTTGGAAGGTTCCATTGTCACCAGTGCATGGTGACAATTGACGCCATGGTGACATAGACACCTGTGCACTCAAACACGTAACTGAGGAGCTGGCCCAGTGGGCATAAGGGGGAAGAGATATTAACATAGGGAAAGAACTGTGTATAGACCTCAGATCAACCATCTTCATTCCTTCTTTGCAGCATCTGGATCTGGTCTTTAACCTCAGTGGTACCTTTGTCTTTGCCTCTGACCTTTCAGACTCAAATCACAATTGCTTAAGAGCAGGAAAGAGAAAATCATTAAGGCAAAATATTTTTAACAGTGAACCAAGGAACACAGCACTGGCAATGAGGAAGATTTTATCTAAAAATAAAATAACCAAGCATCCTAGAATAACTTCCAGACTGTTTCATTTTAAAAAATGAGGACTACCAGCACAATGTCTGTATCTCAATGCATATTGTCTAATACACACGACTAAATAAATATTGATAACCTCTAGCCTGACAGAACATGAATAGGAAAGCCTATGCTGCAACATTAATTTGATATATTGTTCTACTTTATTTTGTTTTCTGCAGGTTCTATTGGCCACTTTGCCTATTCTGAGAGGAAAATTTCCAAAAGTCACTCTTTCCCTGCCAGCACAATGTTTATATTCATGCTACAACTTGTTGGCATATAATACTGAGTACTATGAATGATTATGCACTAGAGCATTTTTTTCTTAATGAATGGGACACATTCACAGAGGATTAATACTGGCCTTTAATTCTTGTCCCAAAGTTATTTTTACTTTTATTTGTGCACAATATAGGAAATTCAGTTCTTACAGCTAGATTCTACTTACTTAACATTAGCCATATAAAAATCAGAAATTTAGTATAAACCATTTATATAGCTTCCCTTTATAATCAGTGATCTATCCATCTAAAAAGACATGTAAGGTGAATTTTCTTCTGACAGTTCCTGTGCCTCTACAGTGTTGGTAGAGGAAACAACTAGTTCTGAGTACCTGTTCTAAACAGCTAGTGCTAGGTAAGATAGATAGATCCCAGCTAGCTAACGGCTGTTACAGAGAAAACTGTAACAATGTACAAATTATATTCATTACCTTGGGATAAGAGTAATTTTCTTTCTTGACGATCAATCTTTGTCTGGTAAATTCCCACTGAGTATGACTAGAAAGTAAATGAGGAAGAACCTTATCTGAGTTCATGGAGCAGATCTTCCCAAATTCAGCTGCTTTTTCAGCACACAGAAGAAGCAATGGCCAGCAGAATCATTTTTTCATTTTTTCCACCAAACTGTTAGCATTATATAGACTGAAGTAGCCTCTGCAGTGTTTTGGCACTTAGTGACAAAGATAGTATTGATTCAGCTTGCAGAATACCAATACATTATCTTAGAAAACACATTGCTAGTTTGGATTCTTTAGCTCCATAAATTACATGAGAGCAATGGGCAACACTGATTGTCTAATTCCTTAGTGACAGTTCCCCACAAGAAGTGATACTATATGGGAAACCAGAGTATTTGTGTAATAATTCGTGTCTGCATGCACACAGGCAAAGAAAGTAGCCAGTGATGTCTACCCTGTGCACTCCCCATTTAACCATCTGAATGGCGACAGAGTTGAAAAAGGCATTTGGATATGAAAATATAAATATATAGAATCAATTGGCACTTTTCATGTTCACACATAGTTGCACTAAGCCACGGTGTATTTTCCTGATAGCTCAGAGCCCGTTCTGCTGTTGTACACTGTTCCTTTACAACCCGACAGAAGTTGATGACATAAACATATCCTTTTCCCAAACGCTTGGGTTATGTGTGATTTAACCTTTAACTCCTGTTTGTTGTTATAGGTGAGAAGTCAAATATTTCTTGCAAGCTTTTGGCAAGGGTTTAAATATGCTTTCATCACTCTTCCCCTAAGTAATGTAGACTGCAGTTGGAGAAGCATTGCAGGGAGGTCTCTCTTCCCCCGTCCCTCTGGCCACTTCCTCCAAGCTCAAACAGGAAAGCGGGGACAATGCAGAGGGACCAGCCACGGGCTCACAGTAAATCTGCAATTACTTGAAATGTCACTTCCTGTTTTTGAAGCCTACAGAAGAATAAATACCCTTCTGGGCCGCACTGCGAAGCCGAGGGGCCCCAACTTGTGCACTCCCGGTGCTGCCGGGGCTGGGGGTGGCAGGAACACAGAGCCGCGCTGCTCAGCCAAACACCCTGACACTTCCAGGAGTGACAATCAATCTTCCTCTAGGGGCATATAAATGCTATTTGAAATGTGTAAATGGGATTTTATCCCTACTAAGGCTGCTACTTTTGCCTTAGAGAACTGGGCTTTGATGGGGGAGTATTTTAGTTTATACACATATTAGAGGCCAATTTCCACTGCCAATCTGTATGGAGTTTAATTTATCAGAAGTCTTGGGCCATGGCAGTCCCTGCCACTTTGTCCCTTACAAACATCTGTGTAACTGTTTTCAGTAGCTCCTGCTGAAAAATACCCATACACCCAGTGTTCCCCCTAATGTTTGGGGTGATTTTTTTCCACCTGTATGTGGTCTTGAGTCTGGTTTGTCACAATGACAGTCCAAAGTGGGCTTGAGCATAGGCTACGGAAGGGGCAGGAATGGGTTAAGTCAACACTAGCTTAATAGAAAGCTACTTATAGAACTGTGGTGTTAGTGTAAAGGATATTTCAACTCTGTAAGCAGTGTCCAAGCTGTTGAACAAGAATTTACAGTAAGTTTTGGGATCACATGAATGCTTTCCCAACCCCATGTGTTTGTAGACCAAGTTCTGTGTTTTGGAGAACGCAGAAGAAAGCTCTGTGAAATACTTCTTCACACCTCTAAGTAATACAGCAAGGTGCAGTTCCATGCCTAGCTGATTGTGCCTTGCCAGATTCGAATATACTTAATTCATAAAGCAATACACATGCATGTTTAGTTTCAACCCATGATCTGAGAACATCAGATTAGGCATAAGGGGGAAGCCAGTGCTGCTGGTTTTGAAAGGCTGACAGTGGAAAACATGTTGCCAAAGTGAGCAAATATTTAGTAAAGTCAGGAACTGTTCTGTAGAGTAAGCATGTGTCACTCACTGCCTAAACTCTTTTCAGAGAAACCCTACTTCAAGAAAATTGCTTAAAGTTCTCCATAAATATTTAAAAATACTTTCTGGATGTTGTTCCTGGAGAACCCTAATGAACCTAGAAATTCACCAGATTTTTTCATTTGCTGCTGTTTTCCTTATTTATAATTACCACTTGTTCTTGCTGCTTTTATCTAAATAGGCATTAAAGAAGGGAAACAAATACAGGGAAGATATGAAAAATCTTAATGATTTTTTTTTTTTTTTGTTAGAACGTGATTGTTTTTCTGATATCAAAACAGCATGTATGGGACAATGAGGTGATCAGGCCCAGTCAGCATGGGTTTATGAAAGGCAGGTCCTGCTGACTAACCTGAGCTCCTTCTATGACAAGGTGACTCACTTAGTAGATGAGGGAAAGGCTGTGGATGTTGTTTACTTGGATTTTAGTAAAGACTTTGACACCATTTCCCAAAGCATTCTCCTGGAGAAACTGGCTGCTCGTGGCTTGGACTTGGACGGGTACTCCTCGCTGGGTAAAAAACTGGCTGGGTGGCTAGAGAGTTGTGGTGAATGGAGTTAAAACCAGTCTGTGGCCAGTCACAAGTGGTGTTCCCCAGGGGGAACTGGGGTACTGGGGCCAGTTCTGTTTAATATCTTTATCAATGATCTGGATGAGGGGATTGAGTGCACACTGTCAAGGTCTGTTCGGATCTCTCAAATTTACAGGACAACATACTCTTTATTTAAACTTTATTTCATGAGCTCATTAAGAAATATAATAAACAAACATGACAAACGGGCTCAATCCCCTTCTGCCCAGACTAAGTCTATCACATTAATTCACTTATTCACCATTCATATCATAAGATTTCATAACTTATAACCTGTAACTCTTAATATTGTGCACCTATAATCAAAAGAAAAGAATTCATTACCTAGCTGACAGTAAGAGTGCTCATGCTTCCTCCTCCATCACGGTGCAGGCGTCCCCTGTATCACACCGGGAAGCATGGAAGCCTCAGCAGTCCAGCTGCCGTTGGATCTGCTTCCAAAGCTTTTTGGGTAAGCTGATGTTGTATACCCTCCAGCTTGGAGGTTTGGTCTATACCATTTCTGAAGTTAGTGGATTCTGAGGAAACTGCCAGACAAAAGATAATGGCTGCCAGAGACAACAATTTGCAGGTGATCATGGCTGCATAATGGCCCTTTAGCTCTTCCTGGCCACCTGTCCTGCCTACAGGTGCTCTCACTTTAACCTAATGGTGTTGCTCCCAGCATATATCAGACCTCAGCATGAGCTGGGTTAGCCAAAAATCTAAGCAGGACTTGAGTGAATAGTCATACACCCTCAGTAAGTTTGCAGACGACACCAAGTTGGGCGGGAGTGTTGATCTGCTCGAGGGTAGGAAGGCTCCGCAGAGGGACCTGGACAGGCTGGATCGATGGGCCCAGGCCAACTGTATGAGGTTCAACAAGGCCAAGTGCCGGGTCCTGCACTTCGGCCACAACAACCCCATGCAGCGCTACAGGCTTGGGGAAGAGTGGCTGGAAAGCTGCCTGGCGGAAAAGGACCGGGGGGTGCTGGTCGACAGCCGGCTGAATATGAGCCGGCAGTGTGCCCAGGTGGCCAAGAAGGCCAATGGCATCCTGGCCTGTATCAGAAATAGTGTGGCCAGCAGGAGCAGGGAAGTGATCGTGCCCCTGTACTCAGCACTGGTGAGGCCGCACCTCGACTACTGTGTTCAGTTTTGGGCCCCTCACTACAAGAAGGACGTTGAGATGCTGGAGCGTGTCCAGAGAAGGGCAATGAAGCTGGTGAAGGGTCTGGAGAACAAGTCTTATGAGGAGCGGCTGAGGGAACTGGGGTTGTTTAGCCTGGAGAAAAGGAGGCTGGGGGGAGACCTTATTGCTCTCTACGACTGCCTGAAAGGAGGTTGTAGCGAGGTGGGTGTCGGTCTCTTCTCCCAAGTAACAAGCGATAGGACGAGAGGAAATGGCCTCAAGTTGCGCCAGGGGAGGTTTAGATTGGACGTGAGGAAAAATTTCTTCACTGAAAGGGTTGTCAAGCATTGGAAGAGGCTGCCCAGGGAAGTGGTGGTGTCACCATCCCTGGAGGTATTATAAGATGTGTAGATGTGGCGCTTAGTGACATGATTTAGAGGTGGACTTGGTAGTGTTAGGTTAATGGTCAGATCTGATGATCTTAAGGGTCTTTTCCAACCTAAATGATTCTATAAAACATGCCACAAAAACAGTTTGGTTCCTGTTCCAAGGGAACCCAAACAGGAACCTGAGATTACTTCCCATGGGGCAGACACTGGAGCATGCCCTGACTCCTTCCTGCTCACCTGCCTGCTCCACAAACACCCAGCGAGGCACTTGCCAGGGCCTCAGAGCTGCCAAATTCCCAAGAAAGTTCCCTGACTCTCTGGGAGCAGCCTGGACAGGCTGCTTGGCAACAGAGGGCAACCTGTGAGCTGAGGGGATGGTGAGGCAGGCAGGACTGTGGCCTTGCAACAGCAGCCCCATCCCACAGTGACCAAAGAAGATGAGCAGTGAAGGGATCTGTGCATTTAGGAAACTGAGGCCTTCAAACACAAACGTCCTTCCATAACGCTGTTTTCCCCAGCCGGCCTGTTTTGCAGATGAGCAAGGCAAGCAATTGGGGCTTCCAGTGTTCTCACCACTGGGACAACCAGGAGGGACTGGCACAGAAGTCTAGGGCCCTTTCTCCTTCACTGACAGTTTCAGCATTTTGGGGTTTCATCCCGTGCTTAAATGAAACTAAATTTCAAAATACTAAATCCTCCATACCACAAATGTCATTACAGAAAACTTGAAATTATATAACCACTGCAGAAACACAGCTGAGACTGCTTGGAAATGGAGTCACACAATGTTTTGCGTTCACATTTTCACTTCATATTTTCTACCCTACAATCATGTTTTATTCCACTTTTTTAGATAGAGAGTTCTACCAGTACTCCTTTGATACGATTAGGACTAAGGCTTCTTCCTGTGGGATAGATTTTCATGTCTCAAATATATCTATGCTGAAGACTGAGGATGAATAAAGTCCTATTCATATCCCTGCTCGGCTTATGATCATAGCCATAATAATGAAAGCAGAGGTGACTCCATCAGAAAATCCTCGATACTGTGTGCTTTTGCAATTCAAAGTCATTTAGGAATACAAATGGAAGCCTTGGAGACATACTAACAGCTCTTTTTTCAAAAATGGCATAGTTTTTCATGAACCACTATTCCCGCCAAAAATACTAGAAGGGTTTTTTTGGAAGGGTGCATTTTTTCCTGCCAGCTTATCTGCTGGCTCTGGAGGCTCTGTGCTCTGAGACAAACTTATCACCAAGATCACATTAAAGTTAGGGATGCCAAGGTTTCCATATTCCCCAATAGGGAGCTGGAGCCACAGTTCTACTGAGAGCTCCCAGGGCCCACGCTTAGCTGCAGAACTCCTATGAAATAGTTTTAAATAAGGATCCTAGGGTTTTAAGACTTTCCACACCTTAGCTGGTAACCTAGAAAGCTGTAAGATTCCCAAATTAAATCTGAATGCTCATCATGTTAGAAACTTCTTTCCATTGCAGGACCCTTCAGCTCTCGCTTAATCAGCCAGGATTCCAACGCGGTGGGAGATCTGAGGGACACCAATTGTTGCTGGTTTCTTTGAGAAAACAATAAAAAACCAAAAATGTTTACATTTTTCCATAATTATAAAACTCAGAAATTTCCTTTCTGAAGAGAACATCACCATTTCCAATAAATTTGTTTTTTTTAATTACTATAATTTCCTAAGGACAAGAAATACTAATTGACCTCTTCATGGCTTATATGCTTTAGACTTCAGGGAAGTCTGCAGAGGTTTCTTTTGTTGCTGTTATTGAGTAAAAATGAAAAAAATAGCCAAAACCTACAGAAGTAGATGTATTGATATTTAGGTACCAATATTGACCTGCTGAGACCCAGTGGCTTCCACCATTTTAAGTTGGAATCACCCATGTTGTTCCACAACAATAACAGGTACATAGAACACTTGAAAATCAGAGAAACAACTACAATTAATGATTGCAAAACTCATAGGAGATATTCTTTGGCTAAGCACAAATTATTTGCTTGAGAGAAGGACATGGATTTTTGAGAAAAGTTGATTGGCTAAAAACGTGTACATTAGGTAGAAAAGCAAGGTGGTATATTTTTCCTCTAACTCTCACTACATTTAACACAGGTGTACAAATACTTGGTACCTTACGGAGATTGTCCTTACCTACAGTGATAGAGAGAGGACATACAGAGAGGACATGATCCCATTCATTGCGCCTAATTCTAAGTTTCTATTGCCACCAATGTGGAGCACAGGAATAATAGTTATGAACTGCAGTGCTCTATAGATGTGCACAAATAGGGGCTGGCTGGATCCTGCCTTGATATTACTTCAGTGCTTGCACAGTTACAATGACGGCACTTTCTTTGTTTTTGTAGGTGCATTTCTTTGTTGATGCTTTGATAGTAAAAAATACTTTAAGGAAGAAGGGGATCATATAAGGCTAACTTTGAAGTTGGAAGTGTCCTACACAGTAACAAATATGTCTGTCAGCATGTCGCAGCAACACATAGTGTAAGCAGGTATCAGAAGCATTTATATAGGTTTTAACAGAGCTCCATCTGCTCTGAGCTGCTCACGTCTTTCTTTCTTTCCTGTAGATGAGAAAACAGCACATTTTTTTCTTGAAAATCCATGTTCTGTTTTGACCAGGTATGAAACTTCCTGATTTGAAACAAAACCAATGTGAAATGATCATCTTTTGCCATCACATTTCCTTGCTGTTTTTTAGCTGGCTGTCACAGCTTGATCCAGTCCCATGTAAGCAGCGGTAAAACTGGTGCTCTGCATTGCACAGCAACTGCAATGTTATGTGATTGATATAAGAGCATCCAGTGCACCTGTAAAGACTAAAGACAGGAACTGAATTCTTCATATCCCTCCCCTTAAGAATGAATCCCATATCTGACCTCTATACTGAACATACAAGGAGCTTTTGAAGACTCTGAAAGTAAGAATTAAAGTGTACCTATCTGATACAGATTGTAATCCTTTGAACAAGTGCCTTTGAAAGGCTTCTTATTTCTTATTTCATTGTTCATGTCTGGCTTTTTCAGACTTACTAGGCTACCCCACAGGTATTTATAACTGAGAGGAAATGCAGAGATTTATATTTAGCCAGCCATTCGTTTCTGGGGATTTGATCAAACTGGAGTTCATACTTTCAGACACTCCCTTAAGACTATAATATGATCACCCTTCAAAATCAGCGGATTTAGGAGACTTGGTGATTCAAGAGGTTTATTGCTGGCTTATAGGAATACAATTAGCATCTGCAAGGAATGCTAATTTTACTGCAGTACTCCCATGCTAAGAATCTGTAAGAGCAAATTCACTGTAGTAATTGCTATATTTATCACATTAGTTCTAACTAATGGATTTAAAACTGTTCCTTTCCAATACACTGGTTTAAGTGCTGTCTAAATCATCAGTGAGTTTCAGTATTGCCTCATAGCAATTACAGGATTTAGTAACGTTCAGTTAGCCTTTGATTTAGACAAATATATACATTCAGGAAGTCATTGACATGATTAACTTTATTTATAAGTACTCATCTAGACAAAGGTCTCAACTCCTGCTGTGAGCTGATCCATACCAAAAAAAGCCATCATTAAATTCGGCATTTAATAGTCAGCTTTTATTGATTCAGCCTGGAAAGTCTGTATAATTAATCAGATGGAAATAAACTCCTTTGTTCCTCACTTCTCTGACTACATTAGTCTTTCCTATTATTATTATCATATAATACCATAGTTTGTTAGCCAATATCTCCCAGTTAACAGGTATCCCTACCTTGATGTTAAGTAGATTTAATTTCTTTATGGAGGCACAAAGGTTAGCAATCTTTTTTGTACTGTTTTATACTGTTTTCAAATGGATGGGGGTGGCTTCTCAGATTTCAACATATTCTGAAGAATATCCAAGGCCAGTCATAAACATAAACTAGCAGATTATATGAATTCCATAAATTAGTAAGGGTCATCATTAGCCAACCTTTATCCTCATTTCCATTTCCTTTTGACAGGAATAATGACTTCATTGTGAAAAACTTTCAAAAGTATAGGAATCTGAAAAATAGGCAGCCAAAATCTGTTTAATAAACTAGTCACAGATTAAAGTCCAGCTATGCTGTAGTTTATGGGACAGACTGAATAGTATCTAATAAGCACTTTTATAAACAACAGTCAAGCATAGGACATAACATAACTTCTGGAAACTGCAATTTGTTTGTCATTAGTTCATACTAGCATTAAACATGAAGTACCTTGAAACTGTAAAAGTGATTTGAAATTATACCTGCAGCAGTATGACCAAACTTCTGCCAGTCAAAGTTGGCCTTTTGGGAGTATGGCTTGTCTATTTTGCATTACCTTTCACACAAAGAAAATCAAATGCACACTCCAACCAAAACTCTCTATAAAAAGTAAATGACCTTCCTACTTTATTTGGGCTGCCAGCTAGGTGATCCAGTAGTCCTTAATTCACTTGACAGCTTCCTTCTGTAGACAAAGCAGGCAGTAAAACAGGAATTATCAGCCAAGACAAAAGTTTGAAAAGTTCCTGGAGAGACAGAGTAGGAGGAAGCCCTTATGTGACGTAACTCAACATGGCTCAGTTGAAATCACCAGCTGAGAACCTTTATAGCTTGGCGAAGATTTAAAACAAATGTCTCAGAACATACACAGCCTTTAATAACATAAACTTTCTTTCAATTTAAACTCTAATATGGGTTTGTATTAAACTGCTCAGTTCATATTAATGGAGTTGCATGTTTTTTCCAGACATGACAAATAGCTGCTGCTCTTTCATGGTCACTTGAAAGCGATGAAGCTTCACCAGTCTAATTATGAAGTTGCTGTTGTTAGTTTATGCTTCTATCTTTCAACGGAGGCACATTACAGGCTTTGCCATTGTATTAGTTCAGTCCTGTCTCACCAGATCTCATTTCAGCAAACATGTAAGTTACAGTGGCTTGCAGTCCACTGCTAGCAGCCTGCGTGAAAATGCATGTGAAATGAATGGGGTTTCCTGGGCTTACCATTGTTTTGAAGGGATGATCAGAGCAGTATGGAGAGGTGGCCTACTGTAAAAGGGAAAAAGGTTTAAAAATACATATTCTATTTATTGTAGATTTTATTTCCTCAGTTCTGGCATTGGTAATATTCTTCAGGAAACTAAATGATGTCATTTCCTTTCTACAGGCAAGTTACATAAATGCTGGAATACAGCCACTTCTGACAGCCTTCAAACAGATGGCCGTGTGTATAAATGCCAGAAAGTGAGAGCAGCCACTTGCAGTAAAAAATGTTACCCCACACACGGTATAATGTTTATTTTATAACCTCTCTCATGGACTTACATGGCTCATTCTTCTAATTTTTCCAGGCACAAATCCCTTAGGAAGTGGCTGTAGAATACCAAAGTAAAATAAATTAAAATTATATAAATAAAATAACTTGAGCAGAAAAAAGCTTAATGTATCAATAGATATCAGCCACAACAGAGAGCAGAATACAGACAGATCTCAATATCAAACGTTTCATTTGTTTAGTTACTCTAGAACTGAACTTTGAGTAGTAAACCAATGAGACTTAAGAAAACCCAATTCAGTTTAAAGGCTTCGTAAAGCTTGGTAAGGAACTTTAACTGGAGGTGTGATAGCTGAATCCCTTGAACACGAACCCATATTTACTGTAACAAAAGAAAACCCATCCATAAGACAATGAGCTAAGGCCAGATGCTGTACTCTGCCACATAGTGAGGAGGAGCAATCAGAGCAAGTTGGTCCTTAGAAAGCCAGCCATGAGGACAGAAGCCAGTACTGCATGACTAACCTTCCTGGAGAAAGCTCATACACAGGACTGTGAGCAACTGGGAACTACAGTGGTACACACCAGAAAAGAGAAGGAGGACAGGACAAAGGAAGGGACCATCTTGCAGGATACACTGCCATCCATCCCAGTAGACCTACAGCCAGAGCAGCTGCTGGAGGTAATGCTGCTCCTGTCTTTCTTTCACATGTCTCTCCTCACATTTTGCCACAGTGGGATGAGAAGCAGGCAATACCAGCGGGTCAGCTGCAGCACTGCTCTTACAGTGTCAGGAGGAGACTCAAGGACACCCTGAAGGGATAGGGCTAACATGAAGGAATCAGGGAGTCCACCTCTGGGTGTTACAAAATCCCACGACGCTTTCCAGCACCAAAATCTTCTGGCTTGATAAAACCATGCACTGAAAATAGTGGGTGGGATTTTTTTAAGGGAGTTCAACATTGTTCTGACTCTGTTAAAATCTAACACAATGGGAGAAGTCCCTGACTTCAAAAGGAGTGGCAGAAGGCCAAAGAACAGCACTTCCGAAGTTTCTGTCCAGGCAGTTTTGAGGCTATTTTCTTTCTTGCCTGCATTACAGGCAAAAATATTGCCCTGGCTCCAGAACTGTGCCTCCAGTGTCATGCCTCTGCTATGTGAAAATTCAGCTCTTGATTGTGGCAGACTGGTTTCCCTCAGGTGGGAAAGTCAGTGACAAAGGGGTCTGAGAATATATCTGCAGTTTAACTTGATATACTCATTCACTGCAGCCTGGTAATGGAGGCAACCACAAGCCCATTACAGGCAATTTCCTTTTTCAAAAGTTTCCACTCATACAGCAGTGTCCAATTCCCAGGAAGTTTTTCTGTCCCAAGAGTCTCTTCCAAATACAGGGAATAAAGTAAAAAGGAAAGTTTCTGCTGGATGCCACAGCTTATTTCAAGGACCTTTGCATAACAAAACAATACAGCATTTCTTCAGAGTAGATAGGGGCACTGCCGTTTGAATTCCTGGTAGTAATGATAACAAATAAAGTCTCAAGATATTGCCAAGTATCATATTAAGCTTGTTGGACAAGGGTCAGTGAGGTTTCCAGGGGGCTGTGATCAAAGGCAGAGATGTTTCATTGTCCCTCCTTGCTCTCTGTTCCCCGTCCATTACAAGGTTTCAGGGCTGAGACCTATTTTCTGGGATGCTTTACTCTGCTGCAGAGGTTGAAAAAAAGCAGCATTGACAATGCCAGGATCCTTCCCCACAGATCCTTGGGGGCACCACATGGGCAGCAGCATGGACTGGCTGCAAGGGAATGAAAGGCCTGTTGCCTGCTGGAGCATAGCAAGTGAGAGAGCAGTCCATCTCCAGCCCTTTCCCTCTGCACACTCCCCAAGAAGAAAGGCCATGCACACAGCAGCATCCTACCCTGGAGGAAGCAATGCAGGAGAATGAAAACAGGGGCACAGCAGGAACAGGCAGCGTGAGTCAGAACTGGATCAAGACAAGACAAGAAGTGCAAGATGAGGCATATGACTGACATTGCAGATATCTCAGCAATATCGATGGCAAATAACTTCAGCATCACTTGATAGCACAGTACTTCTATGCCATGGGGTTATTGTCCATCACTCCTGTAATGTTTACAAGCTTGCCTGCCTGCTAAGAACCGTAATTGTGAGATTCTGTACAACAGTGCCACAACTGTCAAAGCCTGATATACAATTCAGTTCTTGGTTCAAACACTAGGATAACAAAGACCACTCTATACTATAGCAGCAAATGGTACCAACCTTACTTTAAAAGGTAACAATCCATTTTTAATACCTCAGTATCACATTTTGTCTCCTTGCCAGGAGTGTTCCTCTCTGGCTACAGCCACAGAGGAAGAGA
The DNA here is from genome assembly GCF_000699145.1 of Aptenodytes forsteri. Taxonomy (NCBI): domain Eukaryota; kingdom Metazoa; phylum Chordata; class Aves; order Sphenisciformes; family Spheniscidae; genus Aptenodytes; species Aptenodytes forsteri. Next base: position 544,359 of record NW_008795938.1, read on the forward strand.
ACTATTCCTGAGTACAGTTACATCAACAAAATAAAGTCCCAAACCTTAGCTTTCAGTCTTTTTATGGACAGAAGAAGTTGGTCAGAAGGCCATAAATACTACATTGGCCTGTAACACCCAATTGTATGAAAGAGGCTACATAAGAACAGGGTGTCCTTTTAATTCTTTGCAGTAGTGATCAAAGCTAGCAGTGTGGAGTAAAGACCCTGCACAGGCCACAGTTTCATGCTCAGAGGAGAGTCAGAGTAGATGAGAGGAAGGGAGAGAGTATAGGGGTTGCACAGATTCCTCCACCCTCCTCTAATTCTGTCCCCAAAGAAGGACTCCGTGTAATAGTCTGCTCTAGGGCTACCCCTGGAGCACCAAAACCCAGTGCTATCTCTTGCCGTGGCTGCCAAAACCAAAATTTAATCTGAGTCATTTGTCCAGTTTGCCTTATCGTTCAACACTGCGAGGGGAAGATCTGCTTACTCTGGGGTTGTTCTGTGCTCGCTGTGCAACAGGGACGAGGAGTCACTTGGAGGAAGGTACAAGCAGGTGCTGGAAAATGGCAGCTTATTTGTTTCTCTCTTCTGCAGCACTGTCTTTTTTCATCTCCAAGGAGACTGATTGATCCTCGCTGCCAATGCACCAGAGACACAGAAATCCACTGCAGTGAAACCATGAGTCAGAACTCCTCGATACAACTTGAACTGTTAAAGAGCCAAGAATACACTCCACCGAGGAAACAGAACCAAACGTACCAGCCATTGCTGCAATCAAACCACTACTTTTTTACTACTATTACAAGTTCTTTGCTTAAGGTCTTGTGACTGTTTGGAATGTCAAATGTCTCCATTCAGGATGCTTCTCGCCTGTATTTTGTATGTATTTGATTGCAAAAGAACAGTTTAGAGATCCTATTACCTCAAGGTAGAACTGTGTCCTCAAATGTTTTTATGCTTCTCTTGGGCTCTGCTGCCTGAACTCCACCAAATAGTCTAATAAGTTCCATATGCCCATTTTTTTGAAGAACACATTTTCAAAGCAGCAAATGTTTTGACGGATTGGCTCACGGAGAGCCTGAATGCTGTTATACACATCGTTTAGCATTCCACAAGGCCCCCACTGTTAAATTCTGGGAATGTGGCCAGAGTGACCTACCTAATACTGCACTAACTAGCTTAAAAAAAGAAAAAAAAAATCTTAAGCATTGTGCTCTAAAGCATATTTGGAATTTGAACGTGTATTTGGTGCCCTGGTAATTTGTGTTTGAGGTGTGTGGGAATTAGGCTGACATGTAACCAGACTCACAGAAAGAATGTTTTGCATAAAACTAAAAATATATTTTAAAAGTAGCTCACACACTTCATCTAAAGCAGAAACTGGGGCCCCTATCTTTTAAGAAGTTAAACACCACCTGAGAAATTGAGCATACCACACACATTGAGTTCAGGCAAACACAAGCATGTCCAACACTATCTAAAGAACAAACCAATTCATTATAGATCTTGACACTTCATTCAGAGTGTAGTGGAAATATTTAAGAGAATGCAGCAAACACATATGCCTGTAATTTAACTATATATTATGACTGCATCCAGGATTGGAAAAAAAATGCTCACACATTTATTTCGGTTAAGGAAATGTTCTAATATTTTTTTAAAGACTTCAACCCCAGCTTTGATTTTTCCACCTCCTTTTTCTAGTGGCAATTTGTTATTTCTCTCTTCATATACTACTCTCAGGTCAAAACGTTCTGGAAAGATGGTGTTGTTCTGCTAATTTCCTTACTTGTTGAAGACAAGAGACTTGAGCAAACTGAGAAACAAATAATCACTTTAGTACTGCAGCCTCTGATCCCCTATGCTGAAACCAAATGATGCTTACTTTGTCTCCTGACAGAAAGAAATAAAAACAGGAACTACAATGCATTTGTTTATTTGGAAGGGGAAACTTTCTGACCTAGTATACCCATTCTGTGTATATAACCCACATAAAATTCAATATCTAACATTAGGCTGAAGAGAGAAGAGAGAAAAGAAGTGAGGAGGATATGTGGGTGCTAGGATATTCTATGTCTCTGCACATAGGATGAAAGGCAAGGCAGGGTTAATGACCCAGGAGGGTTCAGCAAGATCTACATTTGGGAGTGGCAGTTATTAGACAAGTTCAGTACCTGATGTGGAAAACACTTATGTAGTTACCATAAGCCATATATGGCATAATTTCTTTCACCCAAGCCAATTAGACTGCAAATACAGAAAGAATGAAGTGTGCGCATACGTTTGTGTGCATGCACGTGTGTGTAAAAGCAGCTGTTTAATGCAGGAATACATGTACCTGCACCAGTAAACTACATTTCCAAATCTGTACCGCTGTCACGCCACTGTAGTAGTGTCACACCTCTAGGCTTACTGGAGACAGTTTTCATTGAAGTAATGTTTGGCCCAACAAGGTGTGTTTTAGGGAGGAAATAATACCTTGTGGACTGAACAGCTTACACAAAATCTGGGGATATTTTATGGGCTGATCCTAATATCTGCTCCACTTCAAATGCAGGCTACAGATTTCTGTTGTCACCAGCACCTATGCTGACCTGTTACCCCAGAGGCTGGAATGCTGCTGGTTCCGCCTGTCGCCAAGATGCTGGAGGACTGGAAAAAAATGAGACCTTTGCAAGCTCTTAGCAGTCTATAATGACAAATACAACATGTCTGGGACATGCTGTCAAGAATAAGACACCAGCTCTGGACAAAGATCAGTGGGGGATGTAAGTATTTGTGCTAAAGTACAAAGGTATAAATGTGATGTTGAAACCATGTATTTGAATACACACAACAGCAACAAACTGGAGGAGGCAGAATAAAGAAAACCAGTAAATTTACTGTCCTGTAGCTTTTGTTTGTTAGATCTTCTTTACATTCTGCATGCTACCTTGCACTGCCTTATACAATTTACTATGTGGCTATAAAGGACAAAGTGAAAGTTTTACCTGTTAAAAGACAAAGTCTTTGGCAGCAAGGCCAATTTAAGATACTCTTATCCTTCCCACCCATTACTCATTCCCACCCTGTGCCACTCTCTCTCCTCAGTTGTGCTGGCACAGCTGTTTGTGCAGCAATGCCGTAAGGCACTGTGAACCAGCTTATAAACAGATCCCATTTTTAGAAACACTCCCAAAAACTGTTTTCTGAAGCTGATGATCTCCTCAGTCTGATTCATCAACAGCTGCACAAACCGTTGTGTTGGAACATCTGAAGGGGTGATGCATTAACTGGTATAACTAAACTAGTAGAACTGCCAAAGACTTCATCTTCTTAAATCACAGCCTGCTTTCTATGTGTATTAGGTGTTTGTTCTCCTAAGAAACTGATTAGTATTTCTCCTTTGAGAACTGCCTGGGAATTACTACACCAACATATAGAGGTTCTGCATATATACAACACCCTCAGGTTTTACTGTCATGTGATGCTTTCTAAAAAGTCCTGAGAAGACACAATTACAACTCCTGTTGCAGCAGAAATCTAGGGTTTAGAAAGAATGTACCACTGATCCCCAAGGGCTGCAATGTAGAACAAGTTTTGCAAAATCAAGAAAAATAAATGCAGTGAGTATTCAGGAATTAAATTCAGGGACAAAACAAAGGTACCTGATTGCTCTGATCTCCACCATCTCCTCTGTCTGGTACTAAATATTTCCTCTTAAAGGAATTGCAGACATTGATTTGAACTTGTCTGCATATTTAAAAAGTCATTTACGTGTAGAAAGAATGGTCATTTGTAAATGTCCTTTACAAAAACCAGAGAACCCGCAAGAAAAAACAAGCAGGATCTGTGTCCTTTGTGACCCCATTTATCAGGGCGTTCACTTGGTCAAAATTTAATGTAAATAATGGTGGCTTCCTCTCGCTGACGGTCTGAGTGGTTTTGCTTGATCAGCACTAATAGGGAAGAGGGTAAGAGAAAGATTAAATGATCAGGTTGCAAAGGAAAACTCTATGTGTAATACTGCAGAGCAGCAAGGACCTATCAGGGATGATATTTATTTACTTCTTGAGCCTATTTAGCACTGCTGTGATCTTGGAAACCAAAGCACATGGAGTTACATACACCTTATTCAGCTACCAGTATGTTACATTGTCACATGATGATGATTTGAAGTGGCAGATCATTTGTAAGTGCAGGGAAGGTGAGGACCACACTAACCAGCCTTGCTGGAGGTCCTCAGGGCAGGGGGACCTGTGGCTGGAGGAGCCCAGATAGCAGGACAAGCTATGGCTGGTTGTACATCTGCCTGGAGACCCAGAACTCCACAGGGCAACAGCAAGGAAAGCCATGTTCCTCTGGGCACTGGGCTGGAATCGCACCTGCAGAGGAGGCAGGTTAGAAAGGTTCACCCACAAGCAGTCATGAAAACTCCACCCTGGAGGCTTTGATTTCCATAGGATGCAGTCACTGATCTCAAACCAGTTTCAAGCACAGCGTCATACTTCCTTGGCCTGCTTAAGGGTGACAGTCAATCACAGTACCCAAATTTGCGTGATCCTTAACTACTCACAATTTGTCTTTATATCAGTGGTGACAGTGTTTAGTTTTGCTGCAGCAGCAAGACACATCCAGGCAGCAAGGGAGAGTGGGCATGGAGGGACAGGAAGTATGTGGGGAGCTCAGATGAGAAAAAGCCTCTAGAAGGGATCAATATTATTGCAGAGGCTTTCAAAACCTGAAGCCCCTACCCCTGCCCATGAAATCCTTCTGTCTGAACGCTAGTGCTTTTAAATGATGAAGTACCCTAAGATAATAAAAGGCAACTAGGACATGGAGGAAAATATTTTCCCAGCCATAGGAAAAGTACTACACCTATCCAAAAAGATCTGCTCAGATCTACCTAAACAAATCTGAACGTGTTGTGTTTCAGCTGTTAAATACATCTCTATCAGGACTTTGCAGACCAAGGCAAGAAGTGTGTCAAGGCACCAGGTTCAAGATATAATTGACAGGGGCCAAGAAAAGCCTGTGCACCAGAAACCCATCCCCAGAGCCCAGGTGGCCTGAGAGCACTAACCACGCAGGAGCATATCCAGCCAAGAAAAGCTTTGCACACAGGAGACTGGGACAGAGGAGAAAGGAGCAGGCTGCTGCCTGCTTATGCAGGGAATGTGGTGAGAGAGGACGGGACTGTGATGCTGCTGTCAGAGCTCAAGCTCCCTCGCAGCTTCTTTCCCCAGTGCAGCCCGCAATCCTGCCAGGCCCCTCTGTCCCCTGGCTCATTCCAGGCCCTGTACATTCTCCCACTGCCAGACTCCTGCCAGTTGCCTGGCACATCCTTCTTCCAGCCACCACCACCACCCTTGGGCCTGCCAACCCTTCACCTTGGATGGTGGCAGTGGAAATAGGCAGAGGTCAGATATATTTTCTGATATTCAGTACCTCCCTTCTTACAGCACAGCTATTTTTGCTGAACCCGAAGACTGAGCATCAAATGATGGGACCACCGCTTTCCCATTCTTTTCTCCTTCTTTGTCTTTCTCCTACCGAGGACACCACAGCCTGTTCTAATTCCAGCCCACAATATATGCCCTATCTGTCAGAGAGTCCCATGGTGAGAAAAATATGCTAATTGATATATTTTTAGTATTTCACTTACATTTCCCAGCTGGTCATCCAGGAACCATATGCCCTGGTGCTAATAATTAAACCGCTGTAGTCTATTACAGCCCACCAGCAAATGCCATGGGACCTGAATAACAGAGCCAGCCACACAGCTTTAGCAAAACTTGGCAGGAATATTCAGCTAGTTCTCTTGCTTGTCTTTTCCTCCTCCACTTCCCTGCCCTGACTCCTCTTTTGTTAGTTTTGGAGACACTCATTGACGTATATGAACACACCACAGAAATCGATACTGAAATTCCACAGGGTTCTAGAGGACCTGGAAAGAAGTTGTAATGGTGTTAAGATGGCCAATGTTGTCCAATTCCACCCCCCGGTGCTAATTACAGCAAAATAAAAATTCAGCTCCATCCCAGGGATGGTGCTTGAGCCACAGCCATCATTCTCATTCCTCACCACTTCCACTGTCCAATCCACCCCCAAATCTGAATCATCAAAATTGCCTTTAGCCTTATTCACTACTGGCAAATGGACCAGATTTAGGCAGGCAGCAAGGCAGCAACACCAGGATGTTGCAACACTTCCAGATCTTGGCACTTTAGTCATCCAATCAGCGGAAAAGGAGAGGAAAGAAGAGGCAACCAAGTTTCATTTTTGGCACTATTGAATATTATGACATTGTCATTTAAAATGCAGCAGATACTGGTACTACCCAGTGCTGAAAAACGTTTTGAGGTTACTACAGTGACCTGGAACATTTGTCAGTAGGAGGAAAAGTAACTGGCCAAGATAACGAAACAGAAGTGCAGGAAGGAAGCCACTGGCCTAAGCCTCCTCTCAGTTAAGTCGACAGAAAGGTTTCCACTGGTTTCAGCAAGAGGAATGTTATTACAACAGGTCTGAAATGTCTAAAAAATCCACAGATCTCATAAAGCAAAGAAGGAGACTTCACCATTACTGATGAGCCAAAATAAATCATGAATCTTGGCACACTCAGTGCAGAAAGGGTAAGGCATTTCCATTTTGTGCCTGCAAAGCAAAGAGTGAATGCAGCCCTGGAGCTAGCAGAGTTCCCTGCCATGATGGAGACAGGGTGAGGGAGAGCTGTTCAGCCTGGCAGCACCTGGCCACCACTTCACCCAGCACATCGCACCCTGCAAGATATACGGGGAATGTAAGTGCTCTGCTCCTCTTTCTTCCTGGCAAGGACAGGACACAGGCATTACCCCAAGAGATGTCTCTCACAGCAGTGTGAGGTCCCTGTTTAGCATGGTACTGAGGCAACAGTAACCAAGAGGTTAAAGCTGGAATGCCGTCTGGATGATCTAAAATCAGGAATAAGTCCATGTATGTCCACAGGCAACTTCATCATTTAATTATGCATTGCTGTTAGAAGACCCAGGGTTCAAAAGTTCCAAGGATTTTCTTTTGTTCACTTATAGTAGTATAACTTAACAGTAGAGAAGTACAGCTACTGAACGACTTAAACAGATATTTCAGTAAGGAAGATACCATTAGTGCTTTGCGCTAACATAAAAAAAAATTGCACTAATATCTCTAGTCATTCCCTGTCAAAATGGCAGTTTGCACCTTGTTATTTTGCTGCTTTTATATCTGTTTGCAGATTCTGAAAAAAAGTTTTGGAACTTTTTGTACAGAATCCTTAAAAATTAATAAACTACTACCATAAGAAGTAACTACCAGAAGAAGAAATAGCCACCTGCTTCACACATTATTTTTAAAGAGTAAAAAGAATTTTATAAAATGTATTTGCTGTCATGAAAAGGATCCTGTGACTCAGCCAAAGGCGTGCAGGACAGTGATATTTATCTTATTTCATTTAATGTTATTCAACCACATCATTATGCTGGCTGCTGAAAAATAACAAGGAATGTCTTAGGAGAGCTGGCACAACATGCCCTGTAGGCAGTGTTCTTCCTCCTGTCTACTGGAAAGAATCCCTGTTTAAATATTTAGAAAAACAAATCTTGTATTATTTTTAACAGCTGTACTTATGCTAGCCTCAAGAGAGAAAGAGAGAGAGAAAGGGAGAAAGAGAGAGAGAGAGAGAGGGAGAGACACAGGCAAAGATAGAAAAAAGATAATTTTTAAAATATAATTAAGAAAGAGAGAATAAAAAGGAGACAAAAGTGAAAAGAAGATCAAGGTTGTTTTTCAGATTACCCAAACATATGGTATTTGATTCCCATTTTACAGTGTTCTCACTGACTTGATGGTATTTAGAAACAAATCTTTTATTATTTTTAACAGCTGTACTTATGCTAGCCTCAAGAGAGAAAGAGAGAGAGAGAGAGAGGGAGAGACACAGGCAAAGATAGAAAAAAGATAATTTTTAAAATATAATTAAGAAAGAGAGAATAAAAAGGAGACAAAAGTGAAAAGAAGATCAAGGTTGTTTTTCAGATTACCCAAACATATGGTATTTGATTCCCATTTTACAGTGTTCTCACTGACTTGATGGTGAAACAGACACCTCTGATCGTCTATGACACAAATGGAGAGACACAGGCAAAGATAGAAAAAAGATAATTTTTAAAATATAATTAAGAAAGAGAGAATAAAAAGGAGACAAAAGTGAAAAGAAGATCAAGGTTGTTTTTCAGATTACCCAAACATATGGTATTTGATTCCCATTTTACAGTGTTCTCACTGACTTGATGGTGAAACAGACACCTCTGATCGTCTATGACACAAATCATTCACATCTCAGTAGAAATGGTTTAAAAATAGGAGAGAAACTGCTTGAAGACCTGATGAAAACAAGGCTGGTGTCTCAAACAGCAAGATGATTACAGCAATGTTCTGTGACTATGCCAGGCTTTGGGTCTATATCTGGAAGGCAGGAAATGCTCTCAGTGATGTGCTGTGAGACTTTGGGTAATCTAATTGAACTCCCTCTGTTTTCCCATCTGTAAAATGGAAATACTTATACTTGTCTCCTTTCAAATATCATTTCGGATTTGAAAGACGAAGACTTTGTGCCTGATTCCAAGGGGACCATGACTTCTTCTATTCAGCCTGAATAAAAATACCATTTTCAGAAGGGCAGAACTTGCAGCAAGTTTGATTGAAATCAGTGGCTGAATGAAACGGACCTGATTCACACTGCAAGTGTGGCCCCAAAAGTTTCCATTTGTACTGTCAGGAAATAAACCAATTCCAGTCTTATCTGTGGTTGAACAAAAATTCATTATATCTATGGATACAATACATTGCATTAAAATACATTTTATGTTGACAGCTTTTTGTTCCCATCCATACAATACCAAATGGTGGTCGCCTATACAAAACGTGAAGTGATACAGCATTGAGTTAGCTTTTTTGGTCTGTTCTTAAGAGAATGATAAACATATACTGAAGGAGATAAAACGTTAAAGCAGAATGGACTCTAATGGCTAGTGTATGTTTACATTTCTGTGCAACTCTCCAAGAAGTTTTCTTTCATATTTACATTCCTATAAATGCCCCATTTCCTGTTGTATTTATCTGTTATGCCCCACTATTAACCTAAATTGTGACTGCCCTGGATAGGAGCTGTTCTTTTTTTTTTAACTTTTTTTTTACTGCACATAGTGAAGGGCAACCTGGCTGATGGCTGAATACTGCTGCTTATACAAGTGATGCAAGTACACGAACGTTTTGCAGGCTTGGGCCCTGGTTTAGTTGGTGCCAGAATTTATATCCATGACGGACTTGGGGGTCAGCAAGGAGGGACCGTTTGCAAAGGCTAAGGATAGCCTGACACACTGAGCTACCATAGTGCCCTCGGTACCAACGTGGGAGAGCAAAGCTGACACGGTTACATCTGAGTTGCTCAGTGAGGGTCCAGCTCCCCATTTAAAGGAACATCTGCCTCCACAGACTCTAGAGAAAGTTTATGGAGGCTACAGAAGCTAAGCTGAGGTTAGCCTTAGCAAATGCCCCTCAGGCAGCCACCTGGAGCTGTCAAACCTGGCCATCCCTATACCACAGCAAGAGTCCTCCATATGTATCTTCACATTATGTTCCGTCAATTCTAGAAAAATAAAGCTGGCAGTGTAATAATAATATTACTAATGAAGCCTGCTTGTAAAGCTGTAGCACACACTTGGAGAGCAATTGTAAATAAGGTCTCCAAATATTTGTTAACATCACAGAAAGACACCTCACCACAGAATTTCAATAAAAAGGAGATTTTAAATTTACTCTTGGCAGTAATGGTATGTAGTATGAGATACTAAACAGACATTAACTTTAACAGATGTGATTAAACATCAAGGTTCATTGATTTACAATGTAAATATTGGTGCAGGATGAAGGCAAGGTTAATATTTGCCTCAAGGGACAATGAATTTTGGTGATTGACAAAACTTCAAGTTAGCCAAGGCCTCTAACACCCTCCAGGTTAGAGTGATGTTAATCCAGAACAAGACTATTGAATTAAATGGAGTTGTAGCAGTTTGAAAAGAAGACTGGAGTTAGGCTTAATGTATTTTCTTTTTTTCCTCAAAATAATAGCCTGATATCACAGATGTAATTTTGAAAGAATCTTTTAAAAACATTAGTCCTGTAATAGTTACCGTTAAATAGAAAGAGAAAACGTGGAAGTAGATCTATTACAGTGTGACATGACTGAAGAATCAATGCAAGGAAAATTATTTTTAACTTCTGAAATGGCAGTCAAAATGAAATAAGTTAATTTGTAACCCAAATGAAATAAACAGCTAAACAGTTTGAATAGGCATTAGTTTTAATGGTCACAGTTTTATAAATCAACAGCTAGCTTCTGAAGAGATTAAAAACAATAAAATTTGTATTGAATTTTGAACCTCTGAATCTCCCTTGAGGCAGATCCCACCAAACTCACATAAAACACTGTTGAATTCTAATTTTAAAGAGTTTCTCATCTGGCCTTTTCCATCTCATTACTGGTCATAATTTTACTTGCATATAATATAAATCTAGATCTCTTAAGATTACTCAATCTGATTAGCTATTTTGTTATTCGAATGTCATATGGTGGATTTCAACAGAATTAAACCAGCAAAACAATGGAAAAATGCCATTGCAAATAAGGCAAGCTCATCTGTTTTCTGACGCCTGCCTTTTCTGCCAGAGGTGTTCCACAGTTCATATGACCTAAGCTCTAATTTCACAAAAAAAAGCCCAACCCAAACTCTTTATATGTCCTTTCAAGACTTTCTCAGAAGCAAGGATTTCCCATCATCAATAATACATCAGGTTCTTGTGCAAAGGGCAGCCACGGAGGATTCTTGCAACATCAAAAACAAATCCATCCTTGAGGGATATTTAAAGGATATTTCAAAATGTGTTGTAACCAAAACAAGCAGCACACACATGGCAGAAACATTTTATTGTCACTTCTCAGCCATTAGCCACTTCTGTGTGTAAATGATTTCTTACACTGTTATTCTACTACCTGAATGTTATGGTGTTCTCCTCAGTTCCTGAAAAGACGACAAAGAGGGTTTATTATGTCCCTTTCTTTACATGTAAGACTGATAACTTGATAAAGGTTTTGCAATCGCTTTTCCAAGGACAAACAAGGAAGAAAAAACATCCAAATTCATATCACCAATGTGTATGGAGGACTTTGATACCAAGCTGGTTTGCCCAATGTAACCTCAAAAGGCACAGTGTAAGAATAAGGAAAACACAGCTCTGAAAGTATATGGTGTTGGTGTTGGCAATGAGTACTGCTGAACTGCAGAGAAATACAGGATGCTTCTGCTGTTTCCTTTTTGCAGAATACATTTGCTTTTGGAAGGGTTCTTTTAAGGCATTTTCTGCAAATATAAACTGTCTGATGTAAACGGGTTGTTTGGTAGTCTGATCACTTGTTACAATTAATTTATTTTTGCTGAATCAGGAATAATTGTGTCTGACAAGGGCACATTTAAAGTTGCAAGCAATAGTGAAAGAGGTTTTTTTTAAATCGTGAAAGTCGAAGTAGTGTATTATACACAGAGATTGAGGCAGTTTGGCACACACATCCATGTAACCTTAAATTAATGTTTATTTATCCTAACAGACAATAGAGCTGAAATATTCCAAGTTGAGTTCAGAATTCGTGCTTTTACTTTCAGGGGGAATTTGCTCAGTCCAAAACCACAGAATTGATCCCAAAGTCATAAATTATATTCTTCTAATGACAATCCTAATTGGAAGGAATGAGCTACATCATACTATGTTCTAATTCTTGGGTTTTCTTAGTAGTTAAAGTCTAGCAGCCAGCCTTAAAATATCTCAGTAGTGTATTTCTCCATGGAATAACTTGAATGGGAAATGGTGTGGAACCGTGCACTGAAGTGAACTCAAGCCTCGCCAAAGACAAGATTGTTAGTCATGACAACTGCAAACATTTGTAGCTTTGTAGCACCTTTGTTCCAAAGTGAACTTCAACTGCCTTATTTATCTCTGCAGCTGGCGGATTGACTGGCAGAATCTGCAGATTATTTATATTTGCCTCAGCTGTCTGACGTGTACGACCTGGACACATGCACACAGCTCATGCAGATCAACTAGGCTGCAAACAAGCAGCACATCTGATATCTGAGTTACCTCTCACATGCGAGCAATTGCCCTGCCTAGAAGCCTGTCTTCCAGGAGGTGCCAGACCTTCTGTGTACTCACCAGACCACTGACATGAGCCCAATCTCCCAAGACAAGGGCAGCAATAAGAGAAGTTTGGCAGGAATCAGTCATACTTGCCAACAACTCTAAAAAGCCCCACTTCCCCTTCCCTTTTCTGTGGCTTTGCAAGTGTCTTCACAAAAGGTGAGACCCGCTGTGCACATTCTGCTGTGCCCATGAACAGCGACCTGTTTGGGAAACCCCAGAGAGACTGTGCCTGCCCTGTATAATAAGTTTGATGCAGCTTACTATGTGCCAGCTGTATCTGTCTGGGAAGTCAGAGTAGAGCCATTAGCTAGTGTGCAAGAAATCTGCTTTGCACTATCTTCTCTGCAGAGAGAAGCTCCAGTGGCAAAACTGTTTTCCTCAAAATCCATACTTAGTTGCTGCCAAATGAAGAATGACCTAAAATCTGTAACTGATGTAGTTTTTCACACTGATGCCCTCCAGGCAATTAAAGTTCTGCTTTTCAGCATGCCTAGAAACATTTATCTCAACCAGTCTGAGTCATCCAGCACTTATCTTCCCTTTGAGCATAGATTTCTTTCATGCACCGACCCTAACCTAGGCATGATCTGAACACAGCAGAAAATCAGAGTCTGCATAAAACATGGCAAGAAAGGGATGGGACAGAGATTCACTTTCAGCCAAAGGCTGGTTAGAGCACTCAGGCAGGAGCCGGGCCGCCGATTCCTTCTCTGGACCTGGGAAATTGAAATATCAAACCCACATTTTCCACAGCAGATAGATACCCTTTCTGCCCACCCAGAGACACCCAGTGCCCCCACTGCTCCCCGGAGTTTCATTTTTCCATGACAAGTGGAAGAGCTTCATTGGAAGAGATTAAACCTGATCTCTCCCTTTCTCTCCACTAAACAGTCGCTTCCTTGTCCTCTACTCAAAACACATTCCTGCAACAAGAGAGGTGACTCTGACGCCTGTCAATCAGAGGAGCTAGTACCTGGATGTCTAGCACCTGGGTGAAAGACCTGCCTAGTTACAGGGGGAATGGCTGATGTTACCTCCTCTTCTGGTGGTGTTTTTATAAGAAGGAAAAAAAAAAAAAAAGCTGCATTCCTTTTCTGAAGAGACTGTAGGCATCTAATTTGGGGGATGGGAATCCCAAGGCAATTCCAAGTGAAGGAAGGCTCCTTGCTGCAACCCAGCACAAGTTAATTAACTATGCCCTGAAGAAAAGTGGCATTCAGTTCTCCTAGAGGATTTTAGCCCCAGGTCACTTATTGTAAAATCACTTCACATGTTTCAACTGTGTTAGAGATATTCAGGCCACTTCCAGGGGAAGAAGCAAGTTTACACAGAAGAGCACTGGGGAGGCAAATTCATCAGGAACCCTGAAGGAGCCCAGAAGCACCAGGGCTTTCAGAACAATTCACCTTGTCTGAATATCACCCTGGGACCACTATTCTGTCCCTAGTTGAGGACAGCTGTTACTCAGGAACCTGTGCACTGTCCCGTACTGCGGGTGGATGTGCCCTAATTCAGAAAATGGATCTTCTGCAAAACATGAATTGCAACCCCAAATTTGCAAACCCACCATACCTGTCAAAGGAAATATGACACCAATTTCATTTGGTCTTTTACTTTCTAAGTCTGAATCATCTCTAGGCAGAGGGATAGGCTACACAGAGAAATTGAATGTTTCAAACAGCTTCAATTTAGTGAAATGAGAACTACAGGACAAACACATAGGAGTAAATTATTTTAGACTGATTAATTGCTCTTCAGTTTGGCAGCCCAGTGTTATATCTCCACACAAAGGAGTTGAAATATTGTAATAAACTGATGTAGAAATTATTTTATGCAATGCCTGCGTGTAGACTTCATATAAGACCTTTTGCATCGTGCAGTCTGTAAACTGAAAATAAGTAATTGTTCATTTTCATAATATAAATTACAATTTAAAAGGTGTAAATCTGCTTTGCTGTAAATTAGTCTAGCCAGAATATGTTTTCTCTTTTTATATTTAATAAAAAGGAAAGTATATATATTTTTAAAAAATATTAATAATTTAGAACACTTCTTATGCCTGAGCATAGTCAAAGTGAAAAAAAAAAGGCTTTGGCTTCTCTTTGTTCTTTGTTAAAGGGTTTTGTCACACAACTTGTTATAAATAATATCCACACTTTGTAAGCATGATGAATGAAAATTAAGAGGCAATGTCCATGGGGTTGACCATTATTTATAATGAGATAATAGACTCCTGCTGCTGTATGAATGGGATTGGCCAAAGCTGAGGCATTTATGGAAAATAAATATTGAAACAAAGATGACGATTTCATTTCTAAAACTGGAGATGCTTTCCTTTTCTATACATTACGTTATTTGTTATATTATACATGTGATATAGCTCTTTTTAATTTTATCTTATCAAATCTGGCTCTGTAGAATAAGAACTTCCTATTTCCACACCTCTAAAGCCCTTTATAAGTCAGTCTTGTATGCATAAGCAGTTCTATTAGAAATAATAAAAAGATTTCTCCAAATACAGACTAGCCCAGTGAGTAACGGTGTAACACCAAGTTCTCGAGGGCAGATTGTGCCTTTAAGACACAGTTTTGCATTGCTGCAGTATGGACATGCCTGATCCATCCCAGAGATTTCTGAAAGTGGCTGTGTATCAAAGAGACCACAAACATACCCGGATAGATAGATTTATGCCATATATTCTGACTGAAGGGAAACTGCTGTGCCGCAACCAATCAGGGACAATGGTGTCCATAAATAAACAATTATCTTAACTGAGCTTTTTAGCTTTTGTAATTAAGTTATATTCTCTTCTGTGAGCACACTCTTGAACACTAATTGGATACTGGAACTAAAAGCAGGGGCATAGATTTTCAGAACAATAGGAACTCTGGACGATAGTTACTACAAGCTAGTCATTTACCCGTGCAAACAGACAATTAACTAATGACATGATGGCACAAACTGCTGGAGAGATACCTGTGTCTTCCTTGATCTTAACTGGAGAGGACCTTTTTGGTGTCTCAAGTAACTCTGGTGGATGGTCATTATCTTCCACCAGGTGAAAATGAAGGGACTGTGACATAAGGCAGATGTAGAAAGTTGATTTTCTATGAAAATAGTCATATGTGTTATGTATACGACCTGTTTTGTCACAAAAGAACATGTGTTGAAACCCTGAAACCCATCCCTTCTTGTCTTACCGTCCTCAGGTATTTTTGTTTATCATTACATTTATTTTTGTAAGAGGATACAGAGGCCTTCATTGTTGATCACCATTTAATAGTGAACCCACATCAGCTAAAGCACAAAATCCTCACTATCTAAGGATTGCTGGTGCTTTATGTGATCACGTTTGGTGGCTTTTAGTCCCATACTTCAGTATTCATTTGATATAATGGCCAATTGTTTTGTGTTGTGTGGCTACCTGTAATGTAAAGATCTAAGCTTCATGAAAAAGATTAGGTTTTGATATATGTTTGAAGGTTTTTGTTTCTCCAGTGAAATAAAACCTAGAAGTTTTGAAAAATGTCTATGGGAGAGCTGGGAAAGAAAAAGTCTACAAGAGATCTGCACCTAGAAGAAGTTGGGAAATTTTCTAGCTCAGCCGTGGAAGGAGGTTTGGGAGGAGAAAGAGGAATCACCAAAAGGCTGCCTTATATCTTCTATTTCCCATTCCCTCCTCTGTCTGCATTTTGCAATCTGCTGTCCCTAGTGGTGCGGTCATTTCTGCTCTATCAGAGCCTTGTGCCTAGCATGGCTTAATCAGTAGTCTAAGTTACTCTTTTACTGTAGCAATGAAAGAAAAGCAAATAGTTAAAAAGTGACTAGGAGTCTCTATAATTGCTGACCTTCAATAGTCTATATAATGTGACTTTAGGCCACTGAGTAATAAATAGACTAGTGTAATATTTACAGACATGTCTGGAATGCAGTGAGTTCCTCTCTTCTCTTTCACGAAGTCTTTAATGGCTCTGTGAGGAATCAGACTACCACTGTTCATGTTCCCCCAAAACACTTTTATCTCTTGACAGTTTATGCTGACCTTTCTATTTTGTTTTGATTTGTTGTTCCCTGATCCATTCCCAAATCCTGGGTTTTACAAATTTTTGTAAGGGGTTAAACACTTTCAGCACATCATTCTGTGAACTCAGTCCTAACCATGGATTCCTCAGCCCAGTGATCAGAAGACCTCTTAGAGACAGTGTTTCTCAATCAGTTCCTTTCAGGTGGAAAGGACCATGTTGTTTGTACGAATAGAAATTTTCCTACTGAAAGTACACAACTCTCCCTCTTTCCCACTCCAGCAGCCAGTTTCCACTGCTTTGAAACTCTGAACACTGAAGCAAACGGGAAAAAATAGGAAATGTGTTTTGGAGAGCAGAAATGAAAACATATGGGGGAACAGTTTCTTGCTTTCCTTCTTTCTTTGCCTCTAAGACAAAATCTGAACATAACAGTGGATTCTGAAAACCCCAACGTTGCAGAAAGAAACAGTGGTCTTTGGTCTTTGAGCTGTATCGGGTACACAGGATTTACTTATAAGAAGAGGGAAGGAACTATTTCCAAAGAATAAAAATCAGCACTTTTGAAGAAGCAGACCAGATTCATAACATTGTAGAGTTCCATTTAAAAGTTTAGTAATTGTTTGCAGCTGCCCATTAAAGCTATTTCCTTTAAATCCCATGGCACTGAAGGCAGAAAGAAAGAGTCTTTATGCCAATTTTTATGCATTGTAGTGTTGGATATAAACCCCTCTACTGTGGTCCCCAAACCATGTTTCTTTTGTTTCTGTTTTATTCCAAACACAGACAATACACACAGCCACTTAACGTTCCAAACAAAAAATAAAATCATGAAGAATTAAAGGAATTTACTGAAAATGCATTAAAATCCTTACACAACAAAAGAGAAGTACTGTTGGAAGTGCTGAGTACTGGACAGTCCATTAAATACTGAATCTGTATCTGCGTCAGGTCATGCCTACTTTACAAAGGTAGAATTAAGCTTGGGTAGACTCCCTGTCATATAATACCACAGTCCGAGTCAAATCTGAGATTTAGTATCCGCAGAGATTTTTATTCCAGCTTGTAATTTGCTTTGATTTTAAATGTATGGTAGTTGCATTATGACTCAGCAAAGAATTTGGCCCATGGGTATATTAAAGAAACGTTGCCCTCCGCTAAACTCATTTACTTTGTAATATTTACCTTGTGGAGCTAAATTTGACTTTCAATAGAATTTTACCTTTCACATAACTATTCCATGGCCAAATTACCCACACGGACGTCATTTCCTTGGAAAACAACAGCATTAAGTAAAAGCCTAAGGCATTTTGCACACAGCCCAGAGATGTTGGATCTAAACAATATCTATTTTCCAAGCACTATGTGGAATGGAGAGTGAATGGAAATTTTTTTGAAGGAATTTCTCTGTGAGGTCAGTACAAAGGCGATTATCACACTTGGTTATTTTTGCACAATAGCAAATAAGGAAATGTGAGAAATCTGTCTCATGTTATCGTCTTCCTCTGATATTGGACAAGCTATTCTTGGATTAGTTCAGCAATTTCTTTCACTTCCATTCCCGCCCCCTCCATTTCTGCACATGTGCAATAAACATCTGTGTTAAGGCAATGACACATTTCTCACTTCAGACCCATTCCTTTCCCTTTTTAGGGAGAGCTGCTCTCTAGAGGACTCAACAAGTGGCAGCATGTTAGTATTTATTTGCACTTATTATAGAAAAGACAATTTTTCAGCACTACAATGTCACTGTTTGGATGAGAGTGTGAGATACAAAGAGGACTCAGACTGCAATTAAAGGTCATTTTAATCCTGCCGAAATTCAATCCACTTTGCCAAATGTTTTTGTCTGACAGAACCACTGCAGATGATACACAGTAAGAAGGAAAAGAGCAAACAGATATATCTTATGCAAAGACATCTTCAGCAAAGGAAGGGAAAAAGCTGGAGTCCTCTCAAAACTACTGTGGTGGTTTTTGAGCTAGTCAATGCACTTTGAGAAGATTTCTCTGACGCAGTGATTACGGTGACACAAAAGGTCAACAGTAGAGACTCAGTTAAATACATTTTTCACAGGAAGAATTTATCATTGTGTCCCACAGAATCTGTGCAATACATCTTGTTTGGTAGCTGCTCCAATACCGGTCATGCCTGGCAAGTAGTAATTCTTCCATTTCAGGTTATCCTACAGTGCTCTCATTTCCCTGTTACTTTTTATTGCAATATCCCAATAACAAATTTATCAGAACAGGCGTTTGTAAAAGAGAAGGACATACAACCCAGTTTCTGTCTCATAGACAAAGAGATGACTTTTGCTACACATCTTTGTATTTCTCCATGAAATATTTTTACTTCCTTTACTACAAATACTATTATAAAAATAAAAGTTACTTTCTTTAAATATACAAGAAAGGAAATGAGTAGTGCACAAAGTAAGTGCTTGCACAGCCTGAAGAGACTTAGCACGAGACAGAAAAGCTGTGTAAACAATAAAAGAGTAGTAAGAGAAGAATGATGGGAAACTGTGACAAAAGGAGAAGCAAAATGTAAGCCAAGGCTATATGGTTGCCAATGTATTTCTACTTTGCAAAATGTATTTGCTTTTTCCTTTATCTACTTCATTTCTCAGTAGGCTTTTGTTTGCTACTCTCTTCCTCTTTAGCAAGAAAGACAAACAGGTCTGCTGCAGCCTGTGTCTTTTCTTTGTGGCACATATCTGCCCACATGCTGAAAGTATCCTTGTCATGTGGACAGATGGTTAGAGCTGCACCTCAATTTCCCTGTGATAATCTCACAACAGCTGATTTCTCCCTTGCAACCCAGAAGGCTTTTTGTTGGTTTGCTCTGTTTTGCATATCCTCCTTTTAGCTGCATCATCTGCAGCAGTGCAAAAGCTTCCTCCTGGAGCTGAGTTGCTGGGACCTCATTGTGTTCACCTTCAACTCTATGGTTTTTGTACTGTGACATGGCTTTGAATATTTTTCTTGATTAAGCCCTGGCTGCCTTTTAGTCTTTCTCTTTGAACTACAGCAATTTAACACTTGATATTTTCTAGGAAACACACAAGTGCATCCGAAATCAACAGATGACTCTGTCTTTACTCAAGTCCACACCTTTCATATCCTGTCAATTCAGTTTTCAAATGACAAATTGGGGTAATTTGAGATGAATTTGAGAACCCTGGCTTGCAGAGTTTGTACTATTTTACTGGTCACAGTAATGGCCCAGGAATGTCTGTGTTTCTTAGTTTGCTCTCCTTATTTCTTGCCTTTTTTTTTTAAATACTTGAAATGAGAAATTGTGTCTTCAGTCAGTTCTCCTAAATTTTCTGCCAACTCTCTTTTTGGAAAGGGTTTTTGAACACTCTCACTAAAGTTCCTTCCTCTTTCACTTGTTTGACTTAAAAGATACCAAAGCTGCACCGGTTCTGCAGTCTGCTATCAGCCACTTCTAGAGACACCACTGCATTTTTCACATGCAAAAATCAAATAGCTTTCAAAACAAAACAAATACCCTAAAGTTTCACACCATCTTCATAAATTATGCAAAGAGGCACTCTCCAACTGCCTCATAAAAAAAAAAAAAAAAGAAAACCCTTCTTTCCTTCCAATAGTTTCAAAAATCACAGACTGTTTTACATTTACCTACATTTTACAAGTAAAGGAAAAATGATGATTCATTATATTTTTATTTCTATTGTATGGTGCTCTAAATGACTTATCGGACTCCCAGGATTCTTTTTACCACTATATTGGCCACTCCACAAACCACTTACCCATCATTGTCATCAGAAGAAGAATAATTGCTATTCTGAATGAGCCCAAAGGTCTTGCTAGCCTATCTCCAACAGTAGCCATAAGTGGATGGCTGAGGAAGAGTATAAAAGAAAGGCGGGTGTACAGTATTTTGCATTACTACCCTCCTAGCTTCCCACACTTTTCACCTCAGGATCTTCCTGAGCTGGATGTGGTTTCCATATACTTAGTAACTCTTACTGGATTCTTCCACTGTGAACTTGTCCAGTCATCACTTGAGCCCAGGCGAGCTCCTACCTATGATGCCATCCTTTGGCGAGGAGCTCTGTGGTGTAAAGAATCACCTTGTCTTGTCTAAGTCTACTTCCTACCAACCTCACTTGAAATTCTCTGGTTCCTTTACTGGAAGAAAGAGTGGGCCCTTTCCACCCTTCCCATGCCTTTTGTGATTTTATAGACCACTAGCGTTCTCCACAGCCATCTCTTTCCTACACCAAAGAATGCTGGATTACTAAGAAATTCCCATATTTTTATGACAAGAGATGCACACTTTTAAATATTGAGTAGCCTACATGTCTGGGAATGGAGTTTGTCCCTGAATGTAAATGCTCCTCAGCTACCTGTGGAAGTTCACCACTTTTGCCCTCTGACTCCACCATGTTTATATCCAACTTCCTTGACGCAATGTACATACTTAGAGTTGGTCTGTAAGTATCTGTGTTTGCTTCTAAAGCCTTACTGAATAATAAATATACCTACAGTTTTCTAGCAGGCAAATAGAAGCTCTGTTCTGTGGTTTCAGTGTGAATTAACTTCATTTACAATGAAGAGTTTAAGGATTAAAGGGAAACAAACCCACCAACAATTTCCAAGATGACAGAGTAGAGTATCTCTCATAATCCACATGAATTCACAATGAGCAGTATCTCATATGCACAGGCAGGTTGATTTGATGCAATATAGAAAACTAATACCCAAACAATTACATCATTACAGCCTCACAAGTAACATTTTGACTGAGGACAAAATTTCTGCCCTGGACAAGTGGTGGGTGTTCTGGTTGAAGTCAAGGAGAGCTACACCCAAAAATAGCAGAGCTGAATCTGACTTTTCATGCCTGCAGGAAGCAAACTGGACTCCACACTACTCCTCCAGCTGCGCTTGCCAACACCTTCTCAGGCAAAAAGCTTTTTAACATCAGTAAATACTAAGTTGCAAAATTGAGTCTTATTGTATTGTTTTTTAGTAAGCTAAGTAATTGCATGTAGTAGTCTAATTAACCCAGATTCATGGCAAGCACAGAATTATCTGTTCCATTTGTACACTACACCCCAGATGACACATTTTATCTAGCTGTAAAGACACATAACTGAAAGCTTTGGAATAATCCCAAGTATTATCTGATCCACCCGATTGCATTCGTCAGGATTTATTTCTACACTTATCTCACAAAGACTTTCTCTCACCTACTTTTGAACGCCACTCAGCTGATGACTGGCACGATCCTGGCTGCATGACACTTACAGATAAACTTTTGATAGTACTTCAGAGATGCCCACAAGGAGAATGCCATGTGTGCCATGTAATACCTGACTCCTTATACAGTAGAAATAATGACAGTCTTAAAAATACTGATTACTATTGTTTTCAACATAGGCCTGACATCAACAGAGACATGTAGGACGGGGTGCAGCTGCAGGTACCCACCATGCTGTTGTTACCTGAGATATTTTCCTACCTGTCATTGCCCACAGAGGGGTGCTGCATGGGCACTGACATTTATAACAGCAGACCAGCCACAGAGTTCCCTGCCACAAGGAGATTAATCCTAAATTTTGCGAACTGAATCCAATGAGGCAGTGATATCCCTACAGCTCTGCTACCCAAGACAGAGGCCCTTTATATTGTATCCACAGAGCCCCCTCTGCAAAAGCAGGTAGATTTGCTGCAGTATCTAGTCTAAGCAGCTGGATTTATCATCCTATACAGGGAGAAACGAAGAAATCTCCAAAAGGTCTCCAACTTTCCAAGAAATGCCAAAGATTTGCAGCATTCCTATCATAGCAACATCTACTGCAAAGCTCCACAAGCTGTGCAGAAAGATCCAGCAGCTCCTACAGGCATGCAGAGCCCAACACTAGCCACAGGTAAGTAGGTAATGTGGTAATGCTGCTTTACTGCACTCATGATGGATAAAGCGGCCCACCCTTACTCTAGGGAATACAGCTTATTTAGGCACACCCTCTGGCTGAGTGAGACCTGCCACAGAATGCAATAGATCCCCCTCTTCTTCCCAGACTGCAGATGGCTTTAACCCTTCCTTTACCAATATATGTGCCAATTTGCTTTGATCTTTAATTGCAATGATTTTGTAGGGAGACACTTAAACAGTTAAACCCTGTCTCTGAGCAACAGAAGCTGTAGATGCAGGACTCGGTAAGTATAACTTGTGCTTAAACATTGAGGGTCACCAGTATGCTGGCAAAGAAGTGGAGATATTTTTTGCGTGACAGCTACCATCGTTAGACACAAATGGAGAACTACATCTGTCCAAATCCCATTCACTTTTAATCTGTAAGGGTTTTTTCCTTCAGTGCCATGGCATATACTAATTCATTTTTATGAGGTCCATTTATGCAACTTCTGTATTGTTTTCCAATTACATCCGATTATACCAGGATTTTCTCGCAGTATGTCAATTACTTCTCTGTATGTATCATTAACTGAATGCAGATCAGATCTTCATTGCCATACAAATAAAAGATTGCCCTGATAGATTACACGTAGGATGAATAACACAGTTAACAAATGAGATAAAATACCAAATTAAAATTCATAACTACAACTACTGATGCAATTAAATGAAACACACTGATTATAATTTATTTTGGTTTGTTACAAAAAAAAGTTACTCTACTTCATCTCATTAGCTATTGAATTTCAGTCACTGATTATATACATTAGAAGAATTGCCTTCCTATTATGCGAATACAAGTTTCCATTTGAGATCACTGATTCTTATTTAAATTCTACTGACTATCAAATACATCTTCCTTGTATATCTATTATAATTTGTCTTCTTTATCTGTGCAGATGCACTATAGTTCTCTACATACACATGAACACATGCATACTTGCACTTAGTCACGTCACTTCAAGTAATATGAGTTTCCAAGCATATAGTTACATTCTTCAGGCCCTTTTTCCTGTTAGGAATGTACCTTTTGACAAACAGAAAAGCAGCAGAAACAGGAGTTGCCACACACTGAAAACAGCCAGTCTACAATCAATATTGTCTAAGTCAACTCCTCGAAAGAAAAGAAAAATATTCACGAGCTAAATGATTCAGAAATTCGGAACACTCACATCCCGATATTGCCACAGCTGTAACACTGAACTGTTAATGAACAAATATGCCTGTGTCATGGTTATCTTACTCAATTTTCACTTCTCCATGAGCCAACTTTAGCCTCAGTCCTGGAAGTGGCGCATAAGTCACTCTGCACTTCCCAGGGCTAGTCACATTCATAAAGCTGCACATGTAAGAGTGGGATCTAACTAGCTTGGACCAAATTCTGAGGTCTGTCCTCACTGGGGCAGGGAAACATTCAAGGGGGACCTTGAATGTGGCTCCTCCACTCCAGCAATGTGGTGGGAAAGGTCTAGCAGGAAGTAACGCATCTCCATTACCTTACCGGGTAGAGGTCCTCCAGCTCCCCAACAGAATCAATATTGTCTAAGTCAATTCTCCTCGAAAGAAAAGAAAAATATTCACGAGCTAAATGATTCAGAAATTCGGAACACTCAGTTCCCGATATTGCCACAGCTGTAACACTGAACTGTTAATGAACAAATATGCCTGTGTCATGGTTATCTTACTCAATTTTCACTTCTCCATGAGCCAACTTTAGCCTCAGTCCTGGAAGTGGCGCATAAGTCACTCTGCACTTCCCAGGGCTAGTCACATTCATAAAGCTGCACATGTAAGAGTGGGATCTAACTAGCTTGGACCAAATTCTGAGGTCTGTCCTCACTGGGGCAGGGAAACATTCAAGGGGGACCTTGAATGTGGCTCCTCCACTCCAGCAATGTGGTGGGAAAGGTCTAGCAGGAAGTAACGCATCTCCATTACCTTACCGGGTAGAGGTCCTCCAGCTCCCCAACAGGGAAATTCTGCCACGCACATACCATCCATGGCCCCCAGAAGAAGGGGCAGGACAAGGAGGGAGGTGTGCTGAGGAGGTGGGGTGGGGGCCCCAGAAACCAGAGAAATAGATAGTGGAGTCCCACAGAGCACATTCTGGTCCCACAACAAAATTGGATTATTTGAGAACATGGAAATAATGTGGAATAAGTGAAATAATGGAAAAAAACCTCCTTGCCCCTACCCACAGCCTCCCCTCACCCCAGTTATAGCTAGTTTAATAGTTTCACAATACTTTGTGGTATTGCAATACTTTTTTGGTGTTGGTTTTGAAAAGAATTCAAGTATATCACTCGTCACGACTATGTCCTGATTTAGCAGAAAATCAACATACGGAGTCTTACTTAACTTTCACTTCTCCATGCAGACAAGCCATGGGGCCCCAGAGTTTGTCTTGTACTCTTGATGGAATTAATTATTAGAGACTTGGACAGCAGTGGAGGAGTGGAAATGCTTCTCTTAAGTTAGTAGACTGGAAAGAAATAGTTAGAGGTAGTAAATGGAAGGCCACTTTACTCCCTGTTCCTCTTTTCCCTTTACTTCTGACATGGGCTAGAGCAGCGGCAAAATCACCTACCCCATGTAGTGAAGGACCTTGCTTTTCCACCCTGACACCCAAGTAGAATTGGGTAGGGGTGCAAGAGATGGGCTGCTCCGGAGGCAGTTCCACTGTGTAAAATTGCAATCTAGATAGATATCACACTTCCCTCTCTTACTCTCTATACTTCTGGACTTTGTGCTGTATATATAAAACATAGGAGCCCCTGTCAACTTCTGTTCTCAGTTCCCCATTTCAGTTACAAACTCCTGTTTTCAGAGATTGGTAATTGGGGTCAAGGATATTTTTACTGCGCTGAACTTGGATGTTGTTTTCAGAAAGCTGGAAGGGAACTGGTATGGTTTTGTCACCTTATGCAAGAAGGCAACAAGTAAAATGAAGTCTTCCAATACTCTTTGAAACACATTTTTTTGCTTGGACTTCATGCTTTTGCAAGTGCCAAGATGATAATAGCAAACAGCAAAGAGTGCATTATCTACAGAGCAGATACATTCAGCTCCTTTAGCACAACCTGCAAGTGTACCTCACCCCTCACCAGGGAGACCTATGCTGTCATCGTGGTACTCCAGTGGTATTGTCTTTTCTGGAACTACAGCTCACTAGTACTAATTCTGATAGAAATTTGGGGAGTATCTACCAGGAATTAGGCTGACACCAGTCACAGTATTTGACATACAGACTCCACAGCCGACAGCAGCAATAGCAGCTTTCAAGAAGGACCTTGCACCAGCTGAGTCATTGTGCTGGCCCAGCACACCTGCAGCATAGCTCTGGTTCAGTGTTCAGCTTGCCCCAACATCCTTGGCCACCACAAACTTTCCAGATGGAAATATGCATGCAAGCTGCAACTTTTTCTGAATTTGGATGTCAGGTGAATTCAATTGCAGGTCCATTTTGAGCTCATGTAGCTATCCTATGACATGGATGCAGTTTATCTCTCTCTAGTTTGGAGGGGTACAATTAGATTATTGTACTACTTAACAGCAGCTCTGACAACCCGTGTCTTGTATTGTCCTCTCTCATCACATTCCCATGGCTTTTCAAATCTCATAATTATTGTGGATTTTAGCCTTCTCTGTGCCTCCTAATTCTTCTAATTTTCCCTCTGCTGTTGGCCTTATACAGACTGAAAGTTTTCTTTCCTATCTGAACAACATTTATATACAATTTTTGTTGTCCATAATTTGTACAACGTATTCTGCCTGGTCGTGTGTTTTTCAGTTTTACATACTGAGATGTTGGGAGTCCTACTCTTGGATTTGCTCACACTTAGCTGTACTGTTAAGGACTTGTTGTCAGGATACTGAGATACTTTGCTGAAGATGAATGGAAGCAAATGACAGGCCTTTTTGAAACATTTTATCCTACCTACAACAAGAGGTTGCTCAACTCTCTAGTCCCTACCAAAATAAACCAGTAAGCAGGTAGCTAGGGAGTTGTGATGGTAGCTGTATTTTGAATTGTTAGTGAAACTAATGCCAAAAAAAATCATGATCCACATATACAAATCCAAATATAACACTTTTAAACATCCTTATTGTTTTGTCAGGGAGATACAATAGTAGGGCTGCTCTGCGAGGGAGAGCGAGCAAGGAGCTGAGGGGATGGCAAGGCAGGCAGGAGCATGGCCTCATGGCAGGGGTCCACACCCACAGCGCCCAAACAAGATGAACAGAGCAGGTCCAGTGGCAGCAGCCAGGGTCAGGCACAGCCTACTGACTGCTGGACACGTCTGTAGGGATGAGGCAGGTCTGAGGTCAAGCCAAAAAATCAGACTGGTGAGGCAAGGTGAGGATCAGGAGAGCATGAGGGCCGGACCAGCACACCTGCAGTGTAGCTCAGGTGAGGACCGAGAGCAAGGGCCCGCATCCTGAATACAGCTCCCAAGCTGAAAGCTGCCCCAGACGAGACTTCTATCAACTGTTTTCACAGCAGTTCGATCCAAGGTTACACAGCTGTGCTGTACCAAAGCTGACCTTGAACACAGCTTCCTAGGATGGGAGAAATAATTTACAGCGCCGGTTGGTGCACTCAGCACCCTGGCAGGTTTCTGGCGGCTATCACTGAGGGCTTTCTTTTTTTCATTATTGGTCCCCGCACTCTGCAGCTGGCCTGGGCCATGCAGGGTGATACCAACAGGGGAACAGGACTAGACCCTGGGGTCCTGCCAGGCTGCAATAGTTTTGCAGTTGTTTGATGCCACAGAAGTTTGGAATTGCAACGTCACCAGCACAGCGCCTGTGACTAGTAAATAGGTAGAAATGTGAATAGGTACAGAGGCTATTTCCATGCAATGTCCCCACTGAATCCCAAACTATATCCTTAACGTGCTGAAAATCTACAGAAAAATGTCTAACACACCAATGCACAACTGCATTAGAGAGACCTGCTAGCCTTTGGCAGGTGTCTTTCAGAGAGTACTCCGTTCCTAAAAGGCAGTATATGCACACATTCCCCATAATTTATATTACTAGTTCACTATTCTTTGACTACTTTTTTCCTATAAAAGCTACATTCATTTTCCAGACAACAACAGGGGAAGAGCTCTCAACCAACACCAAAAAATAAAAACATAGCAATATTAAAAAATTTGTGTTTCAAAACATCTTTTTCTACTGGTGCTTTTTGTTAAGGATAATACATGAAGCCTGTGACGCTTATGAGAGGAGCATGGAAACTGACGTGGAAGGTGTTTTCTAAGCTCAAAACAGACCGTGTGGTCAGTATAGCCTCTAAAGATTTAAGTGGCAAGTACCTAGATAACTTCTAAGAGCTAGTGCTGTCCTGTATCCAGATTGTTTGAATGTATTGTGAAACACTTAAGGACATACTTAGAGAAGGTTGGAAAGAGAAGGCAAAAACACGGGAGAGATGAAGACAGGGCATTATGGTATACAATTGCTGCCTCCTTTGGAGCAGTACACAACAAGGTGTGTATGGGCAACGGGGGAAGACCTCTCTCCAGCACAGGCCATATAGGTTCAAAATGGGGACTAACAGGATCAGCTGAAGACATGCTCATATCAGTCAGGTAACAGAGCCATTCCTACAGTGGCCCTTCTAACAACCATTAGGAATGTTAATGTGCATCATGACCCCTGTGTCAGCCTGCATACTTAAAAAATGTTCCTTCTAGGGGCTCTATCAGTAGACTCCAAGTTACCTTCCTGTGAGTTTTCAAATTCTGATTATCAGGTTTCTCCAAATTACGGAGAAACTCCATCCTTGTAGAAGATGGGGCGTGCTTAAAAATATCTGTCCTGTCACTAAAACAAGGTGTGTTCTGAGTGGGACGCCGTTGCAGCAGACTCTTTGTGCCCTTCGTCACCTCCTATGCTCTGATTCACAGGCTATTGGCTTTGTGAGATCTTGAGAACAGGGACTATGGGTATTTATACTTGGCTCAGATGGCCTGATGTCAGATGACAGCTCAATGTAAGAAATCAGTGGAAGACAAACATTTATTTGTTGTTTACAAAAATTTTATATTTGTTTACTTTTGGAATTTGAATTTTTAAATACTATGGGTTTGTCCTTGAAAAGGGGTTAAAAAATAGAGTTATTTAAAATCTGAAATTGTCCAATTTTTTATCCCATAACCAAGGCTAAACAGTTTGTACCTTCCAGATTTGGGGATTGTCAAAGGCTGAAGTGGTACAGCCCCTACGTGTGGACTTGTGAAAGGGCAGTGCAACACCAGAAAATGTCGGAAAATTAATGGCTGCTGTATTTACAAGAGTCCACACATAGCAACCTCAGCAGGGGAACACAATCCACCCTTGAGATCAACTCTGTTGCAAATGAAAACAAAGTTTCCAGTATCACAGTGCTGGAGAGGACCATAAGTCCAGGCTCCTACAGTCACAGACAACAATGTAAAAGAGTTCTTTAGTCCAGAAGGGTCCCCACAAACCACAAAATACTTCCCAACACCCCGTAACAAGCCTACGACCTATGGTGCGAAAGACCAAAAGCCACAAAGACTCCAGCATGCCACAGAAAGAGGGCAGGAAAGATCCAGCTCACCACCACCATCTTTGGCCTCTGCAGAAGCGATGCTCCTGGGAGATGAATATTTTGTGAATTTGTCTTGTGTTGTGCCTTTTTGATTTGACAGTAGTTAGTTAAATATATTTCCACTTGTGCTAGATACCTAAAATAAGCTGTAAAATAAGCCCAAATACTATATTTCATTAGGAAGGGAAAATTAAATAGCCATGAGTCCCTAAAACTATTTGCCTTTTGTCTCAGCTTTGTTAAGTACCACTCTGTTGCTTCCCAAAGGAGCTGTGCATTAGCAAACATTAAATACAGATACAGGTATTGATATTATACTGAAGCGTCCCTCCCTGTAAGTAGCAACTGAAGACAGCATTCTTCAGCCTACATTACAAACTGTATTTGCGAAAACCGATCAGAAAATGTGTTTGAGACACAAACCTGTGATTTTCCTTTTCTATTTTAAAGCTCCCAAATTTGGAGTGAAGCCCAAATTTGGATTTTGCCCTCTCAAAATATCCTATGAACATCTGGTTGGTTTGGTGGTTGGTTTGTTTCTGTGCTTCCTACATGATAAATTATATCCATGGTCACATGTAACCTAGCACATATTTTTATTGCATTTGCAAAAGAAAGGCAACAGCAACAATAGCAACGAAAGTTTGATTCCAGAGAGATGTAGAGCCAATTTGGACTTGGCAGGCAAATGTTGCTTTAAAAGTGGCCTGACAGACCTCCCAAAATATAATGAATATGGCATCAGAATATGCTGAAATGGGAATTTTGTTTTGTTGCAAAATTAGAATATATTATTTTCCCTTCATTGCAGTTTTGCTGTCTAGTATATAGACTATCTTCTTAAAAAACTCTGAATCCTGCTGTTCTCAGCAGGAGTTGCAGATTATGGCAGTGCTGTTGGAAGTCTTACTTAGAATGACTGAAATGTTTTTGCAGGGTGTCAACTTCCAAGTCATCATTAATGTTTACAGTCTCAATAGCAGCTTGCATTGCTATAGTAACCCTTAAGGGAACATTCCTAACAGAAAACTAAAATAAAAGGAAGCCACATTTTTACCACTCATAACACAGGGATTGTTCCTGGGCTATTTCAATAATTTATATTTTAAACAAAGGTGACCTAAAGAAAAAGAGGGCCTCTCATACTAGCAAACCAGTTTTATATACTGCTGCATGATGGGATGTGACAGAACTTGGATAGATGCCCCCTCTTAAAAAATAAAACCTCTGTCAGCTCCGATTGAAGCAAGTATGGGAAGGGGGTTAAGGAAAGTAAGGCTTCTTGCCAACAAACTTTTTTGTTAGGAATTCTGTGGCTATTAGTACAGAAAATAAGTCTACCATGATCTTTGTATTTACCTCTCGGCCAAGTTACAGCAAACAAAGCTGCCATCTGAGTATTTAGTGCCATACACTGTGGAGATATCATTGGTATAGTAGTTTATGAGCTATAGCGTCGCTTCCTCAGCATATGCAGTAATCATTTTCCCAAGCAGAAGCAAATTGTGTTAAACCTCATACATTTTTACAGCCAGATTTAGGTAGATTAATTTGTTCCATGTTTCTCTAATATTTTACACTGTTTATCGAAAATCCAAATTTATTTCATGAAGCACTAGTCTAGTAACTTGCATTTACTAGGAAAATCCTGAATCCATTTTACAAACCATTTGTCTCATAACAACAGTGTGTTCTTATCTTCCAGGCTGCTTGGAATGCTACAGATGGGGAGAGGCAATCAAATTTGAGTGTTCTCAGATCTGTCAAATCATAATCGTTTTATGACATTGCCAATATCTTTTAACAGTGTTTTACATCAGTTATGACAAAGGGAAGCACAAAGTCTAATTTGACTTGTAAAAATATCGAACTCTGAAAAGTAGTAAGAGGAAGCTTGTTATGAAAAAACCTTTAGCAAACAGGAAGTCTAGAGGAATGAGCAAAGCCCAAGAAGTAAGAGTCATATCCTGATGCTGATCTTACAAGTACTCTACAAACTTTATTTAGTTTGAGCTCAGAAAATGGCTTTGCCCCAATTTTCCTACCAGTCTGAGTAAAGCAGTCAAACTGACACGGTCAAAACCACAAAGTGAGCGTCAAAGCTCCAAGACCTCAGGTGTCTAAGATAAAAACCTTTCAGATGAAACAGGAATTATCTTAGGCTGTTAAAGCTCAGTACCCCAAAGACAACTCATAAGAGACCTGTTCTTTTCAGACTTTCAACCTACAAAATGAGGAGAATGAGGTGATCTAGTGAAATGAGGCCGTGGAGCCTGCATATTTGACAGTGACCATATTGAACTATTCTGTTTCTTGTCTTCTGTACCCAGTATTGTCAAGCCTGGATCTTCAGGGCCCAGATGGGCTCCCATAAAATTAATATCAATTAAAAGAACAAAAGAGATCACTGTTTTTCCCTCATAGGCAAAGCATCACAAAGCTGAGCCTCCTTTCTCTGGTATAGGTCAGGAACATGTAATAGGAGTTGGTGTAATGATCCTCTGTGTACCTTTCTGTAAACTAACACCAAAGATATTAGCTCTGGGTGAAATATAAAAATTTTTAGATGGCAGTAAGGATGGGTCAACTTGAACAAAATATTATTAGCCAAATTTTGTAAATTTTAGAATAAATGAAATTACATATACATGGGAAGAGATGGGTCAGTGCAGATGGTCTCTGAATGTGCACCTGTCATTGATGTGGAGATGTGTCTGCTCATGAAGGCTGGTACAAAGCTCGCATTTGATGAGCTGATGCCAGAGACCGACGAACTAAAGAAGAAGAAAATAGGAAGAGGCAACAATTTCACTGCATTCCTCATGATGTGCTATTTACAAGGTAGAAAAGGAAGATGCAAAAATAGGAGTTACCAATAAGGCAGCAAAGCTACCAAGAAGGCAAGGAACTGCTACAAGAAGCAGCTATTCTAGAAAATCTGGATGAAGGACAACTACACAATCCTAGCTGGAGAGGTAGTTCCAGAGAATTAGGGAACAGAGAACCAGACAACAAGCAAAGGTAGTACATGCTGTCTTATGTGAAAAGAGCAGGAATAGTTCTAAGAAATGCTGAGAAATAACCAAAGTGAGAAGAAAAGCCTAACAAAAGGTAAAGGACACAAAGAGGATTGATTCTTCTCCCTAGAGCACATATCACATGACCATCATCTAAATACCATAAATGTATTATTAATTTTCTACAAGTTATCACCTCTGTTACCTTGAGAGTGTTAATGGGATTAAGAGTACGGAAGAATACAATTTACCCAGGGCACTGTTATCAAACAAGTGAAAGCCTATGCTCAAGCAGATTAATTTCAGTATTTGCATAGGAGACCTGAACTCTAAGCCCACTTCGAATGTGAAGTTACTCTGTAGCATAAACTACACCTCTGAACCTCACTCTATCTAAAGTTCAGGCAATAAAAGCAATTTACTTATGAAGGGCTCTGTGGACACAAAATACAAATATTATGTTCTGTGTTCGGATGGATTTGGAGCTCCACAGAAAATACCTAAAATGTATTCCACTGTTATAATATGTGTTTCTAACTTAGAAGAACAAGGTACATGGGCTAAGAGAAAGAAGATGAGCAGATAAACAAAACTGTT
Source organism: Aptenodytes forsteri (assembly GCF_000699145.1). NCBI lineage: Eukaryota > Metazoa > Chordata > Aves > Sphenisciformes > Spheniscidae > Aptenodytes > Aptenodytes forsteri. The sequence continues at coordinate 576,763 of NW_008795938.1, forward strand.
TAAATCAAAACTCTCCACAAGACTGCATTGCATATTTTAATACAAAAATGTTTTTTGGAAGTATTTATACCACCTTCTGAGTTTTGTTACATAAATATGCCAGGGCTGGCCTTTCAGAGCAGTATGCTACTCTAGGATGCACTAACTGAATCAGGATGACCTAACTTACATACTAAACACTATTTGAGGAAGATTTTTGAAAGTACATGAACACAGAAAGGCTGTAACCAAAGCAGCTTCTTTACAGACAATAGAAGAAAGAACCATGTGTGTCTTTCTTCTTCTGGATGCCTGATCCCAACAGTGTTGTTTCCTGGCTTTGACTATTTCTGAGCTAAACACAAAGCTAATGTCACAATCTCGCATAGATGTAGCTGACAACTTTCGGGCACTACTTTATACTTGTTCGTGCTCCTTAGTTACGTACTCATTTACTTGGTCAAATTCAAAGGTGAGGCTTAATTCTTAGAATTTCAGATAAAGTTATATTACCTCAGACTCCCTTCTGCTCAATCTATCTACTTTATAACTACAGAGACAATCTTTGAAAATGCAATAGAACCCATATTGGCAAGGATGCCTACACCTGGTTATGTTACATCAGATAAGATTCTGTGGGTTTTCATACATTCTTCTGGATTTGCTTAGATCTAAATTGTGTATAGGGTGCAATTTAAGCAACTTCACTTTACATATCACAAGGGTTAAGGACAAGCTTTCATGTTGACACATATAGACAGGGAATTGTGCAGCACGCCAAAGACAGGTTTCAATTAACTGGAAGGAGTAAGACTAGGTTTATAAAACTATTTAGATGCCTAAAAATCAAGGCATTTTTAGCAGAATTTGCAAACACAGCTAAGCAGGTCAACTGTCAAACTCCAGTTAACAATCTGTACAGGTTAGGAATGATGGGCCAGACCCCAGAAGAGGCTCACATGTTTGGATGCTAAATATTATGAAGCCCAAAAGTCAGGCACCAGCTGTGGACTCAAAAAACAGAGCCAGAATATATAACGCTCATAAACAGAAGGATCTACAGTCAGCCAACGTGAAATACTGCCAAGAGGGATGGGTCTGAAATTCTCCCTCTCTTCTGGACATAGCACCGCTCCAGTGAGAAGCACACAGTGGCCAAAATCTCTTCCTGTATGCAGGAATGTATGTGCACATACACTGTCATCTGGGCCACAGATACTGGCCACCCTTCCTTCAAGACAGAAAGTGGTTGCCTCCCACTATTTACAGAGTAGCCTCACAGTCAGCAAACATGGCTTGAGTTGGTCTTTCTTCATCTCGACGGCTGCCAGACAAAATACTGTGTTTATTTATTTAACATGGGTGGGGGCAGCGTACTCTTTCAAATGAGATGATACTGCCTACCAGCATATTTTTTGCTCAGACAAATTCATGTTCCTGGTTGACCATACCAGTGACCAAGCACTGGGTTTCAGTGTTGGAAATGTCACTTCTACTTCAAATAAAATCTGCTGGCCACTGAGCCAAGCACAGCTGTGCTAGGAACAGCGGCACTACGTAAGCTGCACACCATAACCATGTTGTGTGGCATAAAACCATGCCTACCCTCCATGCCAGCACACATCCACAGACAGGCCTGAGGCAAACTATGGCTGTAGATGAGAGGAGATATGAAAAACTGCTGAACAACTCTACGATGTGTCTTTTGTTTTGGAAGCCTGCATTGTGCTGGTGACCACATCAGATGGGTAGAACCTCAGAGCTGGAGAGCCGCCGTGCTATAATGGCAGTGCATGAGCTTCCAGTCCTAAAATTCACCATCTCCTCCTGAAGTATCCCTGCCTGAAGCGTGGCAGAGCATAAAGTACTATGGGAAGTCATCCTTTCTCAACCATAGAGAAGCCATATTAGCAGTCATCAGCTGAGAGAGAGGTTAGCTTTAATTGTTAGCAAATACCATTGAAGGCAATCTAAAATAATTGGGTTTACCTAGCATTGCAGCTGGTTAAGGCACAGACCCAGAGAGCTGTTGTACCTCAGCTGAGGGGCAATAGCTCTTACACTTCTCCTACGCAATCACTTCTAAATGGCTGAACATATTACCAATGTAAATCCCTGTGGCAGTCTAAGCCTGAGATGCCCAAACTTGGGCCTCAACAAACAAGCCTTCAATTAAATAATTATTCAAGTGTAATCTTGATTCCAGGAGAAACTATTTCCAAGACAAGTTTGAGGTCTGTTGATGACCCAACATTTGGGTACCGAGGCTGTTAACATGTGGACTGCATTTCCCAGAGATATGCCTAGAGCTATACTAAAATGAACTATAGATTGTCATTAAGATTTTAAAAGAGCAAGGATGCTTTCTGCTTCAGATATCCTGTGGACTTTACCTTTAACTGAATTTATAAAAAGAAGTGGTCAGCAAGTTCAAGTCACATGAGAAACTTGTCTGAGAAGTCCAAAGGCTGAAGTACAAATTCTTCCTTCATGTTTCCTTTGACATACTTCACCTTCTCCAGTTGACAGCAGTGAAGCTTCACTGAAAATGTATTTTCTAGGCCAGTTTTCCATTAATTTTTATTCCCATATATTCCAAAGTGAGAATTCTCTAGGGACAACCTGAGCATCTGAACAATTACTTCATTCCTGTCAGCCTTTTTTTAACACTAAGACACAAGTTTGCAACTCCTCTTACATTCAGTCACTTATTGTGTGTCTGCAACATCTGTAGCAGCACAGGGAAGCATACAAGAGCAGACAGTTTACCTTATGGCAAATTCCAAGGCAGTATTTAAAGTTCAAATGAAATTCCAGCATTCAAAGTGGGAGGTTTAAGGAAAAAAAGTCCCAGGTCTGTCAGAGAAAAGTTTAATTATGGACAAGATGACACACACATAGTAAAGCCCACAAAGGCAGCGACACCACTGTGGAAGCACATTCCAATAAAATCTTAAAAGATTACTTTAATAATAAACCATGCATTCCTGAGCAAGCCATCGCAAGATTAGCTACCACATTGCTTTGCTGCGAGCAGATTTTTCACAAACTGTTATTGATACCACTTTCAAGGCATTCATGAAAGTTGATGTCTTCCGAAGGTCTCTGCACTTTGGTGTTTTTATTTCACACTGCTACCCCAATTTCCACCCAGACTGGAATCCCAGTGATCCTAATGACAGACTGTGGTTTGGGCAGAGTTAACGTCCAGAAAAGCAATAGAAAAACTCATGAGGTGAAGGTTTCCAGCTGCAACTTCAAGATCATTTTAGACCTGCTGAAAAATGGCTCGTGTTTGGGAAGTGCTAAGGCTGATACTGTTCTGTACAATAAACGGTTAACTTAAAACAAAAAAACCTTGGGTAGGGACTGAACCTATGCCAGCAATAGTAAAATCAGACACAACAAATATGAGAAAAAAAGTCATCATCCTGGAAAACATAGCACTCTCTCTCTACTATAAGCTTTTAATAGTCAGGCTTAAAGCCATAACAGCCATTGTCCATTTGATTTTGTTTTTACTGTAGAGAAATAAAAATCCTTTTACTTTTCATAAAGTGTAAAGCATGCCCTTTAAGTCCTGCAGCACAGTATAGACGAAATAACTGAATTCCTGTGGGGCTTTCTGCCTGGATTCCTCTTGCGTTCAGAAGGCAATCCTATTACATATGTTTAATGTAACAGTTCTGAATTTTAGCATTGAGCTCAACAATGTGGGACATCAGGGGAGCTGTTCTAAGTTGAATTACAAAATAGATAATGCAGTCCTTTAAGGCTTGAGACATTTTTTATTCTCTAAGAAAACTGTAATTTGTTCCAGTTAGTTATTAACCATTTATCAGTAAAAAAGTTTTTCCGTGCAATTATTAGTGATGTCCCAAGTGCTGGTAGATAGTGAAGGACCTCTTGGCATTTCTGTGGTAGATGTAATTTCATTGCCTCTCAAAGGGCTCTTAAACTGCTCTCTATTGGCAAATGAAAAGCATTTTCATCTCTTCCAAATTCAACAACAAATAGCATAAATCACGTTTGCAACCATTCATGCAACTAGTCAAGGTATTTCAGTGAAATGTGCCTGGGTTTTGTGTTGGGCAAAGCACAAATGGTAATCCTGCTTACGCCAGCACCAGGCTGGGTTGCTTTATAGAAGTTGCATTGTTACTGCACCATGTTTAAACTAGGCACAATGTCATCCTTCATGTTAGTCTGTGTTAAGTCCCACAAAGCACGCTGAGCAAAGTATTATTCTTTAAAATACATACTGTCCCTGAACCAGGAAGCTCCAGTCCTGCTGGTAGGCATCTAGCACAAGGTGTTCAAAACAATGTACAGTGCAGTGCAAGTTGTACAAAACCAACATTGTTAAACATGAATACAACAGTGTCCCAAGGAAATCAGATCTAATCCTACAAATACAGACGTGCATAGCCAGCAACCTGTTAATTGTAGCAAATGCCTCCTTACTTATGTGGCATGCACTTCCTTCCGTGAACACTAGGCTAGTGTATAAAAATACATCCCTTGTGTCCTTTTTGATTAAAATTAGCACTTCTGAAATGAAAGACAGATACAGGCAAGTGAGACGCAACTCTCAGCTTTTAGTCACCTCAGGCACAGGGCTCCTACCACTTTTGCTATTCATAAAAAAAGAGTACCACACCATATAAAGGAAAGTATTGTATCATTGGTAGCTTTGGATGTGGATGATGACCAAATGCATCCACCAGTTTTGAACCCTGAACTCTCCGGTGGTAAAATCATTTTGTATTAAGTATTTCCCTCTTCCAAAACTCTTAGAAATATCTATCAGATGTATTAAAACTACAGGAAAAGTATTGGCTCTTTTTTCTCTTTTTAAGTTGGGTATTGCTGTAGAGGGCAATATCACAGTTTTGAACAAAAATATTTTGCACTGTTTTGAGAAAATAAATGTTAGGCTAAGTTTACAGCCTTGAGGAAAAAAAAAAAAGTTCTGCTACAAGGACAAAAATGTGATTTTTTATCAGAGGCTCTTTCACACAAGTTGGAAAACAGCTGTACTGCACTGGGAAACAAAACATGATAGATGTTTGAATAAAGATGAGTGGGAAGTACAAAGGTCAGGCCTGGATGTGACCCAGAAACTGAATTGCACTGACCCAATATTTTTGTTCAGCTAGCCACAGATTTTTGGGGGGAGAGGGTGGTATTTTGGTTTTGGGGGG